>NC_139513.1:127860104-128269082 GCF_947247035.1 Vipera ursinii
TAATAGAATAAGAACTATAAATACATGGAATTCAGTCAAATTGGACTATTTTTGGATTAATTCCATGGATTTTAACACCACCTTCAATGACTGAAGCCAAATCAGGGGTGTCAAGAGGCTTTCTAAATGAACATCTTTTTTAGAAATAGTAATTTTATTAAAGTGTACAATTTTACAATTAGTAAAAACTAATACAGACTAAAATATAAAAGAATAAAAAGAAACAATGTAAGGTGCAGAAGAAAAAATAGAATGAGAAATAGAAAAGATAAAAATACAGTAAAGAAAAGTAATACTATATATAGAGTGACTTTCCTTTTCATCAAAATATAAAAAAATTTAGTATCTTATCATCTTTTCTTAAAATACAATAAATTATCTCTTTTTCTCATATCCCATCTCTCTAAATAAGTCAATGAAGCCGAAATAAATCAATGAAGTTAATATATTTATATATTAACAATGATCAATTAAACCAATTTTATCTTCCTTTCTTTTCTTCTGAGTACAGGTAGTCTTTGATTTACAACAGTTCATTTAGTGATTGTTCAAAGTTACAATGGCACTGAAAAAAGTGACTTATGACCATTTTTCACACTTATGACTATTGCAGCATCCCCATGGCAACTGACTCATATTTATGACAGTTACAGTATCCCGGGCTCATATGATCTCCTTTTGTAACCTTCTGACAAGCAAAATCAATGGGGAAGACAGACTCAATTAACAATGGTGTTACCAACTTAACAACTGCAGTGATTCGCTTTACAACTGGGGCAAGAAGATCGTAAAATTGGGCAAAATTCACATAACAACTTTCTCACTTAGCAACAGAAATTTTGGGCTCAGTTGTGGTTGTAAATCAAGGACTCCCTGCACCTGACTCTAGTCCCTGCAAATATGATCCTGGAACTTGTTTTTTTTCCATTTATTTTTTTTTGTCTCTTTTAACAAAATTCTTAAAACCTTTTAACAAGTCTCTTTTGTAAATCCAAATAGGAAAATTATCCAGGTCACTTTTTTAGTTTATTTGTACATTTATTTATACATTCTTTTTAATTATTAAGTTATCAACTGGTTTCTTTTGCATATTATTTGCATATCATGTACCTTTCTCCATGTCATTCTTTTAGCCTGTCATTTAAAAATCCACTTTCAAATCAGTCTTTATCTTGTCAGATAGAATTTGTTCCATAACATCTTTTAAACACAGTCTATTCATAGAGGCAGACACAAATAAAATTAATTTCTGGGTACATGGTTCAATAATATCCTTCAATATGTCTAATGATAAAAGATTTTGCTTCATTCAATTCAGATGTGTTTATTGTTCTCTTTTAATTATAATCCTTATAGTTCCTTCTAATTTCCTCAAGTATCCAAGTTTTAAAATTTTACCTTATAATTTCTTTTAAAAAACGTTCAAAACAAGTGCATTTTCCCATGGGAAGGAGTCTTTATAGATAATTCCAAATTTTCACTTCAAATTTATCTGGATCTTTACTCCATTTTAACTTTTTAAAACCAAACTTCTAAGGACCTTTTTGGTTAAAAAAAACCTTCGAAACAAAAAAAATACTTAAAATTATAATTAAGATTTCTTTCACTAAGGATTGAAGGAAACTCACCCAGTATTGTAAAACATGTTGTTCCTAATACTGTATTAGGCTCCTAGGATTCCTAATAGCTGAAAGACAATTAACAAGCAATTTCTGAAGATGATTAGAAAATAAAGTATGCAAATTTGGTATCCTTTTGAAGGCACAACCATGTTTTGAGCAAGATCTTCAGAACTCTAAGCCCATCGAAAACCACTATCTTGCTGTCTCCTCCTAAGGAGCAGCTGTCTGGAGCACCTGTGGGCAATCTAAAGCTGCCTGCTTGTTCAGAGGGTAATTATAAACAGTTGATCTACTTGCTGGCTTGTTTCATTTTGCTGCAGTCATTGGCTTCACTGTCTTCATTATTTCTTCCCCGGAGGTCAAAGATTCGTTTATATTTCCATTTCTTGTGCTTAAGCTTATTTTCTCAACACTTGTGCCTTAAGAATCAGCAGCAACACCATCAGCACTGAATTTGTTTTAGTCTTCTGTTTTCAGATTTTTCTCTACCACCTTGCCTAGTTTCAAACCAGTATTCTAAATGTATTTATTTCGCTTCCACAACACAAACAGAAGTGCCGAAATTTAGAAGCTCCTGGTTTTGCGCCTGCAGCACATGGCCGCATGAGAGCAGACCTTCGCTCCCCACTGCTAGTTTCTTCCTGCTTGGGGGACCCTAGATGGGTCCAAAGTTTCCCTGGAGAGGTGACCGTAAAGGAGGGGCGCCATGTTGATCATGAAGCGACGGCAATCGCTTCGCTTGATCTGGGGAAAACCCTCCGAACCTGACAGGAGAAAGGCTAACATGAGATCAGCGTCTAGCCCAAGCTGCTTACAGCCAAAGTCCCAGAGCATGAACCTAAACATCGGCGAACAGTGTGCTTGGAATTGGTGAGAGTACTGACTTTCTTCTATAAAAGATCCCCAAAACAAGAAAATATCCAGAAGTGAAGGGAGGGGACTATATCCCCATTCCCTTGGAGATGGAAGTGGCAAATTAATATTAAAGGAGGGAAGAAATGTATTAAAATTTGATTTAAAATATTTCAGTCTGGAAAAATATAGGAACTAAAAAACTGTCAAGATTATACCCTAATTTTTTTTTGATGGAATTAGAAAAATATATAACAAAAATAACTTTTTGATTGAAAGAAAAACTGAAAAAAGAAATAACTGCTGACATCTAGTGGAGACTCAGAGAATAGAACACTAACAATAAGGACTCAGAAACTGAGTGCCTAGAAACAAAGAAAAGGTTGTTCCTTTGAATTGCAAATAACCTTGAAGACAGTTGGGAACAAAGGAAGAGCCAGTTATAAGATTAAAAAGTGCTTGGAAAGAAAAAAAACAACCACCTGACCTGTTGCTTAAATTTAAGAACTGTTTATGGAAAAGAAAAACCTTGGCTTTTTGGCTAATCTTTTAGAGGAGAATCTGTAGGAAGGATTTAAAGCAGCTTAACATACTGAACTGTAATTTTGACTGATAAATTGACTTTTGAATTAAAACATTGATGAAAGATTATTTGAAGGGGGGGAGACCACATGGATAGCATATACGTATTAAAAAATGACAGGTTGCCACGTTCAATATTTTCTCCTGAAGGACGTAGCCTGGAAAATCAAGGGCCTCCAGAAGCAATACTTCGAGGCAAGATAAATTTATTTATTTATTTATTTATTTTATTAGATTTATATACTTTTATTAGATTTAAATACTTTCCAAGAGGAAATATATGTAATGTTAGGACAAATACAAATGACAACAGACTCAAACCACGAGGAAATCTGAAACAACTTTGATGATTTAAATAAGGATATTTCCAATCTAAATTTACAATTAAAAAACACCCAGGAAATAACAACAAAGGCACAAATAAATGAGGCAGCATACTACAAATTAGAAGAGTATGATCAAATTGATGAAACAACAAAGGAAAAGAACTACAATTTGACACAAACAGGAAAAAATCTTCAAGGTCCTAATACAAGAAGAAAAATTTGGGAGACAGAAAATATTTATGTTACTTACTTCATCTTTTGTATTCCCAACCACATTTGTAAAAATACAGGAACTGCTGGGTAACTGGATTACATCAACTTGGAAAATTACTCGGCAAAAGAAGAAGACCAGAGACAGATACAAGAGGTTTGACTTGTCCTACCAGATGGACTATTATGTGAATAAACATTTGTTTGAATATGGCTACAAGAACAGAAAATTTTGAACACAAAGGGGCCTTAAAACAAGAATAAGAGACCTAAGTAATATAGTAAGTTTTATAATATATGAAATGTTAAAATAGTAGATTGGTGTAACTTTTATTAATATATAAGTGAAATATAAACTGATTGAAAAGGATGTCATATCTAGATATTATAAGATAGATAAAAAGCATAGTATAATGTATGATATAAAATATCATATAATGTATGATATAAAATATTGGGAGGATGTACCTAAATGGGAAAATTTGGACAGTTAGATGACTAACATGAAGAAATGATGACTGATAAGAACTGGATTGAATATAAGGGAATTTAAGCAAACAAAAATTTTAAAAATAGGATGCATGTTGAACTAATGAGATGATGGTTATGAGAATAATATAAGCTGAAAAAATGTTATATAGAGAGATTATTATTATTTGTATAAATATAAAAAATGCCTATATTTAATCATTTATTATTGAAAATATTAAGAATTATATTTTGGCTAATGTTGAAGGAGAATACAAAAGGGAGAAAGAAAGATCAAAGAAATGCATCAATAATTAATATATTAATTATGGAATTATCAAATCTATTATTGATTGTTAATTATTGTCCTTTTTTTCTTAAAATATAAATCAAGACAACATGCTGTACACCAGGCACTAAGCATTCAGAATACACTTGCTTGGTCCCAGACACGGGACAAATCTTATTTCCTCTTTCAGCCTAGCCCAAGGCCATCTACAGGCAGTAGCCACAGCAGTGGCAGCTCATATTTGTGGGGTTTTTTTTTTGGCTTGCTAAATAAAGGTCTCCCTTTATTCTTTGTTAGCAAGCGGGGAAAAAAATTACATATATACATACATATACATATTCATATACATATATACATATGCTTGCACGAAGCCGAAGACACCAGCCTGAAGATGACGAATGGGACCTCGTCAAAACATCACCAAGACACTCTCAATCTTACACGGGAAAAGACCTGAATACGCCAAGACCTACATACCTGTACCCATGAAAATCTACGAATATACATATATACATATATATACATACATACATACATACATACATACATACATACATACACACACATATATATATATATGTGTGTGTGTGTGTGTGTGTGGTGATGATGACCTATAAAGCCCTAAATGGCTTGGGTCCGGGATATCTGAGGGAACACCTGCTGCCGGCATCAAGTTCCCTTTGTCCAGTGCGCTCCCACAGGGAGGGTCTTCTCAGGGTGCCACCGGTAAGAGATTGCCGGTGGGTAACACCCAGGGATAGGGCCTTCTCAGTGGGGGCGCCTGCCCTTTGGAACCAGCTGCCAGTGGAGCTGAGGACTGCCCCTGACCTCTGTTCATTCCGCCGGGGCCTGAAGACCTGGCTCTTCGAGCTCTCTGGCCCAGGCTGAGGATTAATTTATTTTAATTGGGGTTTTATTTATACAGGGATAAATTTAATCTTTTTTAAACTTGGTTTTTAACTTTTGTATTTTTGGTTTTTAATTACCCTGTAAACCGCCCTGAGTCCTCCGGGAAAGGGCGGTATAGAAATGTAATAAAATAATAATAAAATAAATATACATACACATACATATATACACACATATACACACACACACTATATATACACTATACACACACTATATACACTATATATATATATATACATACATACATACTATATATAAAAGTGCAAAAATTTCTAACGCTAAAGTAGCATGATCATATGATATCACAATTTACACTGTGTTGCTTAGTGATGGAAGTTCTGGTACCAATTACTGTGATTAGCTGAGCAGTACCCCTATAATGCTGGGCTTCACGGGCAACATGTCGTCAATTCAAAACCCAGCAAAACTTTTAAAAATATCATTTTTCTTTCCTTGAGTTACTTACTTTTCCTCTGGGCCTTTATTTTATTATTATTTTAGTAAATACAGTTGGGCACTATTTTATTAATTCTCTAGTTACTTGAAGTAGAAACATTTCATCCGCAGCTCCCTTGAGGAAAAGCTGGAAAAATACAAGAAAGGAATTTTTTACTTTAAACTTGGTTGCATGCTTCCTGATACATGTGCTTTGATGCTTTAACTGTATATATAAATTCAAGTTCGTATACATATTACAAACACACATGTGTGTGCGTATGCACGCCAAAGGAAAAGAAAAAAAAAGAAAAGAAGTCTTGACAATTGTTTTTCCTGGAATGGAAAGAGGGCATAGAACAGCAGGGGAATTGTCTAATGGCCATAGCAGCCTGTAGTCTGTACTGATTTTTATTTTTTTTTATAAGGCTGCCAAAGCATCCCAGTTCGGAAAAGAATTTCTTTATGCTATCTTAGAGTAAAACAGCATCAGCACAGGATAGGAGCAGATATGTTCTTAGATTAGTAGATCTATTATAAATTCTATTGTGACCGGCTTTATATTAATCACTACAACTAACTCTACTTCCCAAGGTTAACTTAAATCTACATATTCCAGTGCTCCTTCAAGGGAAAGCAAAGTATAGGTTTAATCCAAAGCAAATTTAAAATATTGTTGTAATTGCTTGTTCATACATGCATTTGCAAGTAAGAACAGCTCCAAGAGCATACTGCTTTTTAAAATTAATTTTGTTTTTAATTGCTGCATCCTGAGTCCTTTGGGAGAAGGGCGGTATACAAATTAAATTAAATAAATAAAATAAAATAAATAAATTCTGATTGTTTTGCTTTATGATTAAGGGCTTTATTAGATACCGTTTTATCTAACCTTTTTAAATCAAAGATTGTTTTTGTTGCTTGTACAGTATACTATTCTGGTTCCTTTGGAAAGATGAGAATTATAAAAATAAAATAAGACAAAAGAATATAATATAGGACACTAGGAGTTACAGATCTGTCCAGATCGCTATTATGGATTAATTAGACTACGCACTTTTAAAACACAGGAATCAGAATCTTGCTCTAATGGATCTAGAATGATTTTTGTACTGGCAGGGGATCTGGAAAGGTCTCAAGTCAGAGGACTTTTCCATTAAGCACTCGTTAAAGCTTTTAACCTGCGTGCTACACATAAACCCTGAGAGTTCTCCAATTATGCAAACCATGTGCACTATCACAAAGTGATCATACTTCCTTATTTTAAAAGAAATTTCAAAAACTGAAATAAATTAGGATGCTAGACTGTTGAGTTTAAGCTTTTAATTATATCAGGAATTAAAGCTAGGCTTTTGGGATTTTATACTTTGGGAGAGTGGGCTTCCTGGTTAATAAAACCGATACACTGGAGATGCCAAATAAAATTAGCTTTCCTATTTGGACTGGAGTTTAAATTGCATTTTCTACCTAAAGTACAAAGAAGTAAAAACAAATGCACACCTCTACAAGATGCAAGCTTTATTAGGAACCATTTAAAGAGGCATTATGTATATGCAGAAGGGAATTGCATATTAAGAGCTAGAATTTTACTTTATTATTTTTTCTGTTTGCCATCCCCCATCACAAATGAGGAAAGTTATTTCTCTGTTCGAAAAGCATCTTTTTAGGCAGAGGGAACAACTGCAGCAAAACAAAACCCAGAACTCTGGCAGCATGTGCTATTCCCCTCAATGCATATATATATATGTTGTCCTCTATGAAAAATTAATTGGATTTGGCTTGTTCCATGTATCAATCCCATTAACTGCAAAGCCAGCACGTGCAAATCAATAAAGTCCCAATGTTTATGTTTCAATGTACTTAAACCTGGAAATCCAGTGATCTTTGCTATGATCAAGATTTCCACCATTTGCTTTTCAGAATGCCTTTGCTATTTTCTTGGCCTTGGTCAGAAATTTAACTAAGTCTATTTAACAAGACTATAGCTTTCCAGCAAGAGATTCAGGCTGAGATAGGAATATTAACCTTCTTCACATGCTTCTGAACTTTGCCACGAAATTGCCATTTTCTCTCTCCGTTTCTCTTCTCTAATTTCTTTTCCCTCCCTTAGTATTTAATTTACTTTCTGAATCAATTACAATCTTCTTTGCATAGCTTATTTTCCTCTGCATTTTGTCTTGCTCAGGACCTTGTACTGCCACGATCCTTGTGCAGTTTAATACGGTAGCAGTTCAATCAATGGCAAACAGAATCCTGAGATCGAAACAGTCCATTCAATAATAATCAGAGGGCCTTCTGACTGATCAGAAGCCCTTCTGACAAATCAAACAGCTCTCCACCAACCAGCACAGAGAAATTATTACCATCACAAAACTCCTTAGCATATTATTTATCTGAAAAAGGATATCACTACCATGACGTTTTAAAACTGTTTTCAAGCTATGCCGGTTTTTTCCCCCCTTTTGGAAAAAAGCACGATATAATAATCTCCCTCTCCAAAGTAATTTTTTTTTAAAAAAAAAAAGTATAGTGTTTTTAAAAAATTCCTTTTCCATTTACAAGTGACACCCCATTAAATACAACGGAGATGACAAGGCATCCGTATGTAATGAGCGAGAGTGATTTCAATGAATTTTGTTTTTTTTTAAAAAAAAGATGTTTCTTGAGCTTCCCGTAATGCTGACAAAATCATTAACAAGAGGGTAGCAAAAACATTTAACTAGGGCAGGGGTCGGCAACCTCGGCTCTTTTATGACTCGTGGACTTCAACTCCCAGAATTCCTGAGCCAGCATAGCTGGCTCAGGAATTCTGGGAGTTGAAGTCCACGAGTCATAAAAGAGCCGAGGTTGCCGACCCCTGAACTAGGGGGAAAAAAGAGTAGCTTTGCCTGTGCCTCTGTCACCAACGCGCTGTAGAAGAAAATTGTCACAGAATCATAATGAACCACAGCAGATGCTTTTCTAGAAAGAGGTGTACAGATACTCCTCAACTTATAACCATTCATTCGGTGACTATTCAAAGCTGCAACACTGGAAAAAAGTGACTTATGACTTTTTATTTTTCACATTTACAACCATTGCAGCATCCCCATGGTCAAATGATCAAAATTCGGATACTGGGCAACCGGCTCATATTTATGACGGCTGCAGCATCCCAGGAGTCGTGTGATCACCTTTTGGGACCTTCTGACAAGCAAAGTCAATGGGAAAGCCAGGTTCACTTATCAGCCATGTTACTAAGTTAACCACTGCAGTGATTCACTTAACAACGGGGGCAAGGAAGGTCATAAAATGGGGCAACGCTCAGTTAACAACCGAATGTTTCAGTAATAAAAATTTGGGGCACAACTGTGATCATAAGTTGAGGCCTATCTGTCTATCGGGCATTTGGGCTGGGGAAGGTTAGATGTCTCCTAGAAATTTCGGAATAGATCAGCAGTGCTGACTGAATTGGTGCAAAGCATGAAAAGGGAAGGAAAAGGAAGGAAAAGACTTTGAAGATTAAGGAATTAGAAACCAACTGAAAGATAGTAAAAAAAACCCAAAAAACCAAAAAAACAAAACCCAACCTCTCAATAGTGCCTGACTGCAAAAAGTACTTGGAGAAACACATACTGTACAACAGGGGGTCTTCAGACTTGGCCCCTTTGTGACTTGTGGACTTCCAACTTCTAGAATTCCTCAGGCAGGCCCACTAGCTGAGGAATGCTGGGAGTTGAAGTCCACAAGTCATCAAAGGGCCACGTTTGAAGACCCCTTGCTCTACAAGTTATATTGAAGCAATTGCTCCAGCTTTAGGATTGGAAATACGGTAGGTGCACTCATCCCTACACTGATGTACCTGGCCAATATCCTGGCAGAACATTTTTCAGACCTGACTGAATTGTTTCGTCCAGACGGTCACCCACTCTTTGCCCATATAGAGCCAAGAATGTGCAACCTTTATGAGTGCTGGCCTCTTCTGAAAGCAAGACCTGCTGTTAAAAAAAACGTTAAAGAGGCAAGAGTTCCTGCAACCACATGAATACATCCACACCCACGTCCGTATACCCGTAAAAAACGAACATCTGTTTCCTT
The DNA here is from genome assembly GCF_947247035.1 of Vipera ursinii. Classification (NCBI taxonomy): domain Eukaryota; kingdom Metazoa; phylum Chordata; class Lepidosauria; order Squamata; family Viperidae; genus Vipera; species Vipera ursinii. The sequence goes on from NC_139513.1 coordinate 127,869,872, forward strand.
TGAAGGGTAAAGTGAATCTGCTTGAAACAAAAAATTATCATCTTCCACAATGAACTAAGGTAACATATGCCCAAAGGGAAAAAAGTAAAGTGCACGTGAAGCCTCACAGGTGTGCAGGTGAAGCTGTCGTCAGCTGCACGGAGGTCTGTACACAATACAAGCAGAACAACAACTATTAAATATTCTGGAAGGGTCACAGGCTCACCAGGTTCAACAATGAAACACAATGAGTACAGGCAATCTTTGACTTAACAACAATCAAGCCCAAAATTTCCATTGCTAAGCAAGACCGAGTTTTGCCCCATTTTACGACCTTTCTTACCACAGTTGTTGAGTGAATCTCAATGCAGTTGTTAAGTGGATCATTCATTCATTAAGTGATTCTGGCTTCCCCCAATGACTTTGCTTGTCAGAAACCAAGGCAAGTAATTGGGGAAGCCAGATGTGATCACTTGACCCCAGGACAATGCAACTGTCATAAATATATGCCGGTTGCCAAGCAACAGAAATTGGATCACATGACCAATGGGATGCTGCAACAGCCGTAAGTGTGAAAACTGGCCATAACTCACTTTTTGTCAGTGCCATCGTAACTTCAAACGGTCAGTAAATGAATTGTTTTAAGTTGAGGACTACCTGTACTCTGTCAGGATATACTGTTTACAAAAAAATCTGTGGCAACTTCAATGATATGAGAAGGAATTCTTGAGGATATCTCTTCGAAGATAATAAAGATTAAAAAATGAAGCAAACCATTTTCACGTGATTAAAGGCAGAATGACAACTGTCCCAAACTTCTTCATGCCCAGGAGAACCAAATTGGTTCAGAGAATCCAGAGAAGAAACTCCAGGTTCTGACAGAAAACTGACTGAGAAGTACAATCAATATATTTTTTTTAAAAAAGGTAAAGGAGTCTCTGTGGATTTTACTACTCCGCCGTTTGTTACCGACTAAAGAGTGAGGTGCTCAACTCCGTTTCAAGACAGTTGAGCCAGTGCTGTCCGAAGACATTTCTGCAGTCATGTGGTCAGCACAACGTCACAGAGCGCTGTTACACTGCTGGGCAGTGACTCAGTGGTTAAGGCGTTAGGCTTGTTGCCTGGAAAACCAGCAGCCCAAGTTTGAGATCCAAGTGCTACGCAACAGGGTAACCTCCCATCCTCACCCCAGTTCCTACTAACCTAGCAGTTCAAAAGCACGCAAATGCAAGTAGATAAACAGGCACCACTTTGGTGAGAATATAACACTCAATGTATAAAAGTGGAAAAACATTATGACTCAGAAATGGTGCCAATTGTGAAATCAAGAGTGGAAAAACAGATCCAGTTAGAAATGGTTTAGTCTCATCTTAATTCCATAAATATTCCAAGTGGGACCAGCTGCAAAATTATGTGGGATAGATGATGCATGCAGAAATCCTGAAATTTAAATTGGTAAAATAAACATGAATGGAAGTTGCAAGTGCACATTTGGAAGAACAGAAGTGTAGTGAAATTTTAGTTTAGTTTTAGCTTAGTTTAATTTAATAACTTAGAGGCTGCCCAATTATAAAAACTCTGGGTGGGTTAGAACTTTAAAAGAAAATAATAGCAACAACAAATAGAATAGACAACAATCCATAACAATTACAAATCCAAAGGGGCTTGATGCCCACTCTACCTCAAAGCATGGGAGAGTAGCCAAGTTTTCAGTGACTTTCTGAACATCACCAGGGTAGGAGCCATATCTTATTCTAGAGGACAGGCACTGTGGCTTTCTAGGCCTTGATAGATGATACTGCTTAATTGAAGGGTCCAGATATATATCCATTCTGCCCAATCTTACAAGATAGGCAGAAATGATCAGATAAAGCAGTCCCCTTAAATAACCAGGCCCTGTGCCATGGAGGGCTTTATAGCTGTAACTAGTTCTGTTAATTCAACCTGAAAGCCAACTGGTAACCAGTGCAGCTCGTGGAGCAGAACTGTCACATAGACATACCCCAGCACATCCATTACTGCCCATATCACCGCATTCTGGGCTAGCTGTAAGTTTTCAAGTGGACCAAAGGCAGCTCCATGCACAATGTACTGCAATGGTCCATTCATAAGGATGTTCCTTCTTTTTTCCTTCCTTCTTTCTTATTCCCAAAAGAGTCAAGGCAGGTCTAACTAGCATCACCATGACTAGCTACCGCATGGGTACTAGCAGCCCCGTTTGTGCATGCGTGCGGGCTCTAATGGCCCTGTTTGCACATGTGCGCAGGTGCTAGTGGCCCTTGCACATGTGCATGGTCATTAGCACCCGTTTGTGCATGTGTGTGTGCTAGCTTGGGGACCTCTGCTCTACATCACTTGCGCCACGGTGCCGCAGTGGGCAGAATGCAGTACTGCAGGCAAAACTCTGCCCATAGCCAGCAGTTCGATCTTGACCAGCTAAAGGTTGACACAGCCTTCCATCCTTCCGAAGTTGGTAAAATGAAGACCCGGGTTGTTAGGGGCAATATGCTGACTCTGTAAACTGCTTAGAGAGGGCTGTAAAGTGCTATGGAGCTGTATAAAAGTCTAAATGCTATTGCTATCTTCTCCATTAGATTCAATCTCCCACCCTAAGCAAAGAAAACACTGGCACTGTGGTAAGAAGCACAGAATCCCCTTCATCCTGTGGTTCACTGTCTATTTACAGTGGTGGGAGATCAGGGGAAAGGGGCGTGTGCAAGAATTTAAAATGAAACTGGAGCACAAGACTTCAGGCAAGGACATATGTTGTGGTTTCCCACAACCTTTCTGATTCAGGGTAGCCTTTCCAGTGAATCAGTTTTCAGTTTTCCTCCTCTTCTTGCACTAGAATGCATTCTACGTGATATTTTCTCCATCTTCCCAAAATGGGGGGGGAGGGAGACAGAGGAGGAACAATTTTAGAATGCCAGATGCAGGAAGATCCTCAAGTACAAGTAGTGGCCAATGGAAGAATGGATGAACTTCCATAGAAGCAGGTGATTGCAAACTAAAAGCCACTGGAATAATCTGTTAGATAACCAGGGAGGTGCCTTCCAAAATCTTACAACAGCCTTCCAAAATCTGAATGTTAATTGAGGAAGGAGCGTGGTCTGAGATCACACATGACTGAGATCCTGTACCTAAACGTGCGGTTTACACAAAGTTGTACAGTTGTGCTGATGAAAGGACCTTACAAAGAACGAAATGAGCAATCTTGGTAAACAAATCCGCCGCCACAAAAACTGTTATTTAACCCTGTACAGGGGGGAAAAAATCGGTAATAAAGTCCCACGATGCAACTGGTGAAGGAGAACTGAAGCGAAACAGCTCTCCAGGAATATCTTGGACCAGCAACAAATAGGACAAGACGAAACAATCCTTGACGCATGCTTTCATCTTCAGCCAAAATAGCTGTCCTCTGTCCAGTGCAAAATTTTAAGTGACCCCTACATCATGTCCAGCAGTTCTGTTGTCATGGCAGAGTTGCAACACCTATTCCCTTAAAGGAAGAGGAACACAGATGGAACGACTGCTCATCATTCATAGATAAAGTTGAAGACTTGGCTTATGGTGTTCACTAGAAATCATCCATTTGAGCCCTGACATATGCAACCTATTATTGTTGCATTCTAATCCAACCTAGCAGATCACGGCCTGTATTCCAACCTCCAATATTTCTGGAAGATCTAATCTCTGGGGAGGTTACAGTTGCTTGGCTGCATGTAGAGACACATGAGCATGGAACATTACATTCAGATATATGAGCACATAAGCAATGCCCTATTGGGTTGGATTCCCGGCTAACCAGTCCAACTGTCTGTTTTCATAGTGGCCAAGCAACTGCACAAGGACGCCCACTACCTTCTCAGCAATGGCCTTCAGAGACAGTCACACTGCTACCAGGGCTAACAAGTGAAATAGTGTCTCTGATAATTTGTTCTATGAGCCAGGAATATGGGTAATATAAAAAAAAACCTGTGTCCACCAAGGTGTAAGATATGGTGCTTCTTGCAGAATTTCCAAATTTCTGTGATCTGTGTGCACCTATACAGGTAGTCCTCGATTTACAGCAGTTTATTTAGTGACTGTTCAAAATTACAAGAGCACTAAAAAAAAGTGACTTATGGCTGTTTTTCACACTTATGACTGCTGCAACATCCCCATGGTCATGTGATCAAAATTCAGATACTTCTCAACTGACTCATATTTATGACGGGTGCAGTGTCCTGGGGTTGGTTATATGATCAACGTATGCGACCTTCTGACAAGCAAAGTCAATGGGGAAGCTAGAAAGTCATGTAACAACCACGCTACTAACTTAACAACTGCCATGATTCACTTAACAACTGTGGCAAAAAAGGTCGTCAAATGGGGCAAATGGGGCACTTAACAAATGTCTCGCTTAAAATTATGGGCTCAATTGTGGCCGTAAGTCAAGGATTACTGGTACTGGATGAATAGCTCAATGTAGCAGATGCCTCCGTCATTGGAACACAACTTTTATCGCAAGCAACTTCTTCGTTGAAAATGTCATGATTTCATTCAGCTTGGGAGAAGCAAATCTGACATAGAATGTACAGGGAATCCTCAAATCTGACCACAATGAAGCCCAAAATTTCTATTGCTAAGTGAGACATTTATTGAGTTCTGCCCTATTTTACGATCTTTGTTATCACAGTTGTTAAGTGAATCAGTGCAGTTGCTAAGTTAGTAACACCGTTGGTAAATGATTCTGGCTTGCCCGTTGACTTTGCTTGTCAGAAGGTGACAAAATGGTGATCATATGATCCTGGGACACTGCGACTGTCATGAATATGAACCAGCTGCCAAGCAACTGAATTTTAATCACATGACCATGGGGATTCTACAAGGGCCATAAGTGTGAAAAATGGTCATAAGTCACTTTTTTCAATGCCATTGTAACTTTGATCAGTCATCAAATGAACAGTTGTAAGTTGAGGACTACCCGTACGTGGCAGATTTCTCTGTCTCTCCCCCCGCCCCCAATCCATACCGTTTTCACTGTGTGGAGAAAAATGGGCTCTTAGGGCAAACCTGAGGGATCTGTTTCCACCACAAGGGGGCAGGAGGGGTCTAGAGATGTTTGAGTAATGGCTGTGAAAAGGATTTGCGATTATTGAAATGCTGCTTGCTCTCGAGTAGACAATTTTAAATTACTGTCCTATGTTTAAGAGTTGAGACAGCACTCTTATACATTCTGCAAAGTTAGGAATTGACTTTTTTATACACATTCATAAAGCTTTGAAAATGCATGGCATCCTTTGTATTTCTAGGTTCTTAGCTATAGACTGTGTTTTTGAGTGCACATTTTTCCAACCAAATAAAATGTCTATGTTCATGGGATTGTTCTAAGACATCTCCCATGTAAAGATAGATCTTTTGAAAAGATCAGTATATCCATCCAGTAAACCACAACATATTTTTCCCAAACATCAGGAAATATTTAATGGAGAAGACTACCCTATACTTAACCAAACCAAAAGTATTACTGTGTATTCAAATTTGTCATGGCTGTTCCCGAATGGTGTTAAATATTTGTGTCTCTCTTTCATTCTTGATCAAAGGGTACGTGTCTCTCAAATCCGACTTCATGAAATAGCGTGCCTTCTGAAGGCCGTTCAAGAGATATGAAATAAGAAGCAACGGGTAGAGATCCCTAGCGGTTACACCCTATTCAGGACCCTGTAGGGATAGAAAAATGCCGGCGCAGCTGTAAAAGACCAAAAAAAAAAAATTAAAAAAAATCCTTTCTTCAAATTGTTACGCAGAAATTCTTTTAAAATGGCTAACTCTTGAGTAGATATATATTACCTCTTAGTAGAGAATCTGAACTCCTGGCTTCTGGTTCATTGTACAGACACATGCCTCATGAGGAGGCTATACAGGGTTTCTTCTTCACCTAATAAAGTCCATCTATCCATTTCCCTCCTTTCCCCAAAAAGGAAAATGCTAGTAAATACCAGCCTCAGAATGGAGGGGTTTGCTAATGTTTTTGCCAGACTTGAAGTCCGTTATTCAAGCACACCAAGGGTTTCTTTCGGCATTCTCCCCAGTGGGGCAGAAAGAGCGGCCCGACCTCTCAGATGTGATGGGAAGCTCAAGCCCTATCCCCAACTGTCCATTTAATGACCCTAACAGTTGTGTAAAGACCAGAACGGAGAGAGCTAGGATCATGGTCATTGAGTGAAGCAGTCAAGTAGCACCTCACTTAACAATCCCTTCACTCAAAAGATTCCAGGCACAACTGGAAGACTACCTTGAAAAACTTAAAACATCAGGGTAATTCATATGAAGACAGAGAAAGAGTTCCTCAAAACCAAAGAACCACCTTTGAAAACTATTGACAAGTACTGCAAATATTTCAACATTACCACGTTGGAGTCAAGATATCATGTACTTGTTAGCAACCTGTTGGCAACCAAAACCTCACATTTCCTACAAAGTAGAGCTTCTGGACATTCCACAAGGATAACTCCATATAAAGTGCAGTACGGTAGTGAAACAAGCCCATTATCTTTTTGAGCATCTTTGCCAATAAAAGATGCACTAAGCTAGTCAAGAGTTTCTCGGCTTTTTTCTCCTCTGTGTTAAATGTAGAATATTCAGGGACTCCTCTCTCGTTTGAGAAGTTGCTTGAGAGAGCACAGGCAAGCTATCTGCATCAGAAAAGCCACTTACAGACTTTCAAATGACAGTCTCTACCGTACTGTCTACCATAGTGTACGCCTTCCCTGCCATACCAAGGAAATAATATATAGTCTTACAAGCAGAACCACAGGAAAGAAAAAGTTATCAGCTCTTTCACAAGTCTGGCAGAATTCTTAGCACTTCCCCCCAGTTGCTCAATTATTGAATCAACTTTCCAGCCTTCGAAGCTTGTAAGAGAACTACCCACATTGTTTAATCCACCCTGCCTTCTGGGGCTCTGGCTCACCGCCAACTGTTGACTGACCAGCTGTCTGCAACAATTAACTATGGTTGGTGGCATTAGATACCCAACCAACAAAAACAACTGGGGATACATTCCCCCCCCTCTCCACGGGAATGATTCTGATCAAGAAGAATTGGGGGGAGTACATATTTGATTCAGCTTTCCAAAGCTGCACCTTGAACTGTGACACTTGTACCCTCACCCAGCACAAGTAAGTCAATAGCCCATTCCGTTGCATCAGTTGCATCATCGCAGCATAACTGGCAACTGACCCAATCTTAATAATGATCTGTGTGAGTTGAAAGGAAAATCTCTTCAACTGAGGAGTGATTTACAAATGCATTTAAATGCATACTCACAAACATCCACACCCATATCCATTCTATGCAGACAGATAAAAGACACACTAGCCATTTTAAAGATACTCTGGATGGTTTGCAACAACAACAAAAGACCCCAGGAATCAAAGACCACAAACGTCTATCTAAACTAACTTGAAGATGAACTGGATATGATACAGCCTGCAATGAAAAAGTGCCAAAAAGCATTGTGGGGGAGGGGGCAGAACTGGAATACAATAGTATCCGATTAAAAATCAAATGTTATTTTGCTGCCTTTGTTCTACTGCCTGCCACACATGCTGCAACTGTTTACAAGGGTCAAGAGAGGAGAAGAATGAGGCAACATAAGGTTTCATCCTAAAATAGGGATGGCTATTTCGTTGGTCTTGTGATGCCAGTCTGCTGTGCCTAACATTGGGCTGGCTTCAAAAAATAACATCAAAGACCTAACCCAACAAGTTTTCTGAAAACTCCCAATCCCTTTCCTTAAAATGTTGCATGCCATCCAAAAAAAAAAGATGCTACAAATCTATGTTTCAAGGAGGAAAGACACAGAGAATAAGCAGTGGAAAAAGCATTATCACCCACTTCTTCTCAGAGAAATGATGAACTTCCCTGAAAATGTCAGCTTACTATATTATGGTCAGAGGGAATAGTAAAAACCTTAAATTCAGCTCCATTTAAAAATGAGTGGCTGTAATAAATCAGGAAGTGGAACCAGTTCTATCTCTGAAAAAACAAGGGCGCTTTGGGTGTGTTTTTTAAACAATTTCTACAGTGAGAAATCTATTTCTATAATAAGTGTGTGTGTGTGTGTTTGCGCGCGCGCGCGCCTGTGTCTATATGCGTGCTCCTTTTTTGCAGTTATTTTGGGGATGAAACAAAAAAAAAACAATGATCATGAGCAAGGCCCATAGTGCCGAAATGAATTTGTTTCAGCCACAGTCCCAAAGAAGCAGACTAAGCAATTGAAATGCTGCCAGAATTCTCCATGTTGGGAACACAATAGCAAGGAACAGGCTGATGCAGCGTCGGGAATCGGCTATTAATGCATTGCAGTCTGCCAGACATAAAAATAGGGGCATCCCAAGGTTAGAAGATGCAGGTATACTGCCACAAATGCTGACTTCTTGATAATGACGTGCTGTAGTTAGGACCCTTGCCCTGCCTACCGTGTCTGCCATTCATCTGGAACAAGGGAGTCGATTGGGTTCCTCAGCGTCAGAAAAATTAACAAGATGCCCAAACTCTACTGTAAGCAGGAGATGGAGTAAGAGTTAATTACAACTGGCACTGACCTGTGAGCAAAGGGCATTCTTGTGGGTTTTCTTGTAAATTAGAGCTGGGCAGATAAAACAGATGAGACTTCCCATCGTTGCACCTGTCAGGCCCAAGATGGTCTCCACTAGCAGAGAAGAGTAAGAGAAAATTATTAGAAGCTCCAGTTAACGGCATAGGAATTAACTCTTCCACTGAAATGACTCAAGGGAAAACTGGGGGGCATATGCTCAAAGTCACATAATACGAATTAGATCCCTTTAGCCACTCTCGGTCTCCAGACTATAAAGAATGAACTTTTCCTGCTTTCTGCTCTGGGCCTATCGGTGAAGCAGAGATTTTAATCTACATCACTGACTGTGATAAAAGTAAGCACATCGGCAAATAATTAGTTCATAATGTGATGAACTAACATCTTTAGCTCCATACTTACCATAAATACAGTAGATTAGGATACTACTTCATCCTTAAGTATGCATTAAAATAGAGTGAAAAGCATACACTTGTCACAATGCTTCTGTTTGATCACAAAGAACGCTTAAGAGGACACTGAAATTATTTTATTTATTTATTTATTTATTTATTTATTTATTTGTTTGTTTATTTGTTTATATTTCCTATGTCTAAATCACCGAACGTCCTCAGAGGTGGGATTATAGTTCTAGTATAGATCCAGATATTCATTCTTGTACAAATATAGGATAGGAATAGGCAAGTGATACCCTCGGATGACTTCAAATTCCTTAAGCCCTTCCATACTGGATAAAGGCTGATGGGAATTGAAATTAAAATCATTTGGAAGGCACAAAACAATTGGAGGGCATCTTACTCTGGAGTTCTAACATGGCAGAATCTCGTGACTTGAGAGCAAGCAAAAAACCCACATATTTTCCCCTGGTATTTTTTTTTTCTTTCTATAGCACTGGCCCTGGTGTTCTCTAGAAAAGTTATTCAGTGTGATACCTAAAATAATATCATTAACACAGTATAATATATTCACTTCTCTACTTGAACCAGTTCCCTGGTGAAAAATAACAATATAGCTAGTCCTTGATTTACACCCTTACAACTCCAGTTAGGACCGTAAGTTGTTAAGGTCATGAGTTGAGGCACCCACATGACCAGACCTGATTGTCTGACATTTTTGCAGTGGTCATTAAGCAAATGCTACAGTCGTAAGTATGAATCCATTTGTCCAAATGAGCGGGGTTTTTTTTGCAAATAACTGGAAAAACCCATCGCAAATTACACTCACATGATTATGGGATGCGGCAATTATCATAAACCCTCCAAAATGCAGCCACATGACTGTGGGGATGGAGACACAATATTTTACAATGGACAGGAGTGCTATATAGGCTGCAAAGCATTTGTTGTGTGCCCATCATAATTTCGAGTGGTCGTTAAGCAACTGGATGTTAAGTCAAGGACTACCATTGTATAGAACAGCTAAAAAGATCAATGTATCTCGTCTTTCTAAACAGGTAGCCGTTAGCACCATATACATATTAAGATATTTACAGGCATCTCAGAAAGGGAAGGTGTAACCAGGCATATTTTTGTCTAGAGATACTGAAATTCAAGGCAACATATACAAGATCATACAAATTACTGGGAACAAGAAGCAAAAAAAGTTTGAAAATAAACATGAAGTAATGATTACATGGTATAAATGTGATCATTCTAAATGTATTCATAGGTGCAAAGCATGTACCTTTCACGAAAGTTGACCGCACACACATATTGGGCTTATTCTAATATATGCTCATATACAGCAACCACATATACAGCAACCACAAAAAATACACAAGAGCTTTTAAAAACCAGGGATTAAGAGTCCAAAATTTCCCTTACCATTTGGGATCATGATGCCACCAACCATGGTTCCAAACACAATTGCCAGAGTCAGAGCTTTAAATCGGAGAGGTGGCATATAACCTCCTGCAGCAAATGTTCCATCTTTTTGCTGCTAAAAAAGAGAAAAGATTAATAAAACAAGCCTACGAACACACATACCTGCAAATTACCAGGGATCTCTTTAGGGACCATGTAAATTGGAATCTCTTCCCAATGCTTTCTCTTGACCAATCATTTTATTACTCTTCGGAGATTATTTACAGAAACTTTAGACCGAAAACTAAAATAATCCAGCCAGCATGCTTTAATGACTTCTGAAAAATCATCCAGTATGAAAGATAACAAGCCAGTATAACTAATGAAATGCCATATTTTCCATTTGTCTTTTCTTGTTAATTGTAACTCTCGTTAACTGTTTAAAATTGTCTTTAAAACTTTTTATGTGCTGCAAAACAAATTATGCTTCAAAATAGTAGAGCAAATGTTAAGGCAATTATATTTCAAAGCAATGTCAGCCATATCACGAATCAGCATAGTAGCGGGCAAGATTCATCATAGCTTCAGCAGGCCAAAATTATTGTGCTTGACGAGCTACACAGTGATAATGGCCATGGTAAAAATGGATTATACCACACTACATTTGAATGGCACAAGATTCAGTCATTGACCAGAGACTGACCTTCTTAAGGAAAGTGGTTACATTTGGGGGAACAAAATGGTAAAACAAAAGAAAGGAGACCAGGGCATCATCACAACAACTGAAATTTCTTTATTTCTTGGGAGCTTATGAAACTTTAGGCTAAATTCAACTTCGTACCTAGCAGTCAATGGCTGCTGTCTTCACAGGCATAAAACTCATGCTCAGGAAGGCCTAATCAACCTACCTGATAAAGTTATCCTATGCATTACTTCTTGCTCTTTTTCCAGGCATTTCCCACCCCAGCAAAACTGATTCCATGCAAGAACAAATACTGATAAATTGTTTTCCTAACCATTTTTTATAATAAAGCAACCATGGGAAATCAGATGAAAACACCACCAAATTGAATGCTATCTCCAAACCTAAAAAGTGGGGAAGTCCCACTTGTTCCTTTTGCATGAGATATAAAAAGTGAAGGAAAGGGCAGTGTGAGCACAATTTCTTCAGTTTAGGACAGGGGTGTCAAACTTAATTTCATTGAGGGCCACATCAGCATTGCGGTTGCCCTTAGGGGGCCGGGTGGGTGTGGTCTGGGTGGGTGTGGCCTACTGGGTGGGCGTGGCTAGAGTGCATATGGCCTACTGGGTGGGCGTGGCCAGCTCTACATCGTTCGCATCAAGGGTGCCTATGGGGGCCCGGGCAGAAGTGGGACAGATCTGAGGGTCTCTGGCAGAAGGAGGGTCTCTGGGCCAGGGCCAAGGCAGTGGGGGCTGTTCCCTCACTGTTTCCAGGATGGCTTCGCGGGCCACATGAAACCACTTCGCGGGCCGGATCCGGCCCCCGGGCCTTGTGTTTGACATGTCTGGTTTAGGATAAACCATGGAGAATAAGCCTAAAATCTAGTTTATACAATTTCACCTGCTGCTCAAAAAGAAGCGTATTCAAAGCCTGCCGGCATGGCAGAATCATCATTGGAAATCCAAATGCCACAGACATCATGAACCCCACACGTATCACCTCCGTCACTACATTGGAAGGGAAGTTTATAAGTACATTGCCTTCAATGGCTTCAGTGTAACTGACATAACCAAAGAACCCAACCTGTTCAAACAAGAAACAGAAATTAGTTTCAGAGCATACGTACATTTATTTATTTATTTTTGAAAAGAGAATAAATTCAGGCAACCCTTGGGCCTGCCCCCTAGACTAAGAAACAGCTAGCTTTTTCTCTCATCGTTTAATTCATTATATTCTTCTTATTCCTCCCTTACCTCAGAATGGAATGCTTATCACCCGTTCAAATCTGTCTCTTAGGAAAGCTGTCAGGAATACCACATTATCTATCGTGGGTTTCCCTGTACATTTCCAAATTCCAGGATATGTTTTACGGATGGAGTGGGGAATATTTAAAGGAATAGATGTATGTATGTAAATCATGTAATAGACTTATGAGTAAAACATTAGGTTCCAATATGATAGGAAGATGAGGGTGCCATTAAGTCAATCTGAGCACTTGGCAATAACAATGTCTAGCAATGCTTTCCCAAAAGTAAAAACGTTACAATAATTCCAATTTTATTCCATCAACTTAAATGCATTTTAAGATATTGTCACACACTATCAGGATGGAAACGGAGAGAATGAAGAATTTGTCAAGCTTTCTTCAAACTAGTTCCACCTCTATCACAGAAGGCAAGATGGCAACTTAACTCCTTTTAAAAAAAAAAGGTAGGTATGGTAATATATCCAGCAACATGAACTGATCATGCCCGGCCAGGATGAGCTATGTATTTTAACTGGGTCCCATAATGGAACATGAAGGTTTTCAGGTTATTTTCTTATCAGAAAATAATGTCCTTTATTTCACAATGTAGCACTGGGAGAGTTACAAGCAAAGCTCATTGTTCCTGCCCTGCCCCAAGTATGAATAGCTCAATGGTACTGAGACATGGCTACGACTGAGAAATGTACATACCGTCAAGCATTGCCCAGATAGGCAGTGCATCTCATATAATCCCTTCAAATGTCATTGCTGAATGTATCAAGCGGGGAACTTATTAAACTTTAGATGGAATAATCACATAAATTGCACTTAGGACTTTTAATATTAATTCAGTTAACCACTTTTTGGGGTGAAACTTTTGACACATCACTGAAAAATCAAAGAGTGCATACCTCTGGTCTAGATGTACATACATTGTTAGTAATGATTAAGGTGCTGGCCTAGAAACCAGGAGACCAGGAGTTCTAGTACCCCGCCTTAGGCATGAAAGCCAGCTGGGTGATTTTGAGCCAGTCACTCACTCTCTGTCCAACCCCCCCAGAGGGTGGTTAGTTGTGGTGAAAATTGGAGCAAAAGAATATTAATTATGTTAGAAGGAAGGAAGGAAGGAAGGAAGGAAGGAAGGAAGGAAGGAAGGAAGGAAGGAAGGAAGGAAGGAAGGAAGGAAGGAATTTTCACAATTTTCTTTTTTGGCTCTATCAGAGATGAGTAACTCAACAAAGGACAAGATATTGATGCTTTGTTGCTGAAGCAGATTCTTTCTTTCCAGTATTTTTGTTTTATACAGACAGTTCTGGCAGCATTTGCTAATCCATCTTATCAAAATAATTGCTTAGTTAAGATATGGGGAAATTTAAATACTAATCACACATACCATGTTCCAGCCATGCTTAATGGAATTTACGGTGTTGCAAATCCTGAATTGGCAGAATAGTTTATAGCTCCTCACAGTTAATTTTAAGGAGTTTTTACCCCAGAATATTTTTAATGGTTTTGTTTTTGTAAAGTACAGAAGGGGACAGGGCAGGAAAGATTTAAAAAATAAACAAATACAAATTCTCACCATGACATAAAAGGCAGTGACCACCTTTAGCGAGGAGGCAAAAATGGAGCTCATGATTTTAACTGATGGCTCATCCAGACTATCATAAGTTGGAAAGACCTGGCTGCAAGACACAGTCAAACATTGGTTAGAAAATGTTGTCAGGAAGAGAAATATTCAATCCAGTGCACAGTTGCCACTATACAGGTTAATCCCAGCATATCCCCACAAGACTCCTGTCACGCTACGGTGGTTTATATCGCCAATGCCAAGAGATTTTAAACATTCCCAAGTTTTAAGTGTTACACAAATATGCCTGCTCTCCTCCTCTATGCCACTGCCACGTGTACAATGTAAATATTTCACATTTCGAAAAAAAGAAGGGGCGGGGAAGTGACGTTGCAACTGGAATGACCACTTGTTTCGAGTCAAACAACGGTGGCAGAGCTCCAGAAAGCACTCTCAGGATTATTGCTCTTGGAGCATCCTGGGTTGATAATTAAAGCAATACGGTGTTTACAGAATAAGAAGCAGGGAAGGAGCGAAAGCATCGGATTGTCAAAGAGAAAAGTTAAACAACCAAAACTAAACACTGTGCCTGTCATATTTCAGCACTAATGCCTGAGCCCAAGCTCCCAGAAAACTGAAGGAGCCAATTACACGGGGTTTGGGTGCTTATATAAGCTTGTTCCCAACATCAGGTATATAATTTACTACAGCAGTTGGAGGTTGCATAGATCTAATTCAGAGTCTGGCAAGGTTTGAATGGTTGGGGGCAGCACAAACCTTTTTTCTTTTTTTTCTTTTTTTAATCCAGTAATGTCTAAGTATCATCCCTGGAAGGGGTGTGGCTAAAATTGTTTTGGCCATTTTTGGCTTTGTGGGAAGGTTAAGGATAGCAATGGGAGGGGAAGTTTCCCAGAAGTAAGCTACTCCCAGACCAACTCGTAAAACAGCATCAAATCCCCCCACAATAAATACGTTCCAGCTTTTTTTAAAAGAGGATTTTAGATGTAGGGGTGGAAACGGGAGCCTATAAAGCACAAACCGCTCTTATTCCCACCTTTAAAACTACCCCAGATCAGAATTATGAACTGGGATGTGTGTGTGTGTGTGTGTGTGTGTGTGTGTGTGTGTTTGTGTGTGTTTTAGGGGATATAATTTAAAATCTGACTGGTAGACCTCTTTTTCTAAGCATTCTCCTATAAAAGGCAGTCTGAACCTTGAGACAGTTTGGGATAGTGGCTAAGACACCAGGCTAGAAAGTGGGAGACCGTTAAGTTCAAACCCCACCTTAGCTGTGATAGGCAGATGGGAGCCCTTGGGCCAGTCACTCTCTTTCTCTCTCAGCCCAGCTAAGCTATGGGCTCCAAGATGCCATCTTGAATCATTTGTAAATGTAATAAAGGGGTGGGGTGCGGGGGGAGAGATCTATAAATAAAATCAATCCAACTGGGTTGTTCTTAACAATCCTACTAGGCCTTCAGGAAAAATTTAAAAAGGACAAAACCTTGCATCCTTATAGAACAAACTACATGCTAATCCTGAAACACAGCCTGTACCCAGGCAGCTTTGCACGTGGGGAAGGTGCTAATGACAAATTCCCTTTTAAAGCCTATGAACCAGATCAGACATCCTGCATTTAAAAAAATATTAATAGCAAGCATTGTCCCCTGATTGAGAGAAGGTTGTTTTTTAATTCCTGTTTTTTCTTCATTAAAACCTCAGTCCCCACCGTTATGATGGATGCAGAGTCGATTTTTTTTAATAAGGAGAGCCCTTTCAGAGAATGGGGAACTGGGAGAATGAGCCCCCTCTTCTTTAGCTCTTTAGTGCCTACCTCATTTTTTTTTTAAAGTAAAACATGAATGTTCATAAATTTTCTTGATTCTACTTGGTTCATTCCTTCTGAGGCTGGACAAGTAATATGAAAGTATTTTGTGAAATTCTGGGTATGCAATGCAGAATGAAAATAAAACTTTCCTGGCAAAGGACTTCTGACTGGCTAATCCCAAAGAACAAATCATAAAAGTATTGTTGCCACCATATTCTCCTTGTGAACTTCCCCATGGCATTTGCCTGGATATCGTTGGGAGACAGGGGGCTGGATTAAAAGAGCTTTTGGTCTGATCTAACGAGGAAGCTCTTGGGTTTTTGAAAAAGATGGTGTTTCAAAGAGACAGAAGATCAGAAGTCCCTCACCACCCCAGCTTTGTATAAACAAGCCCCAAGACATTTTGGCTTTCCAGACACAGAAGTAAGAGAGACTCTCAAACCCATCAGATGTGCAAGTCAAACCTTCTCTGCCAATCAAGACGCCAAGATGCATAACAAGCAGTGCACCTTGCTGTGCACAGATTTTATTTTTCGGCTGAAATGTCCACCCTGAAGGCCAGGTCAAGATCAAGGCATTTGGGAGCAGAAACCTTTGTCTGATAAACATTTCCTTATGCTACAGGGATTCTTCACCACACTTGTAATCACAGAAGGCTGCTCTCAGGGCAAACTGAAGAAGAGTATTTAGTCCAAGTGCCTTTACACCGTATCTCTCTATTTCCAAGATGAGCACAAGGAGGAAAAATAGCGCAAGCAAGCAGCTTCAGAGCCCGAAATAGTTCTTGGTGAAGGAAAAAAAAAAAGAGGGGTGTTTTTTTTTGGTGACCACTTTTCCATTTTGTTAAACGTAAACATCCCATTGCCTGCAGAACTTTGAAAAGGTAAAATTGCAGGGTTTCTTTTAGATTTTTCTGGGCAGGAGAGAGTGCTGCTCGGAGAAAAGTCCCAATTCTGCAAAACGCAGAAGCCTCGGGACAAAACGCTTGGAATATTTGATCAGAATTAGATAGCATCTTGCTTCATCTGATATAGGCTTACTCCTCCAGCGTTGCATTTCAGTTGTAAAGTGGAATGTGTCCCTTGTAATTCCCTGAGAGAAGCATATGTATTTATGTACCTCACTATCTAAGGCTGCCCGCCAGCCAATGACTCTGAGTGGGGCTACCATGCTATGAAAGAAGATGTGAGGAATTGAATTTTTGCAAATCTTAATTAAAAACTGCTCTCCCCCCCCCCTCCGAATGACGCATATGGCAAAAATTTTTCTCTACCAAATTTTGTTCTTTCCAGCCTGTTTTTTAAATGTCTACATCACATCTATTATGTCAGGGGTCCCCAACCCCCGGTCCGTGGACCAGTATCGGGCCATGGCATGCCAGCAACCAGTCTGCACAAACAAGGAAAGCCCCATCCACAGGATGCAGGCAGCACACAAAACCACGCACTCTCTGGTCCATGGAAAAACCTCTCTCCACGTAAACGGTCCCTGGTGACCTCTCTCTCTCTCTCTCTCTCTCTCTCTCTCTCTCTCTCTCTCAATTTCTACTTTTACTGTATGTAAGTAAATAAACTTACACGTAATAAAAGAAAAATAGGTTTAGAAAGCAAATGGAAAATGCACTTCTCTTACTGTTTTGAAGATCATTGATTAATGGAGAAATTGGGCCATATGGTCATAAATGTGGGTAGCCACAAGTTGAAAGTGATGCAGAGAATAAGCAGAGTCTTCATTCCCAATTCTTTAATATGCCATTCATATTGCAATAGCAATGACACCAAACTAAGAACGGTGCCAGTCATTCCAGTTGGTTCACATCTATATATCTCTGGCTGAAATGTCTGATTCAAAGCTTACACCAGTAGAGCTGGTATTACAAAAGAGTTAACGACAGGGACACTATCCTGAGGTCGTACAGGAAGGCTGCAGCAGAGCTAATGTTATATTTCTAGTCTTCCTGGCTCCCAGCCTCCTGTGCAGTCTGTTAAACCATATGCTGCACACACGAGCGGGGGAGGGAGGGGGGAGGGAAGGGGACGCAGAGGCATTTCTCTTTGAATTTGGCAATGACAACAAACCTTATTGCCAGAGACAGCCAACTCTACAAGCAAAGCATACTTGTGCATTCGGAAGCCATAGCAAGTGGCCAATCAATAATGCATGTTACTTCTTTGCTTCTGTCTAACACTTCTTAAAGTTTGGGGGTGAATCGACTGAAAGGTCAGTTATTACAAGCCTGGCAACCCCGGCATCCATCCATGCGCGACGTCACACAGGCCAAGAAACGTTGTGTTATTCTTGCCCTTGGGAAAATTGATAGGATTTAACTTTCAGTTTGGCTTGCCACACCAGTGGTGTAGTAATCTATATTTAGAGAGATATGTGAATATACTAGTCCGGAACATATAATTTTGCTGTTTCCAACTCCCACCAAATGAAGGTTGGTTGCTGAATGTCCACCACAAGAAAAAGGACAAATTTGGATTTTATAAACCCCCACTGTGGTAACTAGGTAGCTATAAAAGAATGAATCAACCCTTCTGTCACCAATTATAGCAGAGACACTTAAAACTGAGTGAAGCACATTAAATCTGAGAAGCATAATTGGGGGAGTGGGCAGAGGAGGGAGAAGGAGAGTCCAGCTGTATCAAAGCTAATGCTAACGATCCGTTTTAGGTCCTCAACTGAACACACACACACTTCTATGGTTTCACTGGGCGACTTTTCAGTCCAGCCACAAATGAAAGGGTGATAGAAGTATTGCTACTAGAATGGAAATGGGAATTATCTGTGGATGAAAGCTTACATCTGCCACAAGAATAAGTATGACAACTAAGGGCAGGCATGTGTTATACCAAAAAAAATAAAAATCTTTTAAGTTCTTCATCCAAAATAAACTATGCCAACATGCAGCGTGGATTTCCATTTTTTTTTTAACCGACATACTGAAGGATTGGGGGGGGAAAGAATGGCAGAATCAGAAAATGGAAGGATGGAACAGTGAAGAACAGAACAAGGGAAACCATAAGGTACAAAAACATCGTTTCTAATGTTGGGGTTTCTGTATAGGAAGATGCCAGAAACTTACACTTCTAGTCCGATACTGGGAAGTTTTAAAAATTGTGTGTTTGTGTAAGGGATGTGTAAATGTGTTAAATGAGAACTGATTTGAACCAAATTCTGGAATAGACTTTCCACTGTGCAACACACCAAAACAATGCCTGGAGCCAGCCCCTGTCCTACATCTCTAAGGGTAAATGGGACTTTATAATCCAGAAGATCAATCTGACTTACCTTTTCCTTAAATATTCTCTGTGAAAACATTATGTTACAAAGTTGTTCACAAAAATCATTGGAAGCCCGCTATGGTAATAATTATCTCTGCTTAAAGTTCTTACATCTCAAGAACAGGGGTCAATACTGTCCCAAGTACCAGACATTAAAGCCAATGGAAAATTACACCGGAGATGTATTTGCCTCCTATGAACAAGAAGCTTTTCAAGTACAATGAGTCCAGAGTGAAATATAACTCCCTCTCCCAGCTAGGTAACAAAAGGGTCACAACCCAGTCAGATGCTATACCTCAGTGGGCTGTAAAATATTTTGATTAAAATCAGGACAAGGGGACCAGATGGTATCTATCCCATACAGGCCATCCTGACCCTTTGCCCTTAAAAAAAACTCAATCCACCCCACAATCTCCAAGCAGTTAGGACTGCTGGTACTTACGACTGACAGGCAAACGACATGCCAAAGATAGGAATGCAGCGAAAAATGCCCTCCCAGCGTGCATAACTGACCCGCTGCAGCCACTGCCCGACAAAAAGGCCATGTTTGAAAGCAGAGAGCACGATCTGTAGCCAAGGAAAAGAAAAGAGAGGTTACAATCAAGACAAGAGAGACACCATGCCAACCCAGTGACTGACAACCCAGGTTGCATCAACTTTATCAGCAACTGGGAAAAAGCAAAGGGACAGTAGAAGCTCTCAAGCAGATATTTCACCACAAGCCACATTTCCTGTGTCTGCATCACAGCGCACCAAATGTATGGGAGATCTGGGGTTTCTGGGTCCTGGGTAAATTGCAGCAACCTGCATCACAAGGAAAGGGCGGTGCAAGAATTGCTTCTCCTCCAACTGAATGTTCTCAACCGGATGCTCGATAAAAATATGCAAATCCCTTCATTGGCATTCAGTCCCTTCCATTTCTAGTATTAAGTCCTTTCAACAACTTTATACATTTCTATCTCCTAACCAACCGCTCTTTTTCGGGGGGATTTTTGTATTCTAGCTTTTGGTAATAATGAGCTCTCCCAACTTTAGCAGCCAACAGCCTCCCAAATACACTATGTGTTCTAACCCCCCAGCACCAGTTTTGCAAGGAAGGAACTGTACTGCACATTGCTCTTCCTCTAGACACCTGCCACCTCCTTCTCACTTTTAAATCTGCTACTTCTGGCAAGGCTGTTATAGTAAAGGTAAAGGTAAAGGTTCCCCCGCACATGTGTGCTAGTCGTTTCCGACTCTAGGGGCCGGTGCTCATCTCCGTTTCAAAGCCGAAGAGCCAGCGCTTGTCCGAGGACGTCTCTGTGGTCATGTGGCCGGCATGACTAGACGCCAAAGGCGCACGGAACGCTGTTACCTTCCCACCGTAGTGGTCCCTATTTTTCTACTTGCATTTTTACGTGCTTTTGAACTGCTAGGTTGGCAGAAGCTGGGACGAGTAACAGGCGCTCACTCTGTTACGCGGCAACTCGGGATTCAACCCGCCAAACTGCCGACCTTCTGATCGACAAGCTCAGCATCCTAACCCACTGAGCCACCGCGTCCCTTGACGCTGTTATAGTATATCCCCTAATTTGAACTGTTAACTCCAAATGCAACTGTTGCATAGAAGAAAATTGCTTTTCTATGCTGCTCTCTCCTTCCCTCCTTCCCTTATCTTTCCTTCTTCCCTGACCTCCCATCCCCATCTTAGAATAAGCTGCCTACTGGGAGGAACCAATATTCTTTCTTTTTTTGGGGGGGGGAGGGAATTGTATAACTCTTTAATATCCAACTGAGCAACTCAGAAAACACACAGTTTGTACATAGCAATAATAATAATAATAATAATCCGTTTTGTTATAAGCTTTGTTACAAGGCAACATTTTTTATTTGGCCTATTATCAAGGTAATCCGAGATCATTACTTGTTGGGTGAGGGTGAGGGTGATGGAAATGGAAATGACAATGACAATACGTGTGTCATGGCACAAATGATGCGACCAACATACCTGCGTAAGATGTCAGCCTCTAGCACAGGGGTAGGCAACCTCAGCTCTTTTATGACTCATGGACTTCAACTCCCAGAATTCCTGAGTCAGCATAGCTGACTCAGGAATTCTGGGAGTTGAAGTCCATGAGTCATAAAAGAGCTGAGGTTGCCTACCCTTGCTCTAGTTAGTATATCACTGTATCAGTTGGCTGCCAATGTTATGCTACCTGAATCATTATTTTGATATCACTGTAGTTTGCTAAGGATGCCTATGTCTTCTGCTTCTAAACTGTAGCTTAAGAAAAGATGGTGCTATATACCCCTTACCAGCTTGGCTGATGTACCAGCTGCCCAAGTATTTACAACAGGGAACCATGAAGATGGCTATGATGTGACTCAGGGAAGGCTGGCCAAAGATGCCCACCCATCAGCAAGCATGGAGGAGGGAGACCCAAACCTGGCATTCCCCGGGCAATTTCCCCTCCTACGAACCAAGTGAGCCACTCTTAGAGCCTCCGGGACCTTCCTAAAGAAGCCCCTGAGTTCTAACTGACGGAAACAATTGGTGCCATATGTCGGTATGTATAATTATTTCAAATAATCAAAGGCGAATAAATGGTTATAACCTACTGCATGTGTTTATTCTAGCGGTGAGGCTCAGCTGTCACTTTTTGCGCACCGCTTAAGAGTCTTTTAAGCCTTTTAAAGTCTTTTTTAAGTCTTTAAGCTTGAGGCCATTTCGAATGTCCCTAAATAAATAAAGGGTATCCCAAAGAAAGATGAAAATGGCAGAGAGACGAGATAAAGCCAGGAATTTCTAGGACCAATATCAGAGGTGAGAAGTTAAAAGAAACTGAGGAAGGAGTCTTACTGCAGGGGAATTTGTTAGCGGCCTCTCTGGCAAATGGTCAATGAGAAAGCTTTGAAGGAAGCATTTGATTAAACACTGTGAAACAAAAAGTGAAGGAAGCATTAAGGGGTCCCTCTGACAATCTGTGTGGCCTAAGATCCTGTTGTATACACTACTACAAAAATGCTGACTTGCTGGAAAATGAGGACATGGCAGGATCTCCCTGGAAGAATATATAACTTTGAGTAGCATATGGGAGACACATTGCTGGGCCTGTGGTTTGCATATAAGAGCAAATAGCATCCCAGTTACTGGTAGTGGTCTTCCCTCACTAGGTAGTGCCAATAATCGAGAAAGCTTTTCAAACTAAACCCTAAAAAGGATGAGGTGTTGCCAACAAGCAGACCAGGCCTCCCTTTTAAAGGTCCTCGGAGAGCCCACCCACACGAAATGTTTGGGCACCCTGGAATTTAAATATGCATTGTGGTTTCCCACAAAGGAATTAACCACCAGCTTGAAGAAAACAAAAGCTTCCCATCATTAATACTGACCACAAACATAAACACCGTATAGAAAATGAGAGCCATTGCACTGAAGGACTGTATGGAAGCCATCATGTTTCTCTGGAGACTCAGTGGGAGCACAATGCAGAGGGAGATGAAAAAAAGCAGGAGGATCCGGAATAAGCCGCTCACCTGAAAGATGAACAGGAGGAACAGTTACATCAGCCTTCTTCAATCAGATGTCATTCACACGTGTTGCACTTTGACTACCACACATCAAGAAAGGCAGAATTACACAGGCAGCACTCCCAGGAAGAAAGTGTATTCAAAATCAACATTCTATGCCCATCCACTCTGCTGTAGACCAAGGTTAAGACTCACTCTGAAAACAAACAGAAGGGGAAGGAAGGGAAAAACCTGGAACGTCAAGAAAGCGGCTTCTCACAGAGCGTCTGTGATGAGACCACACAGACACTGGGTGCCACTGTTGCTCTATGGAGTACTTATCAAAACCGTTTTTACGGCAAAGGCTCGCTGCCTGTTTTAAATGGTAATCCAAACACGTTATTTGAATATCTTTTATGTACTTCCAGCAAATAAAATGAAAACTAACTTTGCTGTTAAAAAGGGAAACGAGGGGAGTCCTGGAAATTCTGACCCAGAAAATTAACCAGCAGCTTTTTACATTTATTATAGCAGAAAACTTGGAAATGCCTCAAAATATTTAATACCTAATTTGGCTTTGCTTATGATGCATTTTTTTTTTTAGCTGCTTAGGTCCTTAATCAGAGCTTAACTACATCAGGCCGGAGCAGATAAAAACCATGGCTGAATGCTACTGAATGTCCATTGTAGCTTTCCTGGCTTGTCTCTCCTCCTACAGGGACTTCTTCGGTTCCTATTTATCCATTGGGAATTAAACTGCTCCTGCATGGAAAAGGCCAGCAGCAGAGATGCTATCAACGCTGCACTTTCTTGACCTGGACTGCCAGGTTATTCACCATCGGGTTGTATATTCCTACTTGACAGTATGAGATTAACAAATGAGCTGACAGATCTGAAAGTATAAATCTACAAAACCCTGCTCACATTTACCCAATTCCGTCCCCAGGATATTTGATACTACAAACTTTAGCATCTCAAACTGGAAGTTCCCTGTTGATTGCTTCAGCATCCAGTAATAGGTCCAGTTCTGCCTTGTCTTGTCCTCAAGTTAAAAGCATGGTAAATCTTAGGAGAGGTGTGAATTATCCTTCCCATAATTGGGAAGGATTGGTAGGTGAGAGCAGTCATAAATGAAACGGCTACATAAACTAAAAGCAGAGACAATCTTGCTGGTAAATTATGAGAAATATACAATAGAGTTAAGCAATTTTCTGTTCTGCAAAAGCTACTTTGTTTTTATTAAACAACCATAACACTGAAATTTGAAACCAGTTTTAAATACCATGTCTGAATAATCCCATTTCTGCTAAAAAAAAAGCACCCTAAACTTTTGGGATTTCTTAATTCTCCAGCATAATTTAATGAGCAAGGGTTAGTCACATTAATACTGTCATTGTTAAACATTTGAAGTCATTGCTAACATACTGTAAGTCAGTATGATTTACACACATGATCCTGGTCTACCTTCACCCCACGTTGATGAATAGGAAATACAAACATTTGAGAAGGAAGGAAGGAAGGAAGGAAGGAAGGAAGGAAGGAAGGAAGGAAGGAAGGAAGGAAGGAAGGAAGGAAGGAAGGAAGGAAGGTGTGTGTCTGTGTGTATGGACAGAGAGAGAGAGAGAGAAAATACTCTTAGGAATGAAGTTTATCACTAAATGCACTTAATTAGCCTTAAATCAGGTTTTCGTGGGGTAGGCTGCTCTGCAGTTTGTGTACTGGCTATTAATTTTGAAAATGGCAGGCAGCTTGTGTATACTACCTCAACACCATTCAGACAAGCTTTCAAATGTGACTTATGTTATCAATAATAGAGAATATTTGTAGCTCAAGTTTGGACTGTAGATTCCCTGGTACTCTCCAAGATTGATTTTCTTCCAGATATTTCATTACCCAACT
The DNA here is from genome assembly GCF_947247035.1 of Vipera ursinii. NCBI lineage: Eukaryota > Metazoa > Chordata > Lepidosauria > Squamata > Viperidae > Vipera > Vipera ursinii. Next base: position 127,894,250 of record NC_139513.1, read on the forward strand.
AGGTAACATATTCAGTACTAGCAGTGAAATCAGGATTCCATATGTCCTATGTTATCCTATCTATAGATATGAAAGAGGCACTGATCTAATTTGCTATTGATAAGGTCATTAAAAAGCAAGTTTACCTGGAGTCCAAGTGATCGAGCAAAGAAATTTGATCCTAAGTCTCCAATAACAACATAGAAAGCTATGCAGGTCCCCAGCATCAATCCAATCATGCTGTAAAAACAAAAGGGACTGGTCATTCCAGAAAAATGTGAAATAAAACTTTTATTTACCTATGTGCTAAATGCTGAATTCATGTGGGATCTATGTTCAGAAATTCTCTAAATATAGCCATCTTCCACTGCCAATGCCCTAGATGACAACAGTCTTCTCACCATCTTGCAAACAGGACAGTTTCAGAAGAAACATTAATTATGTATGCTGAAGGGTATCTCCCCCCCCCCCAATACCAAGGTGCTGTTCTTCATGCACCCAATGTGGGCTCCTACAAACACAGCAGAGAGAAATAAGTTGGAAACCATACACTCATCTCAATTGCACTAGCTTTTGGTATCACCAGATCTAAAGAAAATGTACCTCAAGGGAAGCAACTAACCACTGAGACATGACAGGACTCCAGGAAAACTATATTTACTAAGGGCTGCTGGATGTTAATAGTAACATATTGATGCCATGGCTTGGCGTGCCTCAAGAATATTGCTAGCAGCCAATACTGACTAAAGGGGCCTGCATATATTTATGATTCTAATATTAACTATTACCTTCCAGAATCCTCACAGGCTACCTAAGCATTCCAAAGGATCTCTTGCACAGGCTAGGTGGCCCAGCATAACATCTACTGCCATGTCTTCTTCCTCTCCTTTGTAGGCTGGAAAGAAGCACTTCTCAATTTCATTCTCATGGGGCACATTTTAATGAGGTAGCCTAAATCTATTTTGCTCCTCTGCATATATGGGGATAGATTGCTGCATCCATATAAAAGAGAAAAAGTACTGATAAACATTTCCAAAAACAACAGTGTTTATCCACCAAAGTAGCATTATTTTTAGTGTATGTTTGTTCCATCTTTCTATTTCTGTTTCTGCTTCTTTGTGCTATATTGTACACTTCCAGAATAATAAGCAAATTGGGTGGCCTTAGAAACCTTCCTTCCTTTCCTTCCTTCCTTCCTTCTCCTTCCTTCCTTCTTCCCTCCCTCCCTCTTACAGATATCAAGATACACACATACATTCAACTGTTTTAATGCAATGAAACTGTTTTATAAAATAGTTTCAATCTGTCTGAGTCTGACACTATGGAGAGGATGGAAAAGGAAATGTGAGGCATTAGCTGAATCAGACTTTAATAGAAGAGAAAATAAGCATCCAGTCAGCAAGGAGATTGCTGCATATCAGCAATATATGCTTGTCCAGATATTTTTTTTATTTTTATTTTTTTTTTAAATTCCATTTATATCCCGCCCTTCTCTGAAGACTCAGGGCGGCTTACAAGCTTTAGCAGTAGCCTTCATTCTATGTATATGCCTGTTTATTAGGGCTTTCACACACACCCCAGCGGCATTATTACAAAGTCAGCTTAATTGTCCCCAACAATTTGGGTCCTCATTTTACCTACCTGGGAAGGATGGAAGGCTGAGTCAACCTTGAGCCTGGTGGGACTCGAACCTGCACTAATTGCAGGCAGCTGGTATTACTTAAGGAGGCATTAACCCACTGCTCCACCAAGGCTCCACTAACTTCCACTAAGATGGAAGTTTTATTTTGGGAGAAATATATTACTCATTTATTTACTTTCAATGAAGGACATCTGTATGTACAAGTGGGGATGTTCATGTGCATGTGCATGGATGTGAGAAACATATTTAGAATAGTCTAGGGAATTCCACTGAGTATACAATCAAAGTCCACACAGAAGCCAATACTTGCTCAGTGAAGAGTGGATTAGGCAACAGTTTAATTAGGATATCATTCCTTGAGGTCCTGCACTTTCCCTGTCACAAAAGCATGGACCACTTCCCCTCTCTTTTCTGACTGCATAGGACCCCAATGGCAATTACAGCAATTGCTAACATGAGGGAGTAATGGCAATGAGAGAATATTTTTAGGCATCTCTCAAAACAGTTCAAAGCTGGGTGATACCGTAAAGAAGCAGGCCAGGATCACATGACCAGACAACTCATGACATACGACAGACTGAGCATCTCGGTCATTAAAAGCAGCCCATTCATATCAAACTATCATCCAAGTCAATGCCTCTTCTTATTTTGAGAAGCGTAATATATGGTAAAGGTCAAAGTTCCTCTTTTAAAATTCAAGCTTGTTGCGAACCATGTTGAGAATCTGTTAGGGACATTTCCCTTTGCAAATGAAAAGTTATTAGAAGAAGTATGGGTCTTCAAACGATGGCAGGAGCATCATGCCATATTATTGTCAACAAACCCATTAATGTGGACCAGTGTTATTCGTGTTCTACAGAGATGGAAATAACCACAAACAAGATAAAAAGACACTACTGAATTATTCACAGCTCTCTCCTTCGACTGAAGTGGGACCACTCAACTGTTTTCCCCATGTGAAAAACCAGTTCACAACATGATTTATAGACTTGGATGGGCAGCAAAAATGTTTATGCATCCTGAGCTTTTCAAGTGGAATATCGTCTTCAGCATGAAAATACTGAAGCTGAAAATACAGCTCTTTATGCCAACCACCTTAACCAAATTTGTGAGAAAAAAGTGGAAATAAAAGATTAAGAACATCTTTAGCAAATGTAAGGGAACTGCCATAAGATTACAAGGGAACAACTGTACATGTACTATATTGTCATGGTTGAAATGGCTAACTGGATACATAGAAGATGGAAGGCCTACATATCTATAATGCAGACAAGTCATTCTCATGAGTAAATATCTTCTGCCAATCAGAGGTACTGTACTACAATGTTTTCTCTGAACCTTTAAGCATGCTTCTCTCCCAGCATTCCCGGCAACTCAGCGCTGAGGGCTAGAGAAAGTCCTAGGAAGAGCTTTTAAAAAGTGGACTTGGGGATATACATTATCTGTTTTCCCTGCCATACTTACCCCTACCTGGATAAATGTGCCAAGTTCACAAAAGGAGATATTAGGTAGAAAAAAAGAACATGAAACTATAGACAAAACACCAGAACATTGGGGATAAAAACGAGTTGCATATTAAACAGTTAACAAAAATTTGAAATACTTAAATCTTGAGCAACAAAAGGAGCAAAAAAAAAAATAAGTACCTGGTTTCCACAAGCATTTTACCAGATTTTCCATAGGCGTGGTAGGCTAGAAGGGAAGAAAAAGTGAGGAGGGGAAAACACATTATCACAATTGTTATTCAAACATGTGTTCGAAACGTGGCATGTATAAAACGAACATCGCTCACCAGAAGCGACTCAGAAGGCAGGGCTTGCTAGTTGGGTTCCATCCCACCACCATTTTGGGGCTTTCCCCGCCCCCCTCTCCCTTGACATACCATTCACAAATCAGAAGCCACACAAAAACAAATTTGGAAGAAAGATTCAAAACAGGTTCTTCTTCCCTCCTTCAACCCCCCCCCCACCTTCCTCCCCAACCCAACAGCAACTAAGTAGGAGTTACACATGGTAACCATTAAAAGAAGAAAGGCAACACTGAAAGTATGCAGGCCTTAAAGAGATTGTGTGGCTCGAAGTTACTGCAGCGCAAAATTTCAGTGGGGTTCCTGATTTTATTCCTCCCTGCCCCCTTTGCAGCTGAACCACTTTGTGCTGCTGAGGGGAGGACCGAGATGGGTGCCCAGAACCCTCAACCGCCCTGACTGTATCCAGGATTCACCACCACACCGAAGGGATTTAACTGTGATAGAATTTTTTTTCTCCATTTCATACACTGATCGTTGGTTGCCCACACAAAACAATCAACATCCTTGAAATCACTGCTGCTCCGGAAAGCTCAGCTTGCATTTTCAAAAGCCATTTGACTATGAGGGTAAGAGGAAAATTACCACCTCCAATTCTGAGAGAGAACCTTTTTAACTGGAACCATTACTAATGCCACGCTCGTGTGAAATGCTTACGGAGGGCAGCTGGCTTTCAACCTCACTTTGCAGAATGTACTTATTCTCTTGGGGAAATCGGTGTTGTTGTTGTTGTTTTGTTGTTGTTTTAAAAAAAAATAGTTACCCCAGTGCAGGAATGTTACCGAAGAAAGATAAAGGCAAGAGAAAGCGTCTCCCTTCACAACATAAAAGGCCAAGGATAAAGTCTCCTTAGAAATCAATTTCTCAATTGAAAAAGAATCACTGGTTTTCAATTAAAACAAGTAAGAAAACAGAATACAACAAAGGCAGGCCCGTTAAGGAAAATGTCCTTGATGGTTCATCCTCAGTAAATCTGTAGGGAAGGAGAGGGAGGACAGAAAAGTCGTTCAAATTTATTTCAAAAGAGAATTTCGATGCAAGCCCAGTTTAGCTGAGAGTGGCAAGTTGGCTGGCCATCACAAACCTGGGGTAAAGCTCAGTTATGATTTACTTTTCATGTGATGTCATGTTACAATTCCAATTTAAGTCTCAATGACTAGCTTTCCAAGGAAAGCATTTGTGAACATCGGTTTCCTATGTTCTTCTTTGCTTTAAAAATGTTTGTGAATGTATACATTTAAAGTACAGAGCAGACTTACTTCCCTGGCTCCAATATAGAATAGCCAGAGAAAAATTAGTCCCAAGAGCAAACTTGTAAGTGAAGCCTTAAGATAAATTTTAATGATTTGTTTCCACAAATTATTGGGGTGGGGGTTCATATTACGAACGTTTTAGATTCTTGCTTTCTCTGGCCTTATAAAAGTCTAAACATACCATCCAGAAGGGATTAGCAACTTTGTTGATTTGAGAATCTTATCTTCACATGCTTTCGTGGAAGAAAGTAAAAAGAGCCAAAATAACCAAACGCTGACAGGGAAAGAAATTTGCCCAAATTCTGCCTCCCTGCCTCTTTCCAAAACAGACCAAAAAAAAAAATCTGACAGAGGGAGTCATTTGTTTAATATTCAGCGTAGAGAAGCTTTAGAAAGGCGTTTAGGAAATTTGGAGAGTAATACTAACAGTTTTGAGTAAGTCACACACTCGAGAGGTAGTTCATACTTTATCAGATTATGGAAATTGTTACTTGCATGGGTGGTCAATTTGCATGCTCAGTATAACTTCATGGGAGGTCTTTCCAGAAGATCACAGTAGCTACTTGAGTTAAATGGGTGTGCTGGAAATGAGAAATCTGGTTTTTATTCTTCGTGGAAGTAGCCACTGGGATTGTCTATACGAATGTTCTCTGGCATTCTATTGTTCACATGAAAAAAAAACCTGCTTGTGAGCAGTTATTTAAACATGTAAGCCAGGCCGTATAGCCTCCCACTGATGTTTAGGAATAAATGCCTGCTTTTGTCATAAGAAAAGGAAGAACCTACTTGACCAAGTCCTTAGGAATAAACCCAGCTGTAAATACAAGTTAATAAACCAAATTCATTCATCTGTGCGTGCCCAAGATCATCATCATTTCAGATTTTCACTGGACATCTCGTCAGTGTCAGAAGAAAAACAACTGACTACTAGGCAATAGCATGAGAAAGAGCAATCTTTCAGAAGAGAATTTGGAGTAAAGTTAGGGGGGGAAATTCTTAATTGGAAAAGGGATGGACAGAATAAAAAGAAGGGTTCTGACAGAAACTGGAAATAACTAAGGAGAGCAATGTTCTAGGACAGAGATGGGGAACTATAGCCCTTTTATGACTTGTGGACTTCAACTCCCAGAATTCCTGAGCCAGCTCAGAACTCTGGGAATTGAAGTCTACAAGTCGTAAAAGGGCCATAGTCCCCCACCCCTGTTCAAGGTCCTAGGAGGTCAAGTTATTCCTACTGGCTAGTACCTACGGTAGCAAGTGATCATTACAATCAAGATGCCACACTAGGGATGATACCTTTAGATGCATTGGACTACCAGACTATCCCTAGCGACTGTAACCATAATAGCACATTCTGACTACTGGTGGTTGGTTAATACTATACTCCAATCCTCTTAAAAGGTGTCAAGTTGGAAGAGGTTGCCCTCTAGTTTATAACTGTGGACACTTTTTTTTGCATTTATCACACCTTTGCTCTGAAAGTTCAAAGTAGGACATATGAGGGTTCCCCTCATTATATCTACACAGCAACTATCTTGTATGGTACATTAGGTTGAAAAAGAGGGACTGGCCCAAAGTATCCAAAGAAGCTTCATAACTGAGTGAAGATGGCTTTCAAATAAGTTCACACCCGAAATTTAAGGTGGTCAGATATAATGGGGAGGAAAATATTAAGCTTTAGTCTCATATATTAAATATGAATATCTATCCCAAATGTAACTTCAGGCCCTCATATCTCTTTATTGCTTTTTAACAATTTCAGTCATACAGAATTCTATAATCATGATTAATAATGATTCCAGGTAAATAATATTATTTTTTTAACTGCTGAAACTGCTAGTTAGCTTATACCAAGTTAGTCTTCGGAGAAGAGCGGGATATAAATGTAATAAAAATAAAAATAAATAAATAAATAAATAAATATATAAATAAAAGTAAAATACCTTCCAAATCTCCCAATACCTACTGTACTTATAACATATAATTAAAATATTTTCAATCAAAGTAAAATATATTCATTATAATCTTTACAAATGAGCCCAAAATTGCCTAAGCAAGACAGGTGTTAAGTGAATTTTGCCCCATTCTATGAACTACCTTGCCACAGTTATTAAGTGAATCATTGCATTTTTAAGTTAGTAATATGGTTGTTAAGTGAATATGGCTTCCCCCATTGATTTTGCTTGTCAGAAGGTGACAAAAGGTGATCTCATGACCCCATGACACTGCAAGTGTCATAAAGACATGCCAGTTGCCAAGCATCCAAATTTTGACCATGTGACCACAGGGGATGCTACAATAGTTATGTGGAAAATAGTCATGTCACTTTTTCCAATGCCTTTATAACTTCAAACAGTTACTAAATGAATGGTTGTAAGCTGAGGACTATCTGTACCACTATGTATGTGTTAGGCATTATACACATTTATACCTTGCCTGTTTTATTTCATATACCTTTAAGGCAGTGTATCCAAAGCAGCCCCACCCCATCTTTTTCTACTGAGGTGCTAACCAGTCTCAGATCTCTTTAAATTCAAGCCAAGTAGCCAAAATGAGAAAGCAAGTTCCAAATCTGGTTCTAAATAAAATGACTTCACCCTTTTAACTTTGTCCAAGGCAGCTAGATTCCACCTTTGCTGTACCATTAAGAGGAACAACTGCAGCACAGCCAGCCCTGTTTCTTAAAATGGACTGGTCTTTCAACTTGGCAGCATGTGGGGAATTGTTAAGCAAATGGTGTTCTCTATCTTCAGAATCGTGACGGTGTACAGGGTTATCTCTATGTCTGCAAGAACTGTTCTAGAGTATCAATCAAATCTTTGTTACAGTAACAGACCAGCATAATTTTAGAATAAGGGCATCCTGGTTTTCACATATACAGGAGAACCTGGATTCACAAAGATAAATCGAGGTTGGACACTGTTGTTATAACTTCCACATCTATGCCTAGAAAATACACAGGCAACATTAAAGGATAAGTTATTTTAAATTATCCTTTCATAGCTCCACAATGGTTTAAAAATAAATGTAAAAGACATAGTTCTGAGTTTCTAACAAACACTGCTGATTTGTTGGACTCATAACAAATGTTCCTTCACCCTTCAACCCCCTTCCAAATAATGTTTAGAGGTGTTTTGTTTACTCCTATTGTTTCTTGGCTGCTTTGGCTCTTGTAGGCAAAGCTTTGAATGTTCTTCCGGAAGACGTAGCTTAAATTAAGTTAATTTGTAAACCATTCATGCATCCTTCAAAGCTGCCAAAGCCTCCCACAGAATCAGCTTAGGTTCTGCCAGGATCGCTTGCAGCTGGACCGGTGTAGAAGAAAGGCAATGACAAAGGTTGCTGTGTGTACTTGCTCAACCTTGAGGCATCGGGGATGACTCTAGCAGCAAAGCCTTCCCTTGGGCTAAGGGATGCCTTTTTCCCAGGCATTCTCCCCACTTTGGCTGATGGCATCTCTCCCAGGGCAAAGGCAGGCAAAAAAAAAAAAGAGGGGGAAGCTATTTCTTTCCGCACCAATGTTTATGTGCCAGAAAGTTTGGAAGCATTTACTGACCCTTCTGTGTTCCTAAGCTGCTTAGTTTTAGAAAGTGAAGGGAACCTCTTATTCCTGGCAGACAACCCAAGGTAAACAGGACTTAATGTATTCAGTCAAAAGGGGGAAGCGTATAAAGACTTATTGTGACACAGAAGGGGAAATCAATGATTATGGGCATCTGGTGTTAAGGAGGAAGAGCTACATTTGATCCCCCTCTTCCTCTCCCCTCAAGAGAAAAGAGTTATAATTAAGCATATATTTTTGCCATTAAGGTTTAACCTTCAAGACCACAGGTCTTGTTGGGGTTTTTATTTTTTTCTTGCTGCCAATGGACATATTTTGCTATGCTTACACCGTGCAGCTAAATGAGGTAGCCTCGGGCAACAGAGGAACGGGGGGGGGGGGGGTAGCCGTCTTTCAGCAGTCACTAAGGAGACTGCACACTGCTTTAAATCCTCCTTTCAGCAGAGAAGCCAGCCAATTCCCCACTCTGACTCCCCAAGAGGCACCTCAGGAAGCACATGATGGGGTTACAGCTGTGGGAGGGCCGAAAACAGCATCTCCTGTCATGAGAATCTTTCACCTCCGCCACCCCCAGAGACAAACTCCACCTCTGCAAACGAGCAAACTTTAAATGGGTAAAGGGCGCTCGCCCTTCTGGAGCAGCCGCTTAAAAGAAAGGTTTGAGAGAGAATATCCCACCCTGGCTCACTCACGGCTTGTTTTCCAGCAAGAGAATGCATACCAAGCAGAAACGTTTTGACTCCTCAGGCCTGGCCACGTATCTGCTCTGCTCCGCTGTTCCACCCACTCACCCACCCACTCCTCAATCTTTGGGAATCAAGAGGAGAGGTCAAAAATAGACGGTGATCCCGGTGCCAAGACATAACAGCGAACCAAGAGGAAGAGGACTGCTGGCCCTTGCCAAAAAGCCACACATGAATCTTGCAGATGTTTCAGTGTTCTTGGCCGCTTGAAACTTGGAACACTGTTTCCCTTAACCTCCCCCTTAAGCTGCCCTAAGCACACACTCCAAGAAGACCACACTAGGGTCTCTACTGGCAGAACCCAGCATCCTCGACAGTACGCTGGGCAGGGGAAGGGAGTGGGTTTGAGCAGAGGCCCAGCCATGTATAGCAGACATGAAGAACCTCTGCTTGGACCGTCCCCTTCTTCTTAGTCCACTGAACTGAAGCATTCTGCATCCTTTTTGAAGAATTAACTCTGTACAATAAGAACGTTTGCTCTATGAAGGAGAAGAGAAATATTTGGTGGTGTGGGACACCATTTTATACACTGTGAATAATTCAGCCATAGCAAGTACGAAGTTGCAAATGAGGAAACGGGAAGGGAAGACTGGGATGAAACCACCCTCAAGCTGAGCATGCTCACCTAGTCCAGGATAGGTCCTACGTTTGCTGAGATTGGCTGATTTCACTAGGAACATACAGGATTGATGAGTCATCCAGGAACAGAAAATAAGCAGCAGGGCTCCCAGAAAGATGCCACACTACAAAATAGGAAGGGGAAATTATATAAATACTAGATCAATACTCAACATCCCTCCCTCCCCCAATTCAGTTCTTCTTTTCTGTATCCTTACTGCCGTTCCATGTCACCCAGAGGCTGCCAGGTTTTTAATTGCAAGCTCACAATGGCCTATTAAAGGAGATTCCCTTACTTCTGAGCAAGAATCAGCCAAAACGTGAAATATGAACTTTCTTTTTTTCTTTTCTCTCTCTCTCTCTCTCTCTCTCTCTCTCTCTCTCTCACACACACACACACACACACACACACATTTGTGGCAAAGACATAGAGCAGCCACCTATTTACTAAATGGTTCAGTTGCAATAACTCCTTGCTTGGAAAGAGAAGCCAAAGCAATTTATGGAAGAGAAAAACCTTCCTGCCCTGCTGTTGTGACAGGCTTTGGGCCTATTCCAGAAGAGTGATCTGTCTCTAGCTACTACTACCAGATTCATATTAAACAAGTTAGCATGCTGTTGATCCAGGGGTTTGAACTCCTCTGTACAAGTAAAACTGGCTCTTCTATCCACTTGCAGCATAAACATAAATTACCCCGTTAGCTACCTGTCCTGAAAGCATTGTGCCGGTTTGCTCTCTAGACACATTTGCAGAGGAAGTGGAAGAGGTTTGGGAGAAAGAGGGGGAGAGAACCTGAATGGCTGACCATTTATGAAAACAATGCATGACACTGGACAGGAACAAGTGGTGCTACATTTTAATCACAGCTGCTATTTGTTCTGTTTTAATCAAAGGAGCTGCAGCTTTTGAAGCTTCTGGCAACTGTATTGCATAGCAAACCAAATGACCTATTCTAAGGACCCTTTAAATCCAGAGAGCTGGAAAAGCCTTTTTCTTCAAGGGAAGGTTTATTGACATCAGTTAGTAGCTCTGGTATTGGTATTAACAACCAAAGCCTTCAAAATGTTCCTTAAAGTAGAGGCCCCCAACCTTTTGGGCGCCAGGAACCAGTTACGTGGAGAGAGGTTTTTCCAGGGACTGGAAGGGAGGGGTGTGGTTTTGTGCGCTGCCTGCATTCTGTGGATGGGGCTTTCCTTGTTTGTGCGGGCCGCTTGCTGGCATGCTGTGGACCGGTACTGGTCCACGGACCGGGGGTTGGGGACCCCTGCCTTAAAGAAACTGCCACAGCACATTTCCACCCCCACCCCACAAAATAAAGATTATCGACAGCCATTTCCAGATATAGCAAAACAGGAGCTGCTCGTAGAAAGGCTACATTCATGCAACCTTACTGGGCAGAAGTTTTAAAGGAGTTAGCATGCTACTATCGTGATTTTCCACCATACCATTCACGCAAGCAAAGACCACAGCATCTATTATCAGCATCTGGCAACAAGTGTTGCCATGCATTAGGAAAACATCTGTGACCAGATGTTCATGTGCATAACCACATATCACTGGTGGTAAGCATTTTTATAACCACAAGCACTTAATTACTAACAGCAGTCCACCTCCTGTTAAGTCCAATACAGAAAAATCAACTGTGAATGTCCCAAGCACAAGGCAGTCTTGCTTAATTATCAGTGGGGGACACTAATCTCTACTGCTCTTTGCTGCAGCAGCAGTATCAGAATTATAAACAGACAGACAGATGAAGAAGAGTATGTGATGCCAAACAAGGCAGTATCACATACAAATCTTCTACAAGTTCAATAGGTATAAACTCTCTCCAATGTCCTTGCTACCTTGCACAATAACTCTTTCAACAGCCCCATACACTTTTTTCTAGGATTATGTAATTTTCATCCTTACATTTGTACTTACAGAACAAGCCTTGTTAAGTAGAACAGCATTCTCTGAAATTATATGTAAGATTGCACTGCCATTGGTTTTTATACAGCAAGAACTTCTTAAGAAAAGGCAACAGCAAAAGTTGAATGGGATACATGTATCAAAGGTATACATCCTGGAGCATTCAGATCGCTCCAGAAACCCTCATCTCCTTTCCCTATAAGGAATGCATAAAATCAATGAATGCACGAAGGATAGGTATCTTACAAGGAAACACGGTCTAAGCCAAGGGTCGGCAACCCCGGCTCTGGAGCTGCATGCGGCTCTTTCAGCCTTCTCCTGTGGCTCCCAATTTGCAGAGAGCTCTCTCTCTCGCTCTCTCTCTCTCTCTCTCTCTCTCTCTCTCTGTGTGTGTGTGTGTGTGTGTAACTCACGCTGTCCTCTGAGAAGCTGACAAGCTTATTGGGCAGGGCTCCTGCCTTTGCTGGGTTTTCACAGGAAGCAGCAAAAAGCAGCAGCTCTCAAGGGCAGGAGAGCCAGCCCAATAAGAATGTTTCTCAGCTTGTCCAGAACAGCATGAAGTCAGCTTGCCAGGTAAGCAGAAGATCAGAGAAAGGGGGGGGGAGAGAGAGAGGGGGGGGCAGAGAGAGAATATGAATATATGTGGTTGTCCTTACTGGACTTTTAATAAAGAGCGTTTAATGAAATATTTTGATTTTTTTTAATAAGAGGAGAGGTATGGGGATAATTATGCTGTATTTAAAGATGGTAAAGGTAAAGGTTCCCCCGCACATGCGTGCTAGTCGTTTCCAACTCTAGGGGGCCGGTGCTCATCTCCGTTTCAAAGCCGAAGAGCCAGCGCTTGTCCGAGGACGTCTCCGTGGTCATGTGGCCGGCATGACTAGACGCCAAAGGCGCACGGAACGCTGTTACCTTCCCACCGTAGTGGTCCCTATTTTTCTACTTGCATTTTTACGTGCTTTCGAACTGCTAGGTTGGCAGAAGCTGGGACAAGTAACAGGTGCTCACTCTGTTACACAGCACTCGGGATTCGACCCGCCAAACTGACGATCATCTGATCGACAAGCTCAGCGTCCTAACCCACTGAGCCACCGCGTCCCTTAAAGATGGTAGATAAGCTACTAAAATTGTTTTTACCTGTTGGGATGAAGGAGAAAGTTTTTTCCCCCCTCTGTCTCCTGTCCTTTTCTCACCACCACCACCACCCGCAATTCTTTTTCTTTTCTATTTTTCTATTTGTAGTTTTTATAGTTTGCACTGACTTTTTATTTCATAAATATGAGGAGGACTCAAATAGACATTTGAGTATTTTATCTGAAAGTAACCTTCGACCCAGCATCTTTTTTTTTGGAGTTCAAAATGCTTTTGTTGCATGCAGAAATAAAGATTTGTTTTCTTTGTAGCAGTTCATTGATTTCATAAATGCAGCACACTGTAGTTTTTTTATACATAGCATAAAGGTAAAAAACAATATATGCAGTGTTATCTTCATTTTAGATGTCAAAAGGGTTTTGCGGCTCCCAGTGTTTTCTTTTCGGTGGGAAACGGGTCCAAGTGGCTCTTTGAGTGTTTTAGGTTGCCTACCCATGGCCCGCGAAGTGGTTTTATTTGGCCCACGAAGCCATCCTGGAAACAGTGAGGGAACGGCCCCCACTGCCTTGGCCCTGGCCCAGAGACCCTCCTTCTGCCAGAGACCCTCAGATCTGTCCCACTCCTGCCCAGGCCCCCATAGGCACCCTTGATGCGAACGATGTAGAGCTGGCCACGCCCACCCAGTAGGCCATATGCACTCTAGCCACGCCCACCCAGTAGGCCACGCCCACCCTGGCCATACCCACCCGGCCCCCTGAGGGCAACCGCAATACTGATGCGGCCCTCAATGAAATTGAGTTTGACACCCCTGGTCTAAGCTAACACTTGTTTGCAGAATATAATCCATATTCAACAAACAGCTAACTGCAAACAGCAGATATTGATATTCACCTTAGCCATGAATGCCAGCTGGGTGACCTTGGGCCAGTCTCTCTCTCTCAGCCCAATCAATCTCACAAAGTTGTTATAGAAGGAGGTTGTTATAGAAGGAGGAAGGTGTTGTTGGGTATGTTTGTTGCCTTACGTCATTTGTAAAAATAATAAAGGCAGGATACAAACAAACAAATATCTCTTAATTTAACTTAAAGCTGACAATAGCAGACCTTTAGATGTATGAATTTGATCAAAGACCTATGTTCATTTTTGACTAATCATCTATTCCATCAAGAATACCTTGATGTAGATCTACATATGAAAAATATAACCACATCATGGTGCCATCTGTTAACAGACCTACTTAAATGACTCAAGTGTTTTGCTTTGCTTCATGTTAATACCATCTGTTGGGAAAAAGATGGAACTAACCAACAGTTAACATCTTGATTGGTTGAAATCTTCTGATAACAACAATTTTAATTTTTTGCAACAATGGTTCCCCAATCTTTTAATGATTTTGAAAAAAAAAGCAAAGTCAGGCTATCTATTTTCTTAGCAACTTAAAAAAAATGTAGTCAACAAGTTTAGTTTCTTATTTTCTTAAAACCTGTGTTGTAGGACCACATATTTATCAGGACTAAAAACAATAAAGCTATCTGTGGCACGAAGTTTTTATAGACCACCACTTTACACACAGAATATTAACCTGAATGAAAATGATAACTTCAGAATGAAGAGTATGGGTCAATCATACACACACACACACACACACACGCAGATGATAGGAGGAAATAGTAAACAGCAAGGTCAGAAGGAGATAAAATGCAAGAGCTGCAGACAGAGTTAATAACTTATTTAAACTGAAATTCACAAAACTGTTGCTGGAGTCTGACATAAACATTCTTGCATTGCTGTTGTATGTGATGTGACAAGAACCTTCTTCTCCCTCTGTTCAGTTGTTGTGTAATAAACACAAATCATGTGCCAGACGCCTTGGATGAGCCTGAAAAAACTAGGCGAACTTGGTTAGCAACTAGACTGAGAAGTCAAACAAGATCCCAGAAGAAGGGAATGGCAAACCTTCATTAATGTTGCCAAGAGAATAACATGGATGTACTGTTTTCATCTGGTCTCCAGGAGTCAAGCTCAACTTGAGGAAACTTCATAATGCTTTCAGCTGTGTGTAACTTATTTCAAAATCAGCCTACAATGTATGAACATTTTCCCTTTCGCCAATTATATTTCATAAACTGCTTTAAATCAAAGCATTACAGAACAAGCTGACATTTTGTAGAAATCATTAACTAGATAGTAGCTCTCTATATTGTAATAATTATTAACTAGATAAGTAGTAGCACCTAGCTGATCCCGGCTGGTTTTGAAAAGTAAAGAAGGTTGGACCTGATGGAGCTTGGACAGAAAATCCCAAGCTTTTAGGCTAGATTGGGAAGTGAAAAAAAGCTCAGAAGAATTCAGAATCTTTACAGAATAATAAAGGGATCTTGTAGGTCTTCTAGTCCAACCCCCAGTTCAAGCAGGAGACCCTATACCAGAGGTCACCAACCTTTCTTGGTTGGTGGACTGGAGGGAAAGGGAGGGGGAAGCATTTTACACGTGACACAAACAGGGCGAGGCTAACACCCCCGTGATACTCACTAGCCCTGCCCTGTTCTTGCACAGCGCCCCATTTCTGCACCCTGCAATGCAGCGGTGCCCATTTTCACACCCCGAGGCACGGTGGTGGCGTTTTCATACCCCATGGCACATTGTCGTCCCATTTTCATGCCCCAAGGCACGGCAGTGGCCTGTTTTTGTGCCCCGCCCCATGGCGGCAGCCTGTTTTTGCACCCCAAGGTGCAGCATCCTCTTTTCGTGCCCTGTGGCTACGGCACATGAGGGGGGGGTGCATGCACATGTGCGTGTACTGGCCAGCCTGTTCTGCGGCTCGGTGGCCAGCAGACCACGGCCCACTACCAGGCCGTGGCCCATAGGTTGGGGAACCCTGCCCTATACCATTGTAGAAAGTGGCTGTCCACACTCTTCTCAAAAGCCTACAGTGATGGAGCACCCACAATTTCTGAAGGCAAGCCATTCCACTGGTTCAGACATGTCAAACTCGTGACGTCACGTGACGTCGTGCAACGTTATCGGAGCTTTTTTGCCATTGCCGGCAATGGAGCGGGATGGCTTCCCAAAGACGCCTCAGGCCTGCGGGCCGGCAGTTTGACAGCCCTGCACTAGTTAATTGTTCTCACTAGGAAATTTCTCCTTAGTTCTAGGTTGCTTCTCTCCTTGGTTAGTTTCCATCCGTTGCTTCTTGTCCTGCCTTCTGGCGCTTTGGAGAATAGCTTGACCGCTTCTTTGTGGCAGCCCCTCAAATATTGGAATACTGCTATTATGTCACCCCTCATCCTTTTCACTTAGACTAGACAAACCCAATTCCTACAATCATTCTTCATGTTTTAGTCTCCAGTCCCTTAATCATCTTTGTTGCTCTTTTCTACACCTTTTCAGAGTCTCTACATCTTTTATATAATATGGTAACCAAAGCTGGATGGAGAATTTTAAGTTTGGTCTTACTAAGGCTTTTATAAAGCGATTATTATTACTAATTCTATCTCTCTGTAAATGCAACCTAGGACTGCATTGGCTTTTTTGGCTGCTGCCACACACTGATAGCTCATATTTAAGTGATTGTCCACTAGGGTTCCAATCTCCTTCCCACAGTTACTGCTATTATTATTATTATTATTATTATTATTATTATTATTATTATTATTATTATTATTATTATTATTATTATTATTAATTTTATTTGTATACCGCCCTTCTCCCGAAGGACTCAGGGTGGTGAACAGGGCAATACATACTAAAATACAAGAATACAAAAATTAAAAAGAGATTAAACAAAGTGCCCAATATAATAATACATTAAAATACATAAAACAATAATAAAACCAAAACCCATCACCCATCAGGCCAGGCCGGCTTGTTCGAACAAGTAGGTCTTCAGATCGCGTCGGAAGGAGCGAAGGTCGGGCGCCGTCCGGCGCTCAACCAGTAAACGGTTCCACAAATCCGGTGCGCCCACCGAGAAGGACCTCCCCCTGGGGGCCACCAGACAACATTCTCTAACCGATGGCACCCTGAGGAGGCCCTCTCTGTGGGAGCGCACTGGGCGGAGGGAAGTTGATGCCGGCAGCAGGTGATCCCTAAAGTACTCCGGCCCCATGCCATGTATGGCTTTAAAAACCATAACCAGCACCTTGAATCTCACCCGGAAGACAACTGGAAGCCAATGCAGCTCACGGAGCAGAGGTGTAACATGGGAGTATCGGGAGACTCCCAACACAACTCTCGCGGCTGCATTCTGCACCAGTTGGAGCCTCCGAGTGGTCCTCAAGGGCAGCCCCATGTAGAGAGCGTTGCAGTAGTCTAAATGAGAGGTCACGAGCGCATGAGTGACCGTACGCAAGGCATCCCGGTCTAGATAGGGCCGCAACTGGCGCACCAGGCGAACCTGGGCGAAAGCCCCCCTAGTCACAGTTACTATATGATCTTCTAAGGAAAGCTGTGAATCTAGGAGGACTCCCAAGTTGCGAGCCCTATCTACGGGGGGTAATAACTCACACACACCCCCATAGAGAGAGATGGAATATTCTGAATATCCCGGGATGCCGGTACACACAGCCACTCAGTCTTGTCAGGGTTGAGTCGAAGCCTGTTCCTCCCCATCCAGACCCGAACCGCCTCCAGGCAATGGGACATCACATCGAGGGCATCACTGGGGTGGTTTGGGCTCGAAATAAAAAGCTAAATAAAATCATCAGTATGCTGATGATACCCAACTCCAAAACCATGATCTCACCCAGCGGTTTCATGTAGATGTTGAACAGGAGAGGCGAGAGGACCCACCCCTGAGGAACTCCACAAGCGAGAGGCCTCGAGGTTGACCTCTGCCCCCCTGCCAACACCGACTGAGAACATCCCAGGAGATAGGAGGAGAACCACTGAAGAACCGTGCCTCCCACTCCCAGTCCCCTGAGACGCCACAGCAGGATACCATGGTCGATGGTATCGAAAGCCGCTGAGAGGTCTAATAGGACTAGGACCGAGGAAAATCCCCTGTCCCGAGCCCTCCAGAGATCATTCACCAGAGCGACCAATGCCGTCTCCGTGCTGTACCCGGGCCTGAAACCTGATTGGTATGGGTTTAGATAATCCGCTTCATCCAGAACCAGAGGGAGCTGATGCGCCACCACGCTCTCAACAACCTTCGCAAGAAAGCAAAGGTTGGAGACAGGACGAAAGTTATTTAACACAGCTGGGTCCAAGGCAGGCTTCTTGAGGAGAGGTCTCACCACCATCTCCTTCAAGACGGCGGGGAAACTACCCTCACTCAAAGATGCAGATATAACCGCCTGGAACCGCCTGTTGAGTCACGTTTCACCTAATCTGTACCTGTAATAATAATAATAATAATAAACCTTTATTGTCAAAGTACATGTGTACATTGAGATTAGCTGAGCCTCCCCCCCATGCTCCCTCCCCCCAACGCACAGTTACAACAAACCCTCCATCCTACCACACCATGTGAACCAACTACACCACACACCGGCCTCCCAAGTCAATTCTGCATAGTTCACAGAGATTATATCCCATTCAAAAGCCTAACAGCCCACGGATAAAAGCTGTTTTTCAGCCTGTTGGTACGGCTGGCTATACTCCTATATCTCCTACCCGATGGTAGGAGAGTAAAGAGATACCGTCCAGGGTGTGAGTCATCCCTGAGAATCTTCCTCACTCTTCCAAGGCAACGAGCCCTGGCGATGTCATCCAGTGGTGTCAGGGGACAGACCACAATGTCTTGTGCTGTGCTCACTACCCTCTGTAATACTTTCCTGTCCGTGGCTGTCAGACCAGCATACCAAACCACAATACCATACGAGAGGACGCTCTCTATGGTAGACCGGTAAAAAGAGGGTCATAAGCCGTTGTTCTACCCTGTTCTTCCGCAAGACCCTAAGAAAGTGAAGCCTCTGTTGGGCCTTTCTAGCCACCTGGGTTGTGTTAACTTTCCAGGCCAGATCTTCACAGAGGTAGACTCCCAGAAATTTAAAGGAGAAAACTCTCTCCACACAGTCCTCCCCGATGTAAAGTGGGGCAGGTTCCTCCTTTTTTCTCTGGAAGTCTAACACCATCTCTTTCGTCTTGCCGATGTTTAGGTGCCAGTTGTTGTTACTACACCATATGGATAGTTTTTGTACCTCTGCCCTGTATGCTGTCTCATCCCCACCTGTAATAAGAACCACCACAGTTGTATCATCTGCAAACTTGATTATTGCAGTGGATGGGTCAGATGATACACAATCATAAGTGTATAAAGAGTACAGGTAGGGGCTAAGCACACAGCCCTGTGGCGTGCCGGTGCAAAGCTTCAGGGAGGTGGACAAAGCAGACCCGACCCTCACTGTTTGTAACCGGTCGCTAAGAAAGTCTTGAATCCAATCACACATGGCGGGGGAGAATTTCAAGTCAGTCAGCTTCTCGATGGGAATGCTAGATTTGGTTTTTCTTGCCCAAGGGTAAAACCTAACTTTTCTCTACACTAAATTTCATTTTGTGACATAGGACCCAGTGTTCCATCTGGATCTTGAGCCTATTTTCTGGGGTGTTGGCTATTCCTGCCAGTTTAGTGTCATATGCAAATTTGATGATTTCCCCTTCTATTCCCTCATCTAAATCGTTTATAAAGATGTTGAAGAGTACTGGGACTAAAACAGAATGTTGGGGTACCCTACTGCTTCCTTCCTTCCATGTAGATGTAGTTCCATGGAGGACTGCACATTGAGTGCAGTTTGTCAGCCATATCAGCAGATTGAACTCTTCTGAGTTTTCCTATTATCTTCACTTATATGATATGTAATCCAATGGACAATATGTTGAGAAACCTTACATTGCAAAGTGTAGCAGAATTGGGAACTCGAGATGACATGCTTCTGAATATTAACTGAAGAATGCAGCACTGGTGTAGACTATTGACCTCATGTCCTATTTACATTGGCATGCCTATTTTCATTGGCATTTGGCTAGCACAATGGAAAGTGGTATTCTGGGCTAAATAAATCTTTTATAGAAGCCCTTTGTAAGTTTATCTCCTAGGGCAGACATGTCAAACTCGTGACGTCGTGCAACTTATCGGGATGGGGTGCCGGCAATGGGGTGAGTGCGGCTTCCGGATGATGCGTCCAGCCCGCGGGCCAGCAGTTTGACACCCCTGTCCTAGGGGAACAGTGATAAAATGACACCCTTGACAGGCAGTTTCACTTCTGTGTATGTCAGTGTTTTCTCAACCTTAGCAACTTTCAGATATGTGGACTTCAACTCCAAGAATTTTCCAGCCAGCCATGCTGGTGTATGTGATGTACCTATAACATAATCCATATTAAACAAAAAAGGATTATACATTTTTCTTCATTACTGCAAAAAACAACAACATATTCCAGGGCCTTTTATCCTCTAAAGCCATGTAATGTGTGTGCCTTCAAGTCAATCCTGATATCTGCCTGGAAACATCTCTGCAGTTTTCTTGGCAAGATTTCAGAAGGGATTTGCCACTGCCTTCTTCCTAGGCCTGAGAAAGAGTGAGTGTGAGCGTCACTAACTGGCTTCGGGCCTAAGGTGGGACTAGAGTAAGGTGAGACTATAATTCACAGTCTCCGTGTTTTCTAGCCCAATGCCTTAAACCACTATATCAAAATGGCTCCTAAGAAATGTATCTGGAGCACATAGGTAATTTCTTAATATGAAATAACCTGAGGGCATATGTTTCTAAAATCTGCTTTATACTGGATTCCACAATCTGAAAACCTCTCAACATCCAGGAAAGTAATACATGAGAATGATGAGGGGAAAAGAAAAATAGAAAAAAAAAAGAAACAAGATTTATATGACTCATATATAGATATAAGATTACTTTAATGATGAACAAAAAGACTTTGTCATTCTTCAATTTATGAAACAAAGTTTAATCCCAAATTCTATATTTTAGTGTCTGTCAGACACAAATGAACAGATGAACAGGCGTCTAAGCTCCAGGTTATAACAAACATGACCAGACTATATAGGAGAGAGAAAGCATTTAAAAAATTAATGAACCTTGGAATTCATGTATCGAGAGAACTCTTACTTTTATATGCTATCCTCTTTTATATCAATAATGCAGGATAGATGTTCTAAGAACAGACAATATAAGTCAATCTAAAAAGAATATGAAATAAGAATAAAAAGGTACACAATCCTTGAGCAATATAACATGCTACTGCTCCTAAGGTGAATATTCAACCTATATATTTTATATAATAACCATTAATGCAAGATCATACTAAATAGATTATAGTTTGGAAGTGGCTTAAAATATTTTTTGCCCCCCCCCCCAAAAAAAGAATTAACCCCAGATCAAGAGAAAATGAAGTACAAGGATGTCAGTTTCAATTCACAAAATTGATACCATGCAAATATGCAGAACATAACACACACATGGAGAAATATGTCCCTCTCGGTTAGTGCTGATGCCTGGCAACTACCTGATTTAGTCCCTGCAGTTTTCTTGGCAAGAATGATTTGCCATGACCTCTTTCCTAATTCTGAGAGATAGAGACTGACCCAAGGTCAGCCGGCTGGCTTTGTGCCTCAGGGTTTTTAGCTTGGTACCTTAACCACTATACCAAATTGGCTCTTTAGAACTGATGACCACAGAATACCTGTAAAAGTTAAGGCAAGTAATGAAACAGCATAAAGCTTAGCAGATTGTTGCCCCCAGATTGTTGGGGGCAATTAAGCTGACTTTGTAATAATGCCGCTTGGGGTGTGTGTGAAAGCCCTAATAAGCAGGCATATACATAGAATGAAGGCTACTGCTAAGCTTGTAAGCCGCCCTGAGTCTTCGGAGAAGGGCGGGATATAAATGGAAATAAAATAAAAATAAATAAATAAATAAAAGGGGTGGGGGTGGGGAGGCAGAGAGTGACAATAAGGACCAACCAGGTTTGAACGGGCAAGAGCCAACCCCATCTTTAAATTGAGAACAAAATTATGACAGTGATTAAAACGAGTAGTTTCTCTTCCCCTTCTCTTCCCAGGGTCCATCCACTAACTGAATACTACCGGTAGGAACAACCTTTCCGACACAAAGAAGAGAAAAGAAGGGCAGTTACCGAAAGGTCACCCTGCTAGGCAGAGCGACTAAGCCAGGGGTCGGCAACCTCGGCTCTTTTATGACTCGTGGACTTCAACTCCCAGAATTCCTGAGCCAGCATAGCTGGCTCAGGAATTCTGGGAGTTGAAGTCCACGAGTCATAAAAGAGCCGAGGTTGCCGACCCCTGGACTAAGCGGTCAGGTGGCTCGAGGGGAACCCCGGACACGCTGGAGCCCCGTCATCCCCGCAACATTTAACCAGGCGAGGGGATGCGCGGGCAAAATCAGACTGACCTGTCGGAAACAGAAGGGCATCGTCAGCACGCTCACCCCGACGATGCTGTTCACGATGTTCATGATCAGGCCCCAGTGGGAACCCGAAGGCGCGGAGGAAGCCATAGCCGAAAATTAAGGGACGCGAGGGAGAGCGAGCAGGTAACAAACAGGGAAGGGAGCCTCGAAGAGGGAGGGAAACGACGGCTCCAGGCCGGCACGGAGCGCCAGAGAACGGCGAGGTCAGGGCGCCGCTTCAGCACCAGCCTCCCACCAAAACAAACTCTCTCCCGTAAAGCCGGCTCCAAAAAAGCACACGTCGCACGCACTTCCTAATTCCCTTGCTCTGTTGGCGCTTCCGGGATGCAAAAAAACCACCGAGGGTCGTCGCCTAGAGCGGCACAACTGGCACGAGCGTTTTTTTTTTTTTTTTTACGTCCCCCGGAGGACTCCCTGACTGAAGCCGGGGGGGAAAGGGAGGGAGGGAGCCGAAGTTGCCATAGCAACCGCTCGTGACGCCAGCAGTTGCCACCTCCCAGACCGCGGCGGAGAGGGGGGGCGGGGCGGCGGTTTCCTTGGATGCTGCTGGCAGCGAGGCTCGCCGGGGAAGACCGAGGCGAAGGCGACGGTTCCACGACACGAGGCAAAACGTGGGCACGCCAGGAACTTCTCTCGAATGTGGTTTGAATAGTGGCGCCTTACTCTCGAGAGAATGAGGCAGGGTGAATTTCTGAATAAGACAAGTCAACCTAATCCAGGGGTCGGCAACCTCGGCTCTTTTATGACTCGTGGACTTCAACTCCCAGAATTCCTGAGCCAGCATAGCTGGCTCAGGAATTCTGGGAGTTGAAGTCCACGAGTCATAAAAGAGCCGAGGTTGCCTACCCCTGAGTCCTAATCCCTTCTGGCGCCATCTAAAAACGTATCTATTTGAGCAGTCTGACCTGGTCTGATGGGTTAGGGTTGGGGTTTTAAATACATCTTAATTATTGTTTTAACCTTGGGCATTTATTTAATCGCTTTTAACTTTTCTATCCTGTTTTTGTATTTATTGCCCTGTACACCGCCCTGAGTCCTTCGGGAGAAGGGCGGTATAAAAATTTAAATAAATAAATAAATAAATAATCCTATGGGAGATGAATGCGATAGGACCCCCCCTCCGTGGACAAGAGAAGCATCGAAGGGCACCCGCAACCCGTAAACGCTTGAGCAAAAGTTATACGGGTAGTCCTCGACGGACGGCCACACTTGAGTCCAAACTTTCTGTTGCTAAGGGAAACATTTGTTAAGTGAGTTTTGCCCCGCTTTACGACTTTTCCTGCCGTAGTTGTATAGTGAACCAGCGCCGTTGTTAAAGTTAGTAACGCCATTGTTAAGTGCATCTGGTTTCCCCACTGGCGCTGCTTGTCAGAAGGTTGCAAAAAGTGATCGCATGACCCCAGGACGCTGCAACCGTCATAAACTCAGGCATCTGGGTTTTGATCACGTGACCACGGAGATGCTGCAAGTGTGAAAAATGGTCATAAGTCACTTTTTTCAGTCCTGTCACTAAATGAACTGTTGGAAGTTGAGGACTACCAGTAGTGTGAGCACTGTTGCCTGGTTACAGCACTCCAGCCCTTTTTCCTTCTCAGTTCCTGCAGCTGATGAGGACACCAGTAACTGTCAGGTGTATACTGAATTTGAAGGTTGAATATGAAGGAGACAGAGCACCCATGTGGTACTCTTCAGCTGCATTCGGGCAACATGCTATACCTGGGTACTGAACAAGTCCATTGTTTCACATGGTAAAGGGAAGTACATTATGGTTGGATTTATATCAGAAAACAATGCCACAAAAATAGCTTAAAGTTAATCTTGCCCAAAGTTGGCAAGTTGTGCAAAAGCAGCTCCTAAGTCTTTACTTGACCTGGTTAAGTGTGTTTTGGGAGCACAGCTTAATAGCAGCTAAACAGAACATATGTAGTGGTAGAGAAGGAATCCCATTGCAAAAAATTAATTTTGAACAAAAAGATGGGCAGCTCTATCTATTTCTTATTTTATCTTAGGTTCCTTCTTTCCCCAGGGCTGATTAGAAGAAAGATAATAAACAAACCCCAAAATATCAAAATCTGGATAAGAGTTCAGGAAATTGTCCAACTAAGTAGGAATCAGTGGGTCTATGATGTAAATTTATATTTCATATACAGGTAGTTCTCGACTTGCAACAGTTCATCTAGTGACCAAGTTACAACAGCCCTGAGAAAAGTGACTTATGACCATTTTTTACACTTTCAACCATTGCAGCATCTCCACGGTCACATGATCAACATTTGGATGCTTGACAACTGGTTCATATTTATGCTTGCACCGTCCTGGGGTCACATGATCACCTTTTGGGACCTAGTTTCCTGACAAAGTCAATGAGGAAACTAGTTACACTTTACAACTGTATTACTAACTTAACAGCTGCAGTGATTCACTTAGCAACTGGCAAGAAAAGTTGTACAGTGGGGCAAAAGTCACTTAACAAATATCTCACTTAGCAACTGAAATTTTGGGCTCAGATGTGGTCATAAGTCGAGGACTACCTGTACTGATCTGAACTCCCTTCTCCTATTTTCCCCATATCACAACCTTCTGGGATGGATTGGATTTTTGTCCAACCAGTACAGAGCAGCCTCCAAATTTTCCCCATCCCCATTCTTAGAATAACATGAGCTAGGGTAGGCTGAAAGAAGGGTAGGCGGCATAACATGACAGAGCGAATATCCAAGTAGATATTTGAATCAGATTCCATTATTTCAGTTTGTCATGCAAACTAGTACACTACCGGGACTCTCACTGTACAACTCTGAATATCCATGATGTTTGAGTGGAATATCACAGGAATGCTATTATGACAGGTTTAATGGTGATCATTTTCTGGAGCAAAAAAAGATAACTATGACATACAGGTAGTCCTCAACTTACGACTGGTTGCTTAGCAACTGTTCAAGCTTATAATCAATTTTCCCGCTTTTGAAGTTCTGATGGCTGGTGCCCATCCCTCCCCACAGCCACATTATGGGCGCTTGGCAACAGGCCCACATTTATCACCATTTGCAATGTCCCCTGCAATCACATGAATGCAATTTACAACACTTTTTTTGCCATAAACCAGTTTCTTTCCAGCCTCTGGCAAAACTCACCCAATGGATACAAGGGGTTCACTTAAGAGCTGTGGCATTTGCTTAATGGCTGCTACAAAAAAAAGTTATAAAATCAGGTGTGGTCATGTGATCCACTTAATGACTGGCACAACTTACAGCCTAAAAATCTCCTCCCCGCCCCGCAAGATCAATTATAGTTGTAAGTCGAGGACTACCTATTGGACATTACAAGGGATATAAGGAAGGAAGAAAGCTATGTCTTGGCTGTAGGAATTATAATCACCTGATCACCACCTGGTGCAATATATGTAAGTTTTGGGCTACAGCACAAATACTTTTTTCCTATCCAAAATGTCAGTTATTAAGGTTTATCACATAGACTTTTGAGAAGTATACAAAATTGGGCAAAGATCCTTTAAGAAATTGAAAGGACAATGGAGCAGTGTGGATTACTCTAGGGATATGAGCTCAAGGTTGTGGAATTAATTAGCATTAAGGAGAGGGGAATTAATACATTCCCCACAAATATTGAGTTAGCCCCAAAGCTGTTTACATGACGATGGCAATCTTTTGCATTTGGAGAAATCTTTCATCCTTGAAGCTCCCCAATACCTATTGCACAGTATGCAGGAATCTATGGACTAATTAAGTTTATACAATCATCAATCAGATAGTAACACTTTTATTGCAGTGCGCCACTTCAGGTGGCAGGTGGGAGGTTGCATACTTGAATGCTCATTTATGGGGGGGTTGAACTCCCCACAGGGAGATCCTGCATTTAGCAAACAAGCAATCAGGGAGAAAGCTAGATTGAACTTTTCTCTATGATATACCTATTTACCTACTCACCAGTGATAATTCATGCTAAGTGATATATTCTAGCAAATGTATAGAGCAAAACTCATTTCACTTGTATAAAATAACTTCTAGAAAGATTACATCCTGGGCAGATTAATTTGAAGAAGGGCTATCAGGATTTTATATTTAGCTACTAAGATATTCCAGGATAACTCAGATCAGATAGAGATTGTCTTATTTCCTGGGCTGATTCTGCTACTATTTACACCAATAGATATTGTATTGCATGCTACATATCACAAGCTTTAACGTCATGAGAACCTAATGCATACCACAAGAGTAAGCATGATCCAACGACTGAATCCTGGAACAGCAGGTGGGAAAATTTATAACTAAGACCAAATATTCCTGCTATTGCTAAACAAAACACAGGAATCATTTATGCTGCGTTGTTGTTCCCATGAATTGCATAGATAAGTAACGAAATGCAGGCTTCTTGCAAACTGAACATTTGTAAAAAAAAATACTGGAAGGTTAATTTTGAAGAGGAAGCATATACAAATCACTCCATCTTCTGCTTTCAAAATTACCCATGAAGATAAGGGTTTAAAGAGAAAGATAACTACAAATACACTAAGAATTATTTTCCAGACTTGAAAAAAAGATCATACAGCTTCGCCAAGGGATAATCCTTTTTTGAATCTTGCATCAAAAAGTTCTATCTTAAAGAATTTCACCTTGCTATGCAGGCCAGATGCTTTTCCATCACCATTATACTGTATGTGTGTATTTGTTTCTTCATTGGTTTTATTGGTAGTTTTAACTAATTTGGTGGCTCCCAGGGGGAGGGGGTTTTCTGTGGGCGCGCCTGACCTATGGAACCGTTTACCGGTTGAGCTCCGGATGGCTCCCGACCTTCGCTCCTTCCGACGCGACCTAAAAACCTGTCTGTTTGAGCAATCCGGTCTGGTCTGAGGGGTTTTGTTTTAATTATTGTTTTAATGTAACTTATCTTCTGCATTTGGGCATTAGGGTTTAATTTGTTTTCAATTTCTGTATTTGTGTATTTTGATATTTATGTCACTGTTCACCGCCCTGAGTCCTTGGGGAGAAGGGCGGTATACAAATCAAATAAATAAATAAATAAATAAATAAATAATTTTACAATGACAGCATGGCTAAGCTATATTGACTTTGTTCATGCCAGATTGGCCCCACATTGTGGGCCACATCTAGGGCCGCTGTGAATAAAGACAGGCAGTGTTATTTTATTAATTGAATTCTCAGTGAGCAGTGGACAGGAAGACTGACTAATTGCCCAACACTACATAAATATCTCAGGCTGAAAATCCTTCCCCAATGATTGCAGCGTTGCCTACAGAGTTATTCCATCTCCAACACTTCTCAGCTTTCTTCAGCTGCAAGTGTGGTTCTACTTGCCGAATTGGTTCCTTCACTGAAGTGAACGGTGTCATCACAAGTATTTTGTATACAATGGGGAAAAATCAGAACAAGAACAAAGAATTCTAACTTGATTTTTATTAGAATCTGTAAGGATGCGCAGTATATGCTGTATGCATGTTTATGCACAATTTTCTGTAATCTAAACATTCTGCTTCTCTGCTGTAGCCTGTGACTTAGGAGCCCCACCCTGCTATTTCACTTTATCATTTCTGACACAAGCCAACAGCTGTTTGAAGTTGCCTCTTGTTCTACACTTCAACAAGATTTGTGTTCCGGCCAAGACTGATACTGAGTGTGATTTTTTGTAAAGTAACCAGAATTTTTAAACATTCAAACGGGGGGAAAGGAGTTTGGCACCATGGGTTAGTCCTTTGACTAACTGGCTGCCTTTCCCTTGCTCCTGTTTTCCCCATTCCCCTTTTATGTAACCCCCCAAAGTCATAAAAATGACAACACGGCCAATAGAGGGGGATGGATCTAATTTACTGCCAGCAGCCCTATAAAATCACAGATGGGCTATAGCCAGGGATTTCTCAATTAGATTATATGCTAAAATGAAATTCCATGGATACTGTCCCAGGACTGGTGGTTAGGATTAAACCTGGAGTTCTAAATGATAAAAATACATGTACGTATAATTGTGTTTAGGTTGAGGGATCTAACAAGAGAAGACTTCTGTTTTTCCTTTATACTATTATACTCCTTGGCATGACAAATAATGATAAAGGATCTGGCCCAGTCAATACTCCAGCATCCATGACTTTGGGGTACGGCGTATACATACTTTGTCAGATGGACAGACCCATACCTATTCTGCATCTAGTAAAAGTGACTTCTGCAACATGTACCATTATGTATATTAGGCAAATTTACATATAGTTGCATAAGCTACATAATTCATTTTGCTCTTCTTTGGGTAAAGAGGCAAGGAATTATGTAAGGATTTGAGAACCTGAATTCTAAAATTCTTCTGAATTCTAGAAATCTCAGCAGACATTACCAATGTATTATAATACCCACCTCCACAGTCTTAAGAACTGTCAAATTGTTTCTAAAAGCATATTTTCAGGACAATGTATGTGACACTGTGTGTTAAATGTATACTTCTCTAGGGTACTGGATATGGTAGTGCTGACATAAGCCCACTTAGTTCTTTATTATCAGCACCAGGAATAAGCAACTATGATGTTTTGGACTGTAACCACAAAACTTCATAATCTTCCTGTTCTAGTGCATTTAATCACTGGATTGAGATAAATGGTCCTTCCTATATAGTGGACAATTATACTGTTTCTACAGTTTGAGAATCAATCATGCAGATGTCATTTCTGGCATTAGGGCTGTCATTGGATCCATGAAAAAGTTCAATTGCAGAATAGTAGAGTAGCACAAATCAGCATGTTTACTGACCGGAGCAAGACATTTAGTTCAGCTTCTGATGAGGATTCATGATGAACTAGACATTCCTGATGTAGTAGCGGCAGTGTTGTGGTAGAGATCAGTAGTCAGATGACCTCTGGCTGGTGAAGTCTCTTCAAAAAAAGGAGAAATCATGAAATTGGCCATATGTACGCAGGACAGCATTATGGGCATTTGTGCCCCCACTCACATGAGTGTCGCTGCAAGTATGGGCAGTTGCAGCCCCACTCGCACGAGCTTCACCGCAAGCATCGCAGGTGCTCATGGCTCCACTTGCACGAGTAACAGGTGTTTGTGTGTGCGTGTTTCCCCTTCCCACAAAACTATCCCTTCTTTCCCCCCTCCCCCCCCCCGCTGCGGGCTGTCAATCCTGAAGGTTGAGGAAATCTAAGCATTTATTGGTTGCTCAATCTGACCTTATGGAAGGGTTTCCTATTAGTATAAAAATCTTATTACTCTCAAAAATCTTGGAGAGAATTATATTCTCTCAAAAATTTCATTTTAGTCCAACATAAGAATTATCCTGATCAATATATATGTTATTCAAGGAATTAAAAGTTTTAATAAAGGATACTTTATATCAGGGGTCCCCAACCTGTGGCCACCAGGCCATGTGAGTGGCTGGTTGGTGTGTGTGCGCACCATCACAAGTATCACAGGTGTTTGCGGCTTCATTCATGCTAGCACCACCATGAGCGTACAACAAACAAACAACAAACTGTGGCCCTACTGGTATGAGAGTCACCGCAAGCATTTGAGGCCCCACTTGCATGAGAGTCACAGGCGTTTGCAGCCCCACTCACAAGCATTGCTGCAAGCGTCACAGGCACTTGTGGCCCCATTTGCACAAGCAATGGGTGTCTGCACGCACATGCACGTACATATTTACCCCTCCCATAAAACCATACCTCCTTTCCACCCTCCCCCCACTCCAGGCTGTCAATCCTGAAAGGTTGGGGAACTCTACTTTATAAGATGAAATGAATTGCATTTGTATTAAAATTATAGCCATTGTTTTTAATTAATGTATAAAAAAATAGCATATGCAAATCTGTTGATTCCCCATTAATTTTGGTAGTGAGCTTGCTGTATTTGAAATCCAAATATGGTTGGGCTACAAAATGCATAGAAATGTTTTGTTTATACTAGACAAAAGTTATTGTGTTTCTCAGGACTCTTATAACCAATTTCTTTGCTTGTTTCTATCCCCTTGGACATGACCAAGATCTTGAACAGTTTCTGTGTCCGGGCATGTGTGTATACACACACATCCACATATGATGTCAGATTAATTCTGTTTGAGCCAAGTGCACAGTCCCATTGGAACAAACTCCCACTGAAACAAACTCCACATTGTTTATATAATTTGCTGCAGTTGCACTGGCTAGCCACCAGACTTTGTTCTTTGCAGGCCTGCAAGGAGGTAGGCAATTTCTGCCTAATTCCCTCCAGGTGCCACTTAAATTCTTGCAACTCGAAATCAGCAGGTTTCTTGATTTAGAGCAGGGCAAAAATCAGTACTCTGGAAGGAGGATGCCACTAAATGGTTCTTTTAAAACTCATTCTTGAATAATTCCTTTTGTTTCCATCATTCAGGCTGCAAATGATTAAATGATAGAAATATAGATAGATAAATGAACAGATGATAGATAGATGATAGACAGGCAGACAGACAGATAGATAGTCTTTTGTGATTTTTTTCTGTGTTATAGATAGATAACCTTTATTTTGATTTTTTTCTGTGAACACTCTGGAACACATTAAAAATGAAATTCTGATGCCCGCTCTCAAAAGAAAATATATACCCATACACACACACACACACACACACACACACACACACACACACTAACATGCTATATATATATATACAGAGAGAGAGAGAGAGATAAATTATAACAGTTTGCCATTACAATTCTGCTTCCTTGTCACAATTCTTATAGAATAGCATTAGCACTTAAACCAGACATGTCAAACTTGTGATGTCACGTGACATTGCTCGACGTACTGGAACTTTTTCCCTATTGCCGACAATGGGGTGGGTGCAGTTTTGTTGTGATGTGTCCAGTCCGCGGGCCATCTTAACCAAAATGACACTGCACAAATGGAAGGTGACAGCAGTGTTGGGGAAAACTTCCCTTTGGAGAAGCGTTTGTAGACGTGTGTCTGTGCATCAGTATTCTTTCTATTCCTGTAATCCCGTGGTGGCAAACCTATGGCACGCGTGCCACAGGCGGCATGCAGAGCCCTCTCTGTGGGCACGTGCGGCGTCGCCCCAGTCCTAGGCCTTCAGTCCCATCCATGAGCAACCTGCATCAATACCCATGCAGGGTAAGGTTGCCCTGCCTGCCCCCGCCTCCCCAAGTGTTTTTTTTTTTACTAACCTGCCTTTCAGCTGCATTCCGTTTCTCCATTCACTTCTCAGCCTTTGCTGCGTGTTTGTGGAACTATCGGTAAAAAAAAAGTTTCATCAGACTTTCTAACTTCTCGCAAGATCTCAAGAAGTTAGAAAGCCTGATGGAACTTTTTTTTTTACCGATAGTCCCACAAACACGCAGTGAAGGCTGAGAAGCGATGCAGCTGAAAGGCAGATCAGTAAAAAAAACGCTTGGGGAGGTGAGGGCATCTGGGCGAGGGCGAAGTTGGAATTGATTGATTTACTTTTTCACCCTCCACAAAAACATCCTTTGTTTCCTTGCACACAGCAGCGGCAGCAGATTGCGAAGGAGAAACAGCACGGGGCTGGAAGTCAGGTAAGGAAAGAAAGGCAATTTCTGGGGGGAGTGAGGATTTCTTTCCTTACCTGCCCTGCTTGTTCCAAGGCCGCTTTCCGCTCAGACCCATTGCTCTTGCCAATGGCCCAACTGCCCACTTCAGTGCCCTCCCTCCCCGAGCCTCCGGGGCTCCACCTGCTGCTTTGGCGGCTCTGTAGGCAGAGCTGTGAAGTTCTCTTCTCTGTCAGATGAGAACTTCGCAGCTGTGCCTACAGAGCCACCAAAGCTGTAGCTGAATGGACAGGTGAGGGGGAAACCTGCCCCACTTGTTCCACAGCCGCTTTCGGCCAAGACGCAGCAGCATTGGGTGCAATACGCAAGGCAGCAAACAGCTGCATCACGCCAAAACCGGCTGTTTGCCGCCTCCTGCCCAGTGCCACTACCATGAGGCCGCGAAACAAGCCGGGTGGCGGTAAGAAACCAGTATACCGGTTCCTTACCTCCGCCCGGCTGGTTCTGTGGCCTCATGGCAGCTGCATTGGGTGCGACGTGCAAGGAGGCAAACAGCCACGTCACACTGAAATCGAGGGGCTGGCAGGCTGTGGCTGCTGATGGACACAGTTGGCCCCCATGCGCTCGCTATGTGTGGGGGCCGATAGTGTCAGGCAGCAGCTGCCACGACCCCTGCCTCGCCTTGCCTTGCGGCAATGGCACCCCTGCCCTGCCCCCTGCCTCGCCTCGCCTCACCCCGCAGGACGAGCCTCCTGCCCACCGTCCCACCCGCTGGAGACCCCCTGGATCTCCCCCAACCCTGCCTGGCCTCCACAGGTGTCCCTCCCTATGAGCAACATCAAGGTGACCACGCCCATCCCGGCCATGCCCACCCAGTCTGCCATGACCCCCACAGCCATGCCCACCCAATGGGCTACACCCATCCAATGGACCATGCCCACCCAGCACCAGGCGTTACATAAATGAGTTTTGGTTTGCAGTTTGGGCACTCGGTCTCTAAAAGGTTCGCCATCACTGCTATAATCCATAGAAACCCAATATTTTGTAATACTACTATGCACTGTGCTTTTGGGGAAAAAATGGTTTCTGTTGTCAACAGTGCAGGGAAGGATATTAATTTTAAAATTTTGTTCAGCGGGGATTTGATGGTGCCTCAGTGGCGTAGCGTGGGTTGTCAGCACCCGGGGCAAGGCAAGTAATTTGCGCCCCCTAACCTGTGGATTTTAGCACTCGAGTCTCTTCCACTAGCTCAGGAATTCTGGGAGTTGAAGTCCATGAGTCATAAAAGAGCCAAGGTTGCCTACCCTTGAGTTTGGTTCAAGGCAAAAAAGGGTCTCTGGAGAAGAGGGAAAATGCTAGTTTAAAACTGAAACAAGGCAACTTTAAGGTGCCTCAGCTGTGATTTAGGATGAGACAAAGAGAGGACATGGCGTTGAAAATGGTTAATGGGGCATGTTTGTTCCACTCTTAGTGGATGTCAAGATAAACCCCACGAGAGAATGACCTTACAACAGATGTGAATAGGCTTGGACTACGTTTGTAGATTGAGTGCATACATCACATGGAGCGATGATGGGCTTCATCAAGATTTATGATCCCACAATTGGCTAGTTTTCTCCATCTTGTCCTAAACCCTGGATACCAACCACGGTTTATGGCTTAGCATGTGGCGTGGGGTTGACCCAACGTGTTAGGCGACAAACAATGACTTCCAACTTACAATGCCTCAGCTTCCCAAGGTTATTCCAAAGCCGGAAAAGCCAACCAACCCACCCTGCAGCTTTGCCTGCTTAGGCTGTACCCCAGGAATTCATACTTGCTGCGGCGCCCGACCTATTTTCTGCCCAGACGCTGCTTATCCAAGCCAAGCCGCCTCCTTCTCTTTGGCACCTCGCCCCAAAGATTCGCCGGCCTGGCTGGAAACTCTTGCTGCTGGCGACGTGTGTCAGGGGGGGCGGTCCCGATCGCCTCCTGCAGGGGGAACCGAGTGGCCGCAGAGAGTCAATACGGCAGGAGGAGGAGGAGGAGGAGCAGCAGCAGCAAGCAGCTGCAGTTGTTACCTTTACCTCCGGGAAAGGAGGAGACGGGGGCGGGAGCTGGGGCGGGGGGGCCGGGCTTGCAGGTTGAGAGCCAAGCGGAGGAGAGCCGCGGCGGGAGAAAGAGAGGGAGGCAAGACACCGCCAAGCCTCCCCACCCCCACCCGAGAAAGGCGATCCGCAGCCGTGAGAGGACGGGATCCCGCTCTGGCTGGGCGCAGCGAATCCGGTTGCTTTCTACGCTCCGCCCGCTCGCTCGCTCACTCACTCGCTCCTCCGACCCTCGGCGAAGCGGAATTGTCCCCCTCCGGCGAGCTTAATGGGCGCCCCCCCAGATGTTGCGCCCGGTGCAGCCGGCCCCCCCTGCACCCCCCACGCTACGCCACTGTGGTGCCTTAAATCTGATGAAAGCAGAATGTACCTATACGACCCCTTAATTTCTGTCGCAGTGTAAGTTGCCATGCCACTAAGTTTTAGCAGAACAATCCAGGGGCAGCAAAAATGGGATATGCCGCTGCATGTAGCTTCTGGGTTGAGAGTTGCCCACTGTGACTTCAATCCCACCAGGCTAAAAATTCACCCATCCGTGTTCTGTTTAAGTCTCTTTCCCACTGAATTTTTCCCTTGGGCCTCCTTTGGCATCCAAAGTTCTTCTTGGTTTCTGTCTATTTCTATAGTGTTAGCTTGTTCTCTTGTTTGTCTCTTGTGTTGTTGAAACATTGACTTCACACAAAAATAGCCAGCTCAAGCTTTTCTTTTTTTGTCCACTGAAATATAAATGGTGTTTCTAGTGAAAGTCTACCAGTGACATTCCTTCTCTTTCCCTTTTTTCCCCAAGAGTGCTGGTGGTAAGGAAAAAAAAGGTAGATGAAGCCATGTTTTTAAAAAAGAAAGGTTACAAGTGGAAAATGACATGGTCTGGGTTTTCAGAAATTCTAGAAATTCTGCAGTTGCT
This sequence comes from Vipera ursinii, assembly GCF_947247035.1. Lineage (NCBI taxonomy): Eukaryota > Metazoa > Chordata > Lepidosauria > Squamata > Viperidae > Vipera > Vipera ursinii. The sequence continues at coordinate 127,928,733 of NC_139513.1, forward strand.
TTGCAAATCTCAGTGGCAAGAAAGATAGCCCATTTTCTCTTATAAATAAAATAGGATCCCCAAACCTGCATAGTCTTACAGCCTTCTTATTACTTTTGGGTTTTGCACATTAAAATCAGTGTTGATTTCTGGCAATTGCCTGGACTAATTCCTGCAATTTTCTTGGCAATTTTTTAGAAGTACTTTGCCATTGCCTTCTTCCTAGGGCTGAGAGTGAGTGACTGGCCCAAGGTCACCTAGCAAGCTTTGTGCTTGAAGCAGGACTAGAACTCCTGGTCTCCCAGTTTCTGGCCTGGTGCCATGAGCACTATGCCAAACATTTTCTTCCTCATTACCCACCATAAATGTGCTGCCATGGCATTTTATAAAATAGAAAACAACAGAGGCTGCGCTTAGAAGATGACTCCTTAAAATCTGACCAGGATTGGTGGAAAGAAAAGAAAAAAGAAATCAGAAGTACATAGGAAAACAGAATATGTTTATTTCAGAAAGAGAGAGAGAGAGAGAGAGAGAGAGAGAGAGAGAGAGAGTGAGTTATAGTCAAGCAGTGGAGATGGTGGGGTTATGTATCTTCATGAAAAAAAGAAAATTTGAAAGAACCATTTAAAAAATATAAAAAGTAACATTATATAGATGTTCTGCAGGCAATTTCAGGCACAAAGGGCAGTAAGAAGCAGGGCCTCAGGTGAAGTAGTAGAAGACCTGCAAAGAATTGAGAGGAGCTAATGTGGAAGAAGGGAAGTCCACATGAATGCTTAAGGGAAAACAAGAATGCAACCAGGAACCAAGTGTCAAAAAGAAATTAGACTTCACCCTGAGAGCTCATTATATAATCTGCTTCATGATTTGCAAATAATCTTGGTTATGGGGGCGGGGGTGTCCCTTAAGACCTGCTACAGGCTGAATTAAATTGGGCTTTTGTATTTTTGTCTCGGAGGAAGCCTGGCACCATTTCCTGAAATAGGTCAAATAAATCTAGAACATCTATAGGTTTCTCCAAAACTCATTTAAGCATTTTTTGGTTTTTTTCTCACTTTGATCTTTAAATCTGTTATATTCCAAACACTCAGAACAAGTGGGGTGATGCCTTATTGCCCTCTTTCAGCCTCCATTCAACATGAAAAAAAACTTGGGAGCTTTCTAAAGACTCTTGTTGCTAGGAAGGAGAATGAATCCATGATCTCTAAAGGAAGGACCCTTACATGCAGGTGAATATGGATGACCTTAAGGAACTTTGTCATTTGCCCCTCCCTTTATCAAGGAGAAGGGGAAGCTTAACCAGAATGGTCAGCTATATATATCTTGACGGAGGAAGTTTAAAACTCTAGCATGGGGGGTGAGCAATTGTGGCACCTTTACAACCTGTGGACTTCAACTCCCAGAATTCCTGAGCCAGCATGGATGGCTCAGGAATTTTGGGAGTTGAAGTCCACAGGTTGTAAAGGTGCAGTACTTCCCCCCCTTCTAACATGACAGGTAGCTAGCTGTTAATTAAGGGTTATTTAAGAGTGCAGCTTTTTCGATGTCTTTTGCCAGCCTTCTATCGGATCAAGAACTTTGAATTGCATTTCATCTTGCCTGTGGCTACATTATTGGTTTGTTGTATCCTCCCCTCTCCCCTTCCCTTCCAAGTTCATGGTACTTATTTTTATGGATTCTGTAACTCAGACATGTCAAACACAAGGCCGTGAAGTGGTTTCACGTGGCCCGCGAAGCCATCCTGGAAACAGTGAGGGAACGGCCCCCACTGCCTTGGCCCTGGCCCAGAGACCCTCAGATCTGTCCCACTTCTGCCCGGGCCCCCATAGGCACCCTTGATGCGAATAATGTAGAGCTGGCCACACCCACCCAGTAGGCCATATGCACTCTAGCCACGCCTACCCAGTAGGCCACGCCCACCCTGGCCATACCCACTCGGCCCCCTGAGGGCAACCGCAATGCTGATGCGGCCCTCAATGAAATTGAGTTTGACACCCCTGTGTAACTGAAGTACCAACTCTCAAGGTCCTCTTCTCTAAAATGGCCTATTTGACTCCCAGTCATGGTCTGCCTTCCACTATTGAAACAACCTGTCAATTCATCAAGTTTTCTGGAACCTTAATCTGCCCATCACCTGATTTCTGACAAAAACTCACAATTCATACCATGTTTTTGGCAGGCCCTGTTTCAACTATTGGATGTGACGTTCTACCTGTCCATCATCTATACTCAGATGGAGAAAGTGAAAAGACAAATGTTATCTTATAGCATTTGTTTTGTGTTGACAGAGGGCAACCAACTATTTTAAATGGCTTCATCCTACTGCACAAGGAAGATTTTTATCTAGTACTGTGACAAGTGCCTGGGAAACCTCTGTCAAGTTCAAGGCAGGGAACCTGACACCTCCAAATGGAACTGCCAAATTTTTAATGTGACAGAAAGGAGAACTAGTTAATTTCATGATTAAAATTCATGATTGGAAAGCAGCTATATTAACTTAGTTTAATATATTTAGTTTACTATACATGAAAATTTAAATCAGATTTACATTTTGTCTGGTCTACTGCTTTTTGTTGTACAGCTATTAGCACGCCACTCAAAAGTAAAATGCAACTTTGGATCTGGTAAAAATTAAACCTCTGTGCTATGATATAGGCAAGAATTTCACCCACTATGGTTCCCCCCCCCTATTTTACAAGGCAGAAAGGCGCAGATGTCAAGCACAAATAGAGCTGAAGCCCAGAGGACACCAAGTTGATTGAGACTCATTGTTATCTGACTTCAGGCCTGGTTTTGATCTGAAACAGCTTTGGTCCCATCTAGGGATTATTTTAATGCTAAATGTTATGAACAATGTATCAAGCATGACCTGTTTCATTTTTACTTTTGGCCCACGTTATACTTCTGGAGTGGCTCTGTAGATTGGAAGATAAAGGTAACGTTTTGCATTGCCACCGTTCCTCACTCCAAGAGTTATTCCAGAAAGGTTTGACTGGGTTGGCTGACTACATGGCCCCTTTTCAGCTGCGCTTTATGTTCTGGAGTCCCATAAGCGCCTCCCTTGTCCTCCTTAACATTTACTTTGTATAAAACCAATGGGTCAGAACAACAGGAAATTTGGGATGAAACAATAATTATAAAATTATATTCATATATTTACACACACACACACACACACACACACTGAATACTTCTTGTGCCAAAGCATTATGAGGTAGTTGCATTCCATTATTCACCAATAATCTTCTTTCTCTTTCTCTTTTCCAATGGAATTTGATGAAATCGTGATGGTACTTGTTTAAAACCTGGAGGAGGGGTAATTTGAATGAAAAGCAATAAAATGAAATTGCTGGGGATACGGAAATATAGAGGACTGGTGGGTCCAAGGAAGGATTTTTTTTTTCCCTCTGGGCAGAGCAGTAGAGTAAGTCCATAGCTTGGAAGTGTTCCTTCCTGATTGATGGGAGGTTAAACTCTGTTGCAGAAGTATTGCCATGCCTACTTCCCCTTGCAGTTGTTTACGGTAGTATGCTCTGTTATTGTGCTGCATAAGGGCTGCTATTGAAGAAAGTTTGGAAACTGAAGCTCGTACACAATTAGATGATTTGGCTGCTGATTTACAGTGAAAGATCTCATTGCTATGATCCCTAAAGACCATATTAGCAGGCAGTTGACTGGATTCACATTTCACGCTGAGCCATCAAGCAGATTATTCAACTTTGGTTTAGTAGCTTGTACAAAGCTAGCCATAGCAATTTATAAACCAGTTTAAAGTTTAATGTGTGTGTGAAGCCAGCCAATAGTGATTTAGTAAACTATAACTAAACAAATCATGACTCAGTTCTTTATGTGAATTCAATCTGTCATTGAATCTGATCCACAGTGTTAGCTTTGATGTATAAAAAGTTGAGACTGAATATTATTCTGCTCATGCATTGAAAACTCCTGGGAGTCACTTTTGCTGATAAAGTAATCAAACAGAACCTCTGGACTCATATGGCACCTTCTGAATAATGGCATGCCTGCTGTGGGATGTGCAATATATTTCTCCTGGAGATTAGATTGTATCTGCATCAGCTAGCTTTTGCCAGTAGGTAAAGGTGAAGCTTTTCTGTCAGTCCCTTGATTAATAATTGGCTCTTTTGCACTTATATAAAACATGATTTTGAATTTTATTGGTCTTGAAAAAGATTGTATATACTATGATTGTCCCGGGACTTCATGCTGAAGGGAGAGATATAAGAAATTATTCAAATAAATATATAATTGATTTAGGTCCAGTAGTTGTTTTTTTTTCCAGTTGTCAAGACAGGAGAACAATGCTAACCAATCATTAAATGGTTCTTGCATCCTCTTAGCAACTCTCTTTGAAGCTGCTCCCCCAAGAGCAACTGAGGTCTCTTCTTTCACCACAATTATTTTTTCTGGCTTTCCAAGTGCTTCAATGCTAATGGCTAAGATAAACATACTGAGGTTTCTGTGCACTTCCAGAGTAATGAGTGAACAAAAGATCAGGATGGAGAAGGAATTAAGTCCTTGCACATGAATAACTTGAAGAGCTTCAAAGGAAGGCATTAATTGTCTTTGGGAGAATGGAAGGGTGACATTCCTGTTATTGTCACAGCTTCCTTTTTATTCTTTGTATTTATTTTGGTCGTCTCCTCCAAAGGATTTGGACCCCTTCCATAGGCTGCACTCTGGAGTAAGGGATATGGTAATAGGCTTTTTCACTAACATTTCTCCTATCCTAGTCCCCCCCCTCCCAAAAAAGAGAAAGCAGGCTATCTTCAGACATGAAAACCTATGGCTAATATCCAAAAGGGTACCTGTACAACACCACTATGGGATATGTTGCAGCTTAGAAATTTCATCTGTACAGGTACTCAAGTTACAATCCCAATTGAGCCCAAAATTTACATTACTAAGCAAAACGTATGTTAAGTGAGTTTTGTCCCATTTTACAACTTTTCTTGCCACAGTTGTTAAGTGAATCACTGCAGTTGTTAATAACATGGTTGTTCGGTGAATTTGGCTTCCCCATTGGCTTTGCTTGTTAGGTCACAAAAGGTGATCACATGACCTCGGGACACTGCAAGCATCATGAGTCAGATGGCAAGCATCTGAATTTTGATCATGTGATCATGGGGATACTGCAATGGTCATGTGAAAAACGGTCATGTTACTTTTTTCAGTGCTGTTATAGCTTCAAATGGTTACTAAATGAATGGTTGTAAAATGAGGACTACCGGTACTTTTGTAACAAAATGGAAGGCCCTCTTTGTAGAGTTCTTAATTCAACTCACTTGCTAAGTGCACACATCACATTGAACTAGTGCTCTAAATTTCTGATACCATTACTCCTAAAATGATAAACGAATTTTTATGACTGACCTCGTGAATAAAATAATTAAATAGTGATACTACTGTAGTTGGCATACAGTTAGGATTATTAGACAAAAAGGTTTAATCATTTCTCAAATTCGCTAGAGATGTCCTGTCCACTGCAGGATTGCCCAGGTAAGGTTGGAACAAGCTTTGAAGAAGCTCCTGGTTTCCATGTTTTGCCCACAGGAAGAGCCTAGTCAGAACTCCCTTTGGGTTTTTCTCCTTGCTTTGCACATTCAAAACTCATTCTAAGTTTGGCTTTCTTCTTTTCAATGTTTACCCTTTTCTTAAAAATTTGCTGCAAATTTACTCCTCACTGTTCCTTAGCGAAGCATCTGCCAGTCCCTCAGGCAAAGCAGCTCCATCTTAGCATGTCTGGTTCCAGTTTCTCTGTATCCTCCTCAAAGTGTGGTGCCCAGAAGTTGAAATGAAGTCAGCTTCTTTTTCTCAACCAGTTTGTCGCTGAAAGCAGTGACAGATGTGCAGTCTTTTGGCAGGATGCCAAAGACTTTGTGGCCCTGGAAAGTCTGTCTTCCTTTCATCCTTGGCCCCATTTCCCCTCTTTATTTCACGAGTCTCCTGTTGTCATCTCACAATTCCAGCTTTTGATAAACTGGCCCAAACAAGAAACTTGCTGCTCTTTTAAGTTTGCAGAAGTTCCTTTAGTCCCTGCTTGTAGCTGCCTGGATGGTTTTCCCCAGGAGACTTGTGAGTCTTAAGTGAAAAAGAAAAAAAAATGTGCATCATTAGGAAGATGCATTTTTCCTGAGGGAGCAGAAGACTGGCTTTACCATGAGAGAAAGCCAAGTTGCCCCCTTCAACGTACAGTCTTATTTCCCTCCTCCTACCTAGCAACATGCTGCAGACTTGTACATCGTCACCACCAGTTTTCTTAAAGGGTTGCTGTGTTGGCTGGCTATAAGAGCTGACTAGGTGTTTGTTTTTAACTTTCCCACAAGACTTGCACTGTGCTAACTTAGGCAAGTGGTGTCCTCAATCTAGGCCAGGAAACCTCCCTCCTCCACTAAATACAAGAGGTAGAAGACCTTAGGTTTGCTGGCTACTTAGAAGACGAAATGGATCTTCTAAAGATGGTTGCTTCATCTTAGTTAACTGTTTGCCATCCTGCAGTGATAGTCAAGATTGTCATCCTCCCACTTCCTGCACCACACTTAGGCAGTGCTTTTGTTTTAACATGAAACTATCCATATCATGATAAAACAGTACTAAAGAAAAGTTGGCTACTGCATTTCTGTTTACTGTGGGGTTGTCAGAAATATAAAATAAAGGTGTTATTTCTTAAAGCTGTCACAAAAGAATTCCGTGTTGTCTTGTCAACCAAGTCTGGACAATATTTTCTCCTCTCTCCATTTGAATCAAGCAAATGTTCCAGTGATTCAGTTTTGGGAAAATACTAGACAACCCATAACCCTCATTGGGTCATCACCTCTGAGATATTTTGTTACCAGAATGGCTTAAAAATAATGTACTTGAAAAGTTCTTTAAAATTCAGGGAGATATTCAAAGATGTATTTGCCCTGAAGGTAGCCCATGTTGAACTTTGTAGCACAGTCAAACATCAGGAGTTGACCATAGGCAGTGTGTTTACCTTATGTGATAATTATTTATGATTATTATTTCATAAAGTATTATATAAAATTTGCCAAATTTCAATTCCACAGGAGCCATGGGTCATAGATTTTGGATGCATTCTATAAGTTAGCCTGTTTGAGGTATCTTGATTGAAAAAGTTTTGGCCTACCGTGCACCATTTTGCCCAGTAAAAGGTTACAGACACAAGAGTTTTAATGATATATAATTAATGATATTTAGTTCAGGTATGAACTAAATCATATCCCTGATGAATATACAGTAGAAGTGACAAATAGATTTAAGGAATTAGATCTGATAGAGTGCTTGAAGAACTATGGACAGAGGTTTGTAACACTGTACAAGAGGTAGCAACTAAAACCATCCCAAACAAAAAGAAATGCAAGAAAGCAAAATGGCTGTCTGAGAAAGCTTTGCAAACAACTGAGGAAAGATACACCCAACTGAATGCAGAATTCCAGAGAATAGCTAGAACAGATAAGAATACTTTCTTAAATGAACAGTGCAAAGAAATAGAAGAAAACAATAGAATAGGGAGGACCAGTGATCTCTTCAAGAAAATTGGAGAGATGAAGAGAATGTTTCATGCCAAAATGGGCATGATAAAAGACCAAAATGGAAGGGACCTAACAGAGGCAGAAGAGATTAAGAAGAGGTGGCAAAATTACACAGAAGAACTATACAAGAACGAGCTTAACGTCCCTGATAACCACGATGAGGTGGTCACTGACCTCAAGCCAGACATCCTAGAATGTGAAGTGAAGTGGGCCTTAGGAAAGCTGAGCAACAACAAAGCTAGTGGAGGTGACAGTATTCCAGCTGAGCTATTCAAAATCTTAAAAGACAATGCAGTAAAAGTGCTACACTCAATTTGCCAGCAAATTTGGAAAACTGAACAGTGGCCACAGGATTGGAAAAGATCAGTTTACATTCCAATTCCAAAGAAAGGCAGTGCCACAGAATGTTCAAACTATCACACCATTGCATTCATTTCTCATGCTAGTAAAGTTATGCTTAAAATCCTACAAACTAGACTCCAGCAGTATGTGGATCAAGAACTACCAGAAGTACAGGCAGGATTTCGAAGAGGCAGAGGAACTAGAGATCAAATTGCCAACATACGCTGGATCATGCAGAAACCTAGGGAGTTCCAGAAAAACATCTACTTCTGCTTCATTGACTATGCTAAAGCCTTTGATTGTGTGGATCACAACAAACTGTGGCAAGTTCTTAAAGAGATGGGAGTACCAGACCATCTTATTTGTCTCTTGAGAAACCTATATGTGGGTCAAAAAGCAACAGTGAGAACTGGACACGGAACCACTGATTGGTTCAAAATTGGGAAAGGAGTCTAGCAAGGCTGCATACTGCTGCCCTGCCTATTTAACTTATATGCAAAGCACATCATGAGAAAGGCAGGGCTAGATGAATCAAAAGTTGGAATTAAGATTGCTGGGAGAAATATCAACAACCTAAGATATGCAGATGATACCACTCTAATGGCAGAAAGTGAAGAACTAAAGAGCGTCTTCTTGTGGGTGAAGGAGGAGAGTGCAAAAGTTGTCTTGAAACTTAACATTAAGAAAACCAAGATCATGGCATCTGGCCCTCTCAATTCCTGGCAAATAGATAGGGAAGAAATGGAGGCAGTGACAGATTTTATTTTCCTAGGCACCAAGATCAACTGAGATGGGGACTGCAGCCAAGAAATTAAAAGACATTTGCTCCTGAGGAGGAAAGCCATGGTAAATCTAGACAGCACACTACAAAACAGAGATATCACCCTGCCAACAAAAGTGTGTATAGTCAGGACTATGGTCTTCCCAGTTGCAATGTATGGTTGTGAAAGTTGGATCATAAGAAAGGCTGAGCACCAAAGAATTGAGGCCTTTGAACTATGGTGCTGGAGAAGACTCCTGCGAGTCCCTTGGACTGCAAGGTGTTCAAACAGGTCAGTCCTAGAGGAGATCAACCCTGACTGCTCTTTAGAAGACCAGATCCCGAAGTTGAAACTCAAATACTTTGGCCACCTAATGAGAAGGAAGGACTCACTGGAGAAGAGCCTAATGCTGGGAAAGATTGAGGGCAAGAGAAGAAGGGGAGGACAGATAATGAGGTGGCTGGATGGAGTCACTGAAGCAGTAGGCGTGAGCTTAAATGGACTCCAGAAGATGGTAGAGGACAGGAAGGCCTGGGGGAACGTTGTCCATGGGGGTCGCGATGGGTCGGACATGACTTCGCAATTAACAACAAGAAAGAAATTCATGATGTATTTTTTATTATTTTAATCCCATTTATATCCCGCCCTTCTCCGAAGACTCAGGGCGGCTTACAATCTAAAGCACAATGTGCTTAGCAATAGCCTTCATTCTGTGTATATGCCTGCTTATTAGGGCTTTCGCGCCCCCCCCAGCGGCATTATTACAAAGTCAGCTTTTGCCCCCAACAATCTGGGTCCTCATTTACCTACCTCAGAAGGATGGAAGGCTGAGTCAACCTTGAGCCTGGTGGGATGCGAACCTGCACTAATTGCAGGCAGCTGGTGTTACTTAAGGAGGCATTAGCCCACTGCTTCACCAAGGCTCTTGGTATAGCAGCTGGGTTAGGTGAATGATATCCAACTTCATAGTTGCCTCCTGAGTGGCTGTCAGGTTATAGCAAAAATTCCTTTTTGTTCTGAACACTGGTGAATTCTTGTTTCGAAGTGGAAGAGGTGAAAAGGAATGTCAGGATGTGATTGAGGAGATAAGAGCAGTTTTTTCATGATGGCTTTAGGAAATTTGTGCATTTTGGAAGAAGCATGTACTGAATGGTGGTGATTATGTAGAGAAGTAAATACAGATAGCAAAAGAGTTCACTTCAAAAATTATTTTTGTGTTTCTTATTAAAATAGCTCTAAACTAAACTCGTGAAGATGGAGGCATTTTCATTCAATCCTTGAATGATTCTGTTTCAGGAGGGTCCTGATGTGTTATGAATGCAGATCATTTTTCCCCCCTGAAAGCATGAGTCACAAGAATCTGTTTACTGAATCGCAGTTGGGATGTGCTGGTACGTGGAAGTAATCTTGGGAAGAAGCTCTTGTATGGAATTGTATTTCAGGGAGAGCTAAAATGGCTTACTTTACCAATGGACATCTTAGCTGTGCAATCACCAGCATCAACTGATGAACAGTTACTAAGAGTTGTATGAAATAAAAAATTCATTCCAAGAGAATGAGAAAGGAGGGCAGGGGCAGAAATGAGATTATAAAAGCATCTACACTATGGTGGGCAGAAGAGGATTCCTAACAGCACATTTTAACTGCTGTAGAGCATATGGAATTTCAACAAGTAAATCTTTTTTAGAAAAGGGAGGGCTGGGTGGATTTTTGCTTTGATTAAATGCAAATTTGATGGGAGAGAATAAACGTCTCCAGAAAGATTGAACAAATGGTCTGAATAACTTAACTGCAGTTAGAGCTTAATAGTAAAGCTTATCATGTAGCTAGAATAATCCAGAAATAGGTTGAGAAAACCACTTTCTCTCTGCTTTTTTTTAAGGTACTCACCTTAATCCAAGGGGTATTTTAAAGAATAAAGTTGAATATGAAGAAAACTTACTCAAGTACAGCGGTCTCCAACCTTTGTGGCTTGGTTGCTCGGTGGGGTGGGGAAGGGGGGAACCGGGCTGCACAAGGGGCAGGTTGGCATGCACATGCACGCTGCTCAACTTGCGCAAACGGTGGGCCGGCACGCACACACATGCATGCACAGCTTGACTTACGCAAGTTGATCTGGACACACTGTGTGTGTGTATGCTGGCCCACCGCTTGCGTGGGCCAGTTGCAAATAGGCCATGGCCTGGAAGTGGGCTGCGGCCCACGGGTTGGGGACCCCTGCTTTAGTACATTTGTTTGCTAGTTTTCTAGTACATTTCACTTGCTGTTCAAAAGTAATAGTTCAGCTTGCAGTTTCTCATGAATCTATGTATAGGGATGAGTTACATATTTGTAAAGGAACAGAATTTGATTTGGATTTAGTGGTATATTTTTAAACCCCTACCCACAAATAGGAAAATTATTAAAGCATTATGAGTTATGCATTCATCAAATTTACTAATCCAATATGCTGCAAGGAACGCTCATGGAATAGGTAATGAACTTTTCTGTGATATCTATGACCTGAACATTATTCTATTATTATTAGAAAGGACACTGTGCGTGGCCTCCTGAATATTATTGGACCACAGAGCTCCTGTCAATCTTTATAATTCATCTTGCCAGCTAAAATGATGGGAACTGGAGTTCAATATCTGGAGAATCAAATTGCTCACCTTTATAATATAGCTTGCTTAACATAAACCTAAGTGTTTACAGCTACCGTCTCCTCCCCCTGAAACTACTGATTCATGATTGTTTAGAGGTGTCATCCAAATGCCGGAGACTGACTACATCAGACATTCCGGTTACAGGTGCCACAACTTGTATTCAGGCAAGCTTAATTCTGAACAAACTTTGAACAGATGACTTGCCTGGAGTGGAAGAAAACCAGTTGTCACAAATAAGTGCATTTGCACTCAGCCTCATAATGTAGGATGGCATCTATATCGGTTGTATGTACATTCTGCTCCAACAGGGAGATAGTGTCAAGTAAACCAATGCGTAATAGCCACATTCTAATGGGGTTGGGGGGGAAACTCATACATAACTCCCATAGAGTTGCTCACACTAGTTGATATTTGTGAGAATGTGTATTTCCCATTCAGACACCCAGTAGGGCCTCCACAGAAAAGATCACTTAATTAAATTGTATTTCATGTGACAGGTCAAGTGGTTTCTGTCCACAGAAGATAGGAAGTTTGCTTGTACCATCGGTCCATCTCACTCAGCACTGCTGACATAAGGTAGTGGCTTTCCAAGTTTTCAGTCAAAGTCAGAAATGCTATAGGTCGAACTGAGATTTTTCTGCATGTACAGCGTGATCTGCGTCCCTGAACTATGGCCATAAATCGAGCTAAATCTATTTCCCATCCCCAGATGGAGACCAGAATGCAAGATCCTGATTTTATAATAATATATATAATCTTCTCTTTAACAGGAGCATATTAACATCCGCAGACATTGTCAGAATATTTATCATTAGAATAACAATAATTAATAATAACAATAATAATAATAATAAAAAATGGTAGGAGAGAAAGAGTGAGGCAAGTCTATAGTACACAGTCCTGTGAGGACAGCATAGCCTTTTGGAGACTCCACTGCCACATCGTTCAAGTGCCCCCTTCTGTATTTACACACTTGCCTGGCGTCCACACCCCCAGCTAAGCTGGAGGGAAAACAGTGCATTGAACAAAAAATTAAACCCATCGACCCTCACCTCCCGCCCCCCCCTCCCCAAACCTGCCTTTATGGAAGTTTCCATAAAACTTCCCACCAGAAATACATTATTTACACATAAAATAAATAGAGCGGTAACCTGATTTGTGTTTGGCCTGCGGCAAACAGTCAGAGGTACTAGGGAAAGTATGGCTTGGATTCAACTCTGTACAGAACCATGTGGGGAGCCGGGATCAGCCTGCAACCCCGGCATGGCAAAGCCGGGCACCTTGCATAATTTCAGGCCTTGCATGCAACTGCCAGGAAGTCATATAAGGAGACTGGCCCCTTCCACTGTCCCTTGGCCCTTCTGCCCTCCCCTTTAGCCATTTTCTGGCCCTAGAGCAGTGGTCGTGTCCCACAGTTTCAGCACAAGACAGGCACACCGTCTGCAGTCACAAGCCGGCCTGTAGTGGGGTCGTAACTTCCTGCCAGGTAGTAGAGATCTTGCCGATCCTGGTATTTCTTGCTCCGGGTCAGCTGCTCGTAGTGTTCACGTTCAACTACCTGGCACTTGTGAGAGATGGTCTGGACATCATTCTCGTCCTCATGGCACGACTGGTACAGCGCATTCTGCAGAAACCAGAAAGGGGTATGAAGGACTGAAAGGATAACATGGCTTCCACTTTTAAGGGACAAAAATTTCTCTACAAAGACAGCAATTCCCCAGCATAATGGAAATTCTCTGCACATATAGAATAGCAGACTTGTTGGATAAGGTCTGTTAAATCTCACAGTGGCCAATTAGGTACCTACTGGTATTTGGTTATAAAGCATGAAAGGCTCTTGTTCCCTCAAAACTGGTCTTCAAAGCAAGCTGCTTCTATCCTGCTGGACTAGCATGGCCAGTAGACATTATTTGGTTTTTCATCTCAAGTAGTGTCTGTCACACTATCTTACAGCAGTCATTTCTATCATTTGCCCATGCACTCTGTAAGGAATAAGGAACAGATATTGCAGGACTCTTACCAGAGGTTCCTTATTTTGAACTGTATTTGAAGGGGGCGGGTGGCTGAGGGCTGAACCTGCCACTATTTTTATTTTGTAGGATAATAGAGGGAAACCTCTCTTTCTCCCCTGTTTCCACACCAAGCACAATCATATTCTCTGGCTCATTTCCTCCTCAAATTTGTTTTCCGTTATAACATTCCAAACACTGAAAATTTCCCTTATAAAAGAATTTGCAGAGTGATATGAAAATAGTTCCCATCCTACAAATCTTTTCTTGGTTGTGTCCCAGTTGAAAGCACTGACCAAATAAGCCAGAAAAACCAATTGGTTTTGGGTGTATATTGATGTGCGCCTGTGGAGCTGGGGGAGTTTACCAATCCTGTCAAAGAATGCTGATGTTTTCTGGCTCCTGGCTGTTCCCTTGTAAAATTATAATGTTGCGGTGTATGAAACAAAGGTAACGTAAAGAACAAAGGGAAAGGCAATAAATTCTGAACTACTACCGTGTTTCCCCGGAAAAAAAGACTCAACTGGAAAATAAGTCCTAATATGATTTTTCAGGATTCTCGTAATATAAGCCCCACCCAGTGGTGGGATTCAGCTGGTTCGCACCAGTTCGGCAGAACCGGTAGCTATTTTTTTTGTTGCCCAGGCCCAGAACGGACTTCCGGAAGCGGCATTCGCACAGAGAACCAGTTGTTCACATATTTGAATCCCACCACTGGCCCCACCCCCCCAAATAAGCCCTAGTTAAGATCGTCAGCCAGACGGATGAAAATAAGACCTAACCGGAAAATAAGCCCTAATGCGTCTTTTGGAGCAAAAGTTAATATAAAACCCGGTCTTATTTTCGGGGAAACATGGTAGCTCTATATACTTAGTTCCAATTGAATTTAAAGTGAGTTACTCTCAGATGTACAAAACTACAGGCTGAGTCCAGTAAACTTAGAGATGCTGCTACTGAGAAAGAGATGGCAGGTTCATTCCCCCTTAAGAAGTGTCTTCTATAGCTCCTTTTTGCACTCCTGTAACCTAGGCAGAGTTACAAAAGCTACTTACAGAAGCTACTTCCTTTTTAAAGGTGCCACAAAATCTACCATGCAAACCCCAAAGTAAAGAAGTAGAAAAAAAAACTGTGGCCAAGGCAAATTACTAATTCCACTAACTAAGCATATCATGGGATGATTTACTATTGATAGCAGAGGTGTCCATTTGAATTGTTATGGATCAACCACATCATTTAAGACAGGGGTGTCAAACTGCCAGCCCGTGGGCCGGATGCGTCATCCGGAAGCCGCGCCCACCCCATTACCGGCAATGGCAAAACTGTCCGGATACGTTGCACGATGTCATGTGACGTCGCGAGTTTGACATGTCTGATTTAAGAAGAAGATTCGATAGTTGCTGTAGTCATTAAAGAAAACCTTGCTAATTACTGCAAATCAGCCAGTGATCTCTCTACAGGTCCTGATTTCTGTTCTGCTCCAGCTCATTATGCCTTTTGATCCAGCACCAGGAGGACATTCCTGTTTGCCACATTTATTGGTCTCTTCCCTCACCTTGCCATCACTATGTCGCTTGCCCAGCTTCGTCTCCTCAGGATGGTAGAACCATTTTACTTTGACAACCATGTTGCTGCCCCAGGATTCCCACATGCTTTCAATGCGGCCAATGTAGGGCAGATGGGGTCGGCCAGCTGACAGGAAAACCGCACAGTCGCCAATGCGCAGCATCTCCTTGCCCCGTACAATTGCTTTGTAGAACAACTTCCGTGCTTTCCCCTTCATGCCACGGCGCTGTAGGACAGGGACAGAGCATGCAGAAGCAGAATAAGCAGTGGCCTGCATGACACCCGGGATGCCCCTGCCTCTTGGCTGTTAGGCCATTGGAAGAGATCCTCCAGGGAGTCTGTGGGTTGCCATGGAAACAAAGGTCTCCAAAGGAGAGCTTCGAGACAGCAATTGAGCTTAACTACAGCAAAACCAGCCTCTGCTACCAAGAGAGACCCCAATGCTTTTTGCCTGAGGAGGCCCGAGAGAGGATAACCAAGGAAACACAAATGGGGTTGGCAAATGCCTTATACATCCTGTACTGCTGTCCTAAGGGGATTTACTGACATGGAGTGCAGCCCAGGAATAAGAATAACCCTTCTAGAGCGTGTCTGGCACCCCACAGGAAATGGCCATGCTTTGGCTGTCCGAAAGACCCCGAAGGGGAGCCCACTGCATCTGCCCCAGCCAGGTACAGCTGCAACAAACAGCCTCCACTCTGGAGAAAAATGTTTCAAGGGAGGCTGTTAGTTGGGGGGGGAACCCTTTACCATCCTGCACTGGTAGCACATTGCAGAACGTGGCCAGTATTAGAAATATCCTATTTAAAACAGGGAAGGCTACTGACTGTCAGCTGCTAAGCCACAGATCTTGTTAGAACAGTGGCTGCTTGGTTAAATATGTCAAAATACGAACACCCCTTGCTCTCCTGCACATAGCTTTATTCCTTTTTGCATGCAGTGAGTGAACAGACAAGCCTGGAAGTGCCACTTAACTATGATTTCCTTTTTAAACGCTTCAGGACAAGCCATAAAATCATGGTCTGAAGATGTTTTCTCCGACTCTGTAAAGGTTTCCATTAATAGGAGATTATAGCTGAAGGAAGAACTTCTTGGTTTGTTTTCTGCTCAAAAAGAGGTACAGAACAACGGATGCCGATATTCATTTGTATCTTGGACGCTGAGCAATTCTGGGGAACTGTGCAGCTGCTTTAAAGGCATGTAGATTATGAGCACTAAGTGCCTTCTTGCATATGTGTTCAGCACAATGCACAGCCCAAATATTTATAGAATAAGCAAGTTTGCTTGTTTTGACTGGGACATCCTGAACAAGTATGCTGAAGACTGCAGCATTAGCATTTCAACTAGTTAGCCTTAGAACAATGTGAAGACAGGAATTTACGGTTCTTTTGTCAACAACTAGAGAAAGGGAAATTGGTCTTTCCTTTCTGATCACCAACAGGAAGATAGTCTGAAGCTGGGAGGAAGCTTCCCAAGTTTAGCCTCCCCTCCTTTCAAAAATCACCGAGTGACTGGGATCAATAACCAAATGCATGAATCACTTCCTTCCAGCATTTCCTCCTAGCTCTGTCCCAAGAGTTCAGGCCAAAAAACTTCCAGAACTACCTTCAATAGTATCGTTTTCACTAGCAGACAAAGCAAATTCAAGCCATTTCCCTCGGCTTGCATTATACACTCCAGACTCATCACACACAGAGAATCCTGACATTTTCCATACCTGAGTGGGGTTCCCAGACCATTTCCAGAGCTGGCGGGCTGGCAGAAAAGCAGAGATCTTTGGCCGGTTTTCCACCGAGGGCAGCCGTTGCCGGCGGGAGAACTCTTTGGCTTTAGAGAAGCTCAGAGTTTCTTTGCGCCTGAGCTTGCTCTTGGCCCCAGCGCCAAAACACCTCTGCAAGGTGCTGCTCTTTGAGCGCAGGGCTTCGGACTGAGCCAGCAAGGCTGGAACTGGGTGTGTGAGACAGGTCTGCACGAGGAGCGTGGAGTCCTCATCATCAGAGCTGTATGAAGAGTCCTCGTTGTCGGATGAGCAGAGGCTAGAAGTGGAGCCAGAGCCGGAAGTGGAGGAAGTGGATGATCCAGAAGATGAAGAGGAGACTGAAAGCCGTGTCAGAAAGCGGGAGGGGACACTGCCGGCCAGATCATCCACCTCGTCTTCGTCCATGTCTGAATAAGAGCTGTGACAATCACTGTCACAGTGCAGCCCGTACTCAGTCTGACCGGTGTATTTGCGCAATGCCAGCCCCATAGGCAGAGTGCTCTTCTTCTCTTTGATCCCCAAGGCTGGGTGAACATAGCCGTGGCCAGACAGGGACCCAAAGTCCTTGTCGCTCATCAGTAAGGCTTTGCAGTTTTTGTTTTTGGGTGACGTCACTCCCTCATGATCCAGCTTGACAAGATACTCGCCACCAACTTTCCTACGACCGGCCTTGCCCAGCTCAGTGTCCAACCGTTCAACTTTCTTGGCACGCAAAAGCTTCTGAGCACAGGGCAGAATCAGGCCAGAGCTTCCAAAAGCAGAGTAGGAGTTGGCAATGCGGCTGAAAGAGTCAGAGCCAAAGCCATTACCAAATATGGGGGCAGCAACACTGTGCACAGGGAAGAGCACCTCTTTGGCCCGCAGCTTTTTACTGCTCCCGTTGAGCTGGAAGAGGTTTTGCCGCATGGCTGTGCCCTTGCTGGATGTCTTGCGCTTGTTCTGGCTCACAGCCGTCCAACTTAGCAGAGAGTTGCTACGACGACTCAAGAACTGGTCTCCAGGCTGGGCTTTTGAACTTGAATGCAGCATATCAGATTTACCTGCAGGGAAAGGACAGTGTTATAAAAGTACAGGTGGACGCTGTCACCTGTGCTATGGAACTGGTTCAAATCTGTATATGGCCTTTCCTAAACAGCTTCCTTCATTTCTTGTGGTTTGGAAGTAGAAAGACAGATTGCAGAAGGGGGAACCCAGAAATTCTTAGGTCTGATCCTCACTTTTTTCCTTTTCTCTCATGTCAAGCCCTTGATGTCCCTGACCTTTCAAATTCCATTTGAAACAAAAGATGTTTGCATTTCTGGAGGAGGAGTGAGTGTGCATGTGTGTATATATGTGACACAGGGAGAGAGAGAGAGAGAGAGAGACAGACAGACAGACCTAGGTAGTAAAGTAACTATTTAAACCAAGAATTCTACATTCTACTGCAGATCATTCCAAATCCCTAGGATGTCTTGAATGGCCAACACAGGATGTATTACCTTCACTTTAAATGGATTTCATTTTCTCTTAATGATATGAGCAATTAGCTAAGTCTGACTGGTGCACCGGTATGTTATCAAATCTAGTACATGATCCCTGAATCCAGGCTAAAATTAGTGAAAATGTATAGAAAAGCAGCTACTGAAGTAGCCATTATCAGAGGGCAAAGGAATGGTTTTGAAGAGTTTATGAAAAGAGGTTGGTTCAAGAGAGTTGTAATTTGAAGCAGGGAGATGCTAGTGAACGGTTTGTAGGGACTTGCATAAATATTTTCCTTGTGATTGATTATTTTCTCTTAAATGTGATCTAGACCGTCTTTAATTATAGCTTTAACCTCGTCTACATTTTTTTTAGATATTTTCCCATCAAGTTCTTGTGGCCCACTGAACAGAATCTTAAACCTGAGAGCCACCTACGTGTGTATATTTTGTAATGCTGTAGGTTATTGTTTTCTATTTCACTGTTAAAAAACTTATGTTTTTGCTAATGTTCAATTTTGTTTATTTAGTAATATTGTAATTTAGGGCTGTGGTCTTGTCTTTTTTGTTTGTTTTAATCAATACAGAGTATTATACACACG
This sequence comes from Vipera ursinii, assembly GCF_947247035.1. Lineage (NCBI taxonomy): Eukaryota > Metazoa > Chordata > Lepidosauria > Squamata > Viperidae > Vipera > Vipera ursinii. The sequence goes on from NC_139513.1 coordinate 127,947,406, forward strand.
CATACGTAATGGAATGTTGAATTTTGCCTGATAATTCATTTTTACATTATATTTTTCACTTCCCCTTTTTTAAAAAAATGAAGGAGGATTTATTTTGAATCAGAGATGTATTCTTTGTCATCTCTGTAGGTTGGCAACTGAATATACAGTAGACATCTAAAAGACAAAACCCAAATTTAAAATAAATATAAAATTCAGTCTCTGCCCAGCCACAATTCTCAGTATAATCTTGAGCAAATCATATTCCAAACTGAATTTAAGTTCACAACCTTCTGGCAGGATAAGGTGGGATAACAAAACCCTTGGGGGGAAAAATTGCAAAAGAAATTGACTTACCAGTCTTTTCTTTGCTGATCATCTTTTTACTTGTGCTTGACTCAGAGACTTCACATCCCTCAGCACAAAGGCTTGGTGCCGATTCACTGGAATGGGGAACATCACTGGAAGACCTTCTGTTACGACGGCAGGAGGTGGAGACTAATAACGCAGGAGAAGGCTCTGTGCCTATGGAAGGATTAAGGTAGAAATGTCATGGTCAGGTTCAGATGAAAGATCACTGTCTCCTCTCATTTAGATTTCACTTGCCTCTGACTTCTGCTTTTAAGCATCTGCTTCTCTCTTGCCTAGAGTATGATGCAACATTCTATGAGGCCACAAAAGATTAACGCTATAATAACTATATTGGTCGACAGGGACGCGGTGGCTCAGTGGGTTAGGACGCTGAGCTTGTCGATCGGAAGGTCAGCAGTTTGGCGGGTCGAATCCCGAGTGCCGCGTAACAGAGTGAGCGCCTGTTACTCGTCCCAGCTTCTGCCAACCTAGCAGTTCGAAAGCACGTAAAAATGCAAGTAGAAAAATAGGGACCACTACGGTGGGAAGGTAACAGCGTTCCGTGCGCCTTTGGCGTCTAGTCATGCTGGCCACATGACCACGGAGATGTCCTCGGACAAGCGCTGGCTCTTCGGCTTTGAAACAGAGATGAGCACCGGCCCCTAGAGTCGGAAACGACTAGCACGCATGTGCAGGGGAAACTTTACCTTTTTTAACTATATTGGTCAGTTATTAAGCTGCTCCTTGAGTTCTCCTGATGCACCAGATAAATACCAATATTGCTCTCGAAACTGCTCTTGAATCTCTTTGCCTCCCAAGCCTTCTACAGGTAGTCCTTGACTTACAACCATTCGTGTAGTGACTGTTTGAAGTTATGATGACACTTGATGACATGATTAGTTATTGCACTTACGACCATCGAAGCGTCCCTGCAATTATGTGATTGCGATCTGGATACCTGGCAGCCAGGTTCACATTTATAATGATTGCCTTGACCTAGGATCATGTTATCATCTTTTGTGATCTTCCCACCTGGCTTCTGACAAGCAAAGTCAAGGAGGAAGCCAGCGGGGAAAGCCATAAGTTTGTTGTAGCAAAAAAAATATCATAAAACTTTGCGATCCCAGTTGTGGTTGTAGGTCAAGGACTACCTGTACTTTGCCGATATCCACATTAGATTTCCCCACCTGAGATAGGCAAGGTCCTTCCCACCCTATTGCACAGAACATTTTGTGTCCATAGAATGGCTCTTAGAATGTTAGGTAATATTTCAATTAATTTTTGAAGGCCCCCATCAAAACAGTATCATCTGGAATCACTGGCAGATGGGTTCACGCGGGCTAGCATGGTAACTATAATTCTAGCATTAATCCATTCAAGCACACTTACACTGGATTTTGAAGTCGGGTGGCAACATGCGGATATTAGACAATGCAATGTGGCCAGTGTCTCCATCATCAAATTCTACCAATACTGACTCTGCGTCTTCCTCTTCATCACTTGAAGAGCCTGTGGACAGAAGCCATGTTACCTTTCAGGCCGGTTTCATTGTAGGCACAGAAGAAGTTCTGACTCCATGATCTGGTTGCCTACAGTATACTTTCGCTTACTCCCCATTATGAGGTCATTATTTACCAGCTTGCTCACCTCGAATGACATTGCCTGGGTAGAGGCAGCGAGACTTCTGGCTCCAATAAGCACAGACCCGTGTGCCAGGTGGAAGACTGTGACTTGACTGTGGCTGTACATCTAGAACCTGGAGAAAAACAAAGGGCATGATTGGCATATACAGTAGATCACCACCTTCTTAGACACTAAAGTACCAACCTTAGTTTATTTTATTTCATCGTGCAGTTATGGTTACAATTAAGCTTGAGCTTAACCAAGAAAAATTGTGAGGTTCAAGGTCTTGGTTATGATCTTTAAGTCCCTACATGGCATGGGTCCGGGCTACCTCGGGGACCACCTGCTGCCGGCTTCAACTCCCCTCCGCCCTGTGCGTTCCCACAGAGAGGGCCTCCTCAGGGTGCCTCCGGTCAGGGAATGCCGACTGGCGGCCCCCAGGGGGAGAGCCTTCTCTGTGGGTGCCCCGGCTTTGTGGAACCAACTGCCGGTGGAGCTCCGGACGGCATCGGACCTCCGAACTTTCCGTCGTGGCCTGAAGACCCATTTGTTTGAATTGGCTGGTCTGGCCTGATGGGGGAGCTGGGTTTTAAATTGTTATTTTAGATTGCATTATTGTTTTTTAATTTGGGCACTGATTTAATCTTTGTTTTAACTTTTGTATAGTACTGTATTTTTATTTATATGCCCTGTGAACCGCCCTGAGTCCCCAGGGAGAAGGGCGGTATATAAATTAAATAAAACGTAAACGTAAACGTAAACGTAAAAATTGCAGATTGCAATGGTTTTGTGCCTTCCTTTGGCATCTGCTCTTTTCTCATGGTCACCAAACAACTACTTTCACTTTTGCCTTTTCCCAAGATATCATTGAGTGCATCCTGTTTTTCTAGCAAGAAGGCTTCTTGTTCTTCAGACCTGATGTTTTCCAGATATTTTAGTGGGATAAATATTAAGAGCATTTGATTTTTCTGTAACAGTATACAGTCTTGATTTTTATATTTTATTTTGTGCAATGGGTTGATGTGCTCTGTGCAGGAACCTCTTGGCATCTGACTATATCTGACTGTAGAACTGTCTTCTGAAAGGCTACATCTAGGAAATGAGAGGCCTGCATGTCCCCCTATACTTATATGCACAGTATGATTCGCAAATGAATACACAGAAGTGTCCATGAATATCCCGTCCCCCAGAAACTCTGGCACTGAAAAAACTGGATGTCCCAAAAGTGCTTTTTCAAAAGGCAACTGGACATTTTTGGGGTTTTTTTTCTTTGAAAACATTTGCTTCTCGTCCAAAAAGTTTCAGTTCTGAGAAGTAAAATGTTTTCAAGGAAAAAAAACAACGAAGAAAGTCCAGTTGCCTTTTGGAAAAGCACCTTTGGGACAACCATCACCTGGAGGATTGAGAATCTCCGCAGACATTCAAGACGTTGCCCTGTAACTACAAATCGCATAGGCCCCATGATTGTTCCCACCAGCTGTGAGGTACTGAAGGATCAGTTCTTCTAGAAGACAGGTCAATTAGCGCAACTTGATTCATTCATCTAAGTATAGTTGTATTCTTCTCAGAATGTGTTATGTTTCACTTTGCCTAGTCCTGAAAATTCTGGTCCCAATGACAGTCATTAAATCAGGAGCAAGAAATACCTGGTGTAGCAAATCCATGCACACTTGCAAAAGAAAGCCACACTTTCTGCCCCCTATCCCTCAAGTAAGTTCTTGGGAGTCCAGCTTCTCTCCCCCTGCCCCTGCCCGCAGTCAGTCTGATTAATCACAGTGTCTAGTTTCCTGAGACTTACCGCCTCCTGCAACAGCTGCTCTTGGGAATAGATTCTCTGCCTATTCCCTCGCTCTCCCTCAATGACAATGCTGTAGCTGTGGAACAAGTAAGTGACAAGCATTTATACAGGTGATGATCTGAAGAAATAGAGGAGAAGCTAGCTTGGTTAATTTTGATAGTTATTTAACGAGAAGCTCAATTCTTGGTTGGCAGGAGACAGGCTGTTGGTCCTCCCTTTTGAACTAGCACAATACAATTGAAGTGCATGGTGCTATTTAGTTCCCAGGTTAGTAAGAGCGTTAGTACGCAAGTGTTTAAAATTCAAGAAGAAAGAAATGTTACACCACTTACTCTCCAGATGTGCTGAATTGTAACTCCCACTTCCCACCCTATAGCTAAGAACACTAAACAATTTCGTATTTATTTACTCATGGTTTTTGCCCCAAGTTTCACAGAATTCAATAGGATTTACTTACAGGTAACCCCCTCCCCCCCAGTGTTGGAATATTTCCCATAAATCATACTTTAGATCAGAGGTCTCCAACCTTTCTCAGTTGGTGGGCCGGAGGGAAAGGGAGGGGTAAGCATATTATGCACGCATGCACGTGCACACAAATGGGGCAGTGCTAGCACCCGCGTGACACTCGCTAGCACCACCCTGGTTTTGCCCTGCAGTGCCCCGTTTTTGCTGCGTGGCACCCCGTTTTTGCTGCATGGCACCATTTTTGTACCAGCAGTGGCGCTAGTGCGAGTGGGGGTGCACGCACTGGCCGGCCTGTTCTGCAGCCTGGAGACCAGCAGGCCACAGCCCGGTAGTGGGCTGCAGCCCACAGGTTGGGGTCTCCTGCTTTAGATCCAGCAAAATGCTTTGACTTCCATGCATACTAGTTTCTTTTGATGAAGAAAGGCAATAGTTTTCCCTAAGATCTTACAAGAAACTCATAAGGAAGAAGAATCAGGTTGCAAGTCTTGGGTTAATTACTGTAAGAAGAAAGTACCTGGATTTCTTGTGATCAGTTACTGCAATTCTCTATAAGCATTATAAAGATGTGGGATAATAAGGGACAGAAGAGAAGGTCTTGGAATGCAAAAAAAGGAAATGCCTACAGTTCTAAGTGACAGATGCACTATACAGTATCAACAGCAATGGAGCCAATTGAGCTTGAAAAATCTCTCTACGGTATCCTTTGTCCATATTTATGCTTAGGAATCAGGTCCTTACATGTCAGGTGGCTGCAGACTCTTTACACTGCCAGCGTAGAGCAGACTGTCCTCTTTGGGGATAAGCACACGCAGTCCATCCTGAAGATCTTCTTTGAGGATGGTACAAGACTGGGCTGCAGCCATAAGACAAAGCATGAATCTATGGTTAATTCTCTTCCTGATTTGTGTATATCTGGAAACTTCAGGCAGAGGTCAAAGCTTGAAGAATTCAAGCCTGAAGTAGGGACTACACGGCACCATCCAGGTTTGATCTGCACAACCCACTTCAATTTCCTGAGCTACCTTTATCTTCTTGCCTTCAGAGTTCACTTTAGGAGCTATATCAGGGGTAGGCAACCTCGGCTCTTTTATGACTCATGGACTTCAACTCCCAGAATTCCTGAGTCAGCATTGCTGACTCAGCTCAACTCAACTCTGGGAGTTGAAGTCCATGAGTCATAAAAGAGCCGAGGTTGCCTACCCCTGGGCTATACAATCCAACCATATTCCATCTCTAATGCTTCTTCTCATCACTATCCTTACTTTTGTTCTTGACTACTGCATTAAATGGCTAATAGTAGTTCTTTCACCTGGACCATACTAGGCCTTGTTAATTGCTCCCCCCAAGGGTACTCTTTGGTCATGGTGTGTGCGGTGACTTACCAGAGGTCATATCTTCCTCCGTACCAGTGGGTGGCATCTCCTCCTCTTCAGAGAAGCTGCTATTGTCATCAAACTCAAAATGATCCTCAATGGCAAAACTTTCCATCAGCCGACTGACTGCCCGGCCTTTGCACTGCACAGCAAAGCAAAATATATTTCCCTGTTTTACAGAGGCATGCCTCTTATGCACAAGACTAAGGTTAAATTGGCTAGGCCAAGAATGGATTAAACAAAAGAGTCTGTTCTAGCCTCAATTCATTCTTAATCCACAGCATCACTCTGGCTTTTGACTAAAGGGCTTAGCTTGGAATAAAAGGAGCAGGACGCTATGCCAGCGATATTTTCACCTCGATTCTGCAGGGCCCCATACACATGTATATTCTTATCTGAAACCTTCTACAAATGGGCTACTGTTTTACACAGCCACAGCCACGCACCACATAAAGAACCCACTGGCAGAAGTTTTCAGGTAAGAGAATTGAAATCTCATGAGATTTCAGGGATGAAATCGCTAAAATTTCACAGACTATCTTAATGCCGCTTTTCAATTATTATTTTTTTAAAAAATGGTTTGCACCCCTGCCAATGTACAATGGTGCCTGAAAAATGCCCTGGCCGTCTGCTTGCCTCCTTTATTCTGGATAACAAAAGGTCAGCTGTATCTGACCTATCCAAGACCTGCACTACTGCAGGCATTTTCACATTTCCTACCTGTTTGCTGACCACCTTGTTCTTAACCTTAGACAGCTTCTTGCCCTTGCTGAGGATGGCCTTGGCATTGCGAGGAGAGAGGGTCAGTGCTCCATTTTTTCTCTGCCGAAAGAAAATGAGGATAAAATAATCAAATACAGCATGCAGTGGACAAATATTTAGCATACTGCAATGTAGCTAAGTTAACAGTTAAAAACTGGAAAAAGACCCTTTCCTCTTTCTTGGTGGCCCTTTATGATACCAGTTAAGTTCAGCCAAAAGAGGGTTCTGTTGAGGAAGGTCTGCTGTTACCCAATGTACCCCTTGACTCCCAAAACAGATCGTCACGAATCCTTTTTCACTGAGGACCATATCCAGCCCCTTACTGCCCCAGCTTACTCTGAGGGCCGATTGCAGGACTTTGCTCTTGCGTGTGGCTTTCTTGAGGCGTTCACTGCTGAGTTTTCCTGCATCGTCACGATTTGCAAATGAGCGGGCCTGGCTGCTGGAGAAGAGTCCGTCACCGGTGCTTGATGTTCCAGGTCCACAGTGAAATTCCTTGGCTTTACTCTTTAGTTTTTTCTTGCTAGAATTCTCACAAGATCCCGCTCGGCATACTGGCACCTTTTCCAACCTCCCTAAGCCTGGCTTCACTGCCCGCCTCTTTATTTTCACTTGGCCTTCAGGACTGGGGATTCGACAGGGCCCTAGGTAAATCCAGAGATTATAGCAATGAAAAAATTAGGCAAAGCAGAACAGAACCTTAGTGCAGACATGTCAAACACAAGGCCCGGGGGCCAGATCCGGCCCGTGAAGTGGTTTCATGTGGCCCGCGAAGCCATCCTGGAAACAGTGAGGGAACAGCCCCCACTGCCTTGGCCCAGGCCCAGAGACCCTCCTCCTGCCAGACACCCTCAGATCTGGCCATGCCCACCCAGTAGGCCATACGCACTTTAGCCACGCCCACCCAGTAGGCCACGCCCACCCAGGCCACACCCACCCGGCCCCCTGAGGGCAACCGCAATGCTGATGCAGCCCTCAATTAAATTGAGTTTGACACCTCTGCCTTAGTGCATAAGCCAGTGCTTCCCTTTGCTTATGCAAATTGCACTCCAGGCAAGTGTAATACAATTAAGCTGATTTTGGGTAGAACCTTATCAATTAGCAATTTGTGAGATTGGCCAATGCTATCTTTTTTTTAAAGAATTGTGGCTCAGCATGTAATAGCAGAATCTGGTTTTTAAAGACTCCAAATGCCCCTTTAGCTTAAAAGAAGGAAGAAGTGTAACATAGAAACAGTTGGTTCCAGGAAGATCTTTCACTGCCATCTTACTGTGCATCCACCCTCAAACATAAATCAAACAAAATGATATGCTAGTAGGTAGAAGGGCTGGATATAATTTCAGCCATTTCATGAAGCTTCATTGCCCTTCCCTTCATCAACTTGGATAAATTCAGCAATTCACCAATAGAGCTTTCTTTCAATTCATTACCTAGCAAACCTTGCCTCTCCTTTTTCTTCTTTGCTTTCTGATTTGCCTCCATTTTCACCACAGAGGAAGGAGAAGGGCCAATTACAGGAGGGTTCACTGTTACATGGATGGGAGAGCTGTTGCCGCTCCTCAAGTTATCATCACCACCACCACCGCCGCCACCACCATCGTCACTTTGATAGTCTCTGTGGTGATTGTCATCTGTAAATGAGAAGAAGAGTCAAGACAAATTGAGGCAAGAGGAAAAAAGGGGCCACTTGAAGAAGAGAAGAGGATTCTGATACTTTGCTTCATTATAAACCACTTATTTCTATCATGAAAGTAAAACCAAGGCCGTCGCTGCATTCTTTCTAAGGTTAATATCTTAACACAGAGCTATCAAAAGGATTGAGGCTGTTCAAATCTATCTCTGCTGGTATAGTGTGACCCTCATATCAATGCACCACTTAGGACTCACTTGGTTATTGCTGCAAGGCCTGGCGTGTAAGGATTTGGTAAAATTGTATTGGTACGGTGAATAAAAATAGCAGAGTAAAGGTTATTAAAAAAAATCCAGCCAACAATCCAAGAACTCTGAATATGTTTTGGCTGAGCTATTCCCTCCTTCGACGTCAGCCTCCCAATTGAACTGGCTATAAACCTGCCTTTCAATCCTGGCTTCTATATCCTGATTCTTGCCCCTTTGACAATGAGTCTTTGTTCTTTTGGCTTTGGGGAGTGGAAGCAGGATTTCTGTCTCAGCATTGCTTTCCTGATAAGATGCCCCAGGAGCTTCAGGGGAAGCCATAAGCCTGCAGTCAAACGAGAGCGGACATTGGCCCCATTAGAGGACATCATGTGCAGCTATTTTTAAATTCCAGAGTTTCCTCTGCTTGCCAGCAGGAAATATGCTATGTGGCAAGCTCCTCACCAGAGCTGAAGATAAGAGCTTTGTAGAAGGGTGGATTCGCCTGGGAATGGGCCTGGGAGAAGCTAATTGTACTTGCACTTCCTCAGTGGCACGGTGGAGAGATGAATACCTGGGAGGCCTGTTAAATGGTCTGGAGCTCAGAAAATATCCATTGGACACTAATCCCCTTTCTGCTATGCAGGTAAACATCAGTTGTCCCAAGGCCCAAGTCCTTTTTTTAGCAGCAACAGACAGAACATGCTCACAACTGCAGGGTTGCGAATAGCATTCTCTTGTTTCCCATTATCATCTTTCCTTCCCAGGTGCCAAGTGATCCTTCCCTTCAATCTGAATGTCCCAAAGGTGCTTTTCCAAAAGGCAGCTGGACTTGCTTGGTTTTCCTTCCTCCGCTTTCCATCCAAGAAGCTTCTCCAGTTCAAGTAGCTTCTTCTTCTTCTTGGATGAAAAGTGAAACATTTTCAAGGAAAAAAAAACCCCAAGAAAGCTAAGTTGCCTTCTTGGAAAAGCGCCTTTGAGTCAACCGTGATCTGGAGGACTGAGTATCTCCATAGACCTTCAGTCTGAGTCTGTACCTGCTTCAGCGTTTCCCGTGCTAGGCTTGGCCTCGGAGGGAGAGAGATCCTGCTGTGGGTATTTGGGAGATGCCGCTTTGGAGCTCTTGGTTCGAGAAAGTTTCTTCTGGATACGGGTGCAAGGGATAGGCTCTTTCCGTCGGAAGGGACCAATGCTCGTGGGCAAGACTTTGCTTTTGACTTTCTGCTTGAGATGAGAGGCCTTGTGTACTACTGTGGAAGCCAACTTGCTCTGTGAACTGCTCTTCTTGCAATGGACTTTCTCCTGCAAGAAAAAAGAAAAAGAAAAAAAGAAAAAGTGTTACTGCTGGTAAAAATAAAGGCACAGTATACTTATTGCCTGTTATTTCTCTCTTGCACAAGAAGGGAAGTCTATGTTAGAATCGGGAACTTGGAAAGAATCGAAAAACCTTATCACAAATAGTGAGGATACTGGATACTACCTCTAACTAATGGATAAAAATGGATACCTAATGCAACCCCCTCCAAAAAAAAAATAAAAATGGCTTACTAATAGATAAAATGGATACTACCTATAACCGAATCTTGCTTAATGTTATCTCAATGAGATTCTGAAACTTATACCAACCGCTCTGTTGGTACGAAAATTCTACCTTTATGGTCTTGTTTGCAAGCACCTAGTTTCTATTTTGTTCGCTGACAAGTAATGTCGATCTTTTTTTTTCTTTTTAAGGTAATAAAATACTTGAAAACAATGACCAATGCTCCCTAAGCCTCGTGAAAAACTTAAGATGAAATGTTATTTTTATACTTCTACTTACCGGTAATTGGGCCATGCAAATTCTGAAGCAAGGTAAATAAGCATAACTCATCCTAGTAAACAGCAGGGGAGAGGTGTGCCATAAAATGTAAGGTGTAAAAGATGTGACTATTCCTCTCACATCTACCGAAAGAGCATCTGCCCATCCAGCTTGGTTCATCTTAGGCCCTAAATTCTCTCATAGCTGATGTGGATATCACCGTCTAATTGGTTTTAAAACCATGGAAAGAATAAGGCTTGTCTTGATTTTCTAAAGGCAGCAAGTTATTTTGTCTCCAAATGCAATGTAGACAGAAAGGTAAAGATATTAAGGTTTACGCACCTGGGAACTTTTGATGCCGCTGTAAGTTGTTTCTGATATTTTCCGTTTTTTCTTCTTGGGCTCCCCCTCGGCCCTCAGCTCTGTACACAGTACGGATAAGCTAGTTTTTACAGACCTGTGAATGAAAAAGAATACACAAGTTGGATAAAGAAAGTTCATTTCAGATTTATTTATTTATTTATTTTAATTCCATTTATATCCCGCCCTTCTCCGAAGACTCAGGGCGGCTTACAAGCTTAGCAGTAGCCTTCATTCTATGTATATGCCTGCTTATTAGGGCTTTCACACACACACACCAAGCGGCATTATTACAAAGTCAGCTTAATTGCCCCTAACAATCTGGGTCCTCATTTTACCTACCTTGGAAGGATGGAAGGCTGAGTCAACCTTGAGCCTGGTGGGACTCGAACCTGCACTAATTGCAGGCAGCTGGTGTTACTTAGGGAGGCATTAGCCCACTGCTCCACCAAGGCTCCAAGATGAGCAATAGAGGAGCTTGCAGGCCCAGGATCTAAGCATTTTTTAATAGAAACAGCCTCGAACAAACATACAGCATACCTGTAAAAAGACCTGATCTCTTTTAGTTCTATTTATTTAAACTTGTATATTTTAGGCTACTAGATCATTATTTACAGCCAACCATGGCAATCTGATAGATGTGTTATGGGTATACATTAGATATTTACTCACACATCTTCTGGACCCAGGTCTCATTGTTGTGGGGATCAGTATATCATGATTATTATTATGGTGATCTTTTACCTCCAACTAGATATATTTTCCCTTGTCTATGCATAGACTGATCATTCCTGAGATATCACTACACATAAAGAAACACTAACCTCCCTGACTATCAACATCCAAAGTCTAATGTTCATACAATAAAGCAGATCCAGACTACAAAATACAAATCCCCACAAGGTGGGATAACATGTTTTCAGCATAACAGTACAGTAGACATAAACACTTCCTATATGCTATAAATCATGACTTTATTTTGTAACTAATCCATTCTCTCTTTCTACTCTGATGAACTTTACACATGGCTCGAATAGCCCTTCCTTCAGAAATAAATGTATGTATGTATGTATGTATGTATGTATGTATGTATGTATGAATGAATGTATGATGTATGTACAATCATGGCCGAAATTGTTGGCACCCCAGAAATCTTTCCAGAAAATCAAGTATTTCTCACAGAAAAGTATTGCAGGAACACATGTTTTGCTATACACAGGTTTATTCCCTTTGTGTGTATTGGAACACAACAAAAAAAGGGAAGAAAAAAAGCAAATTGGACATGTCAAACAAAACTCCAAAAATGGGCCGGACAAAATTATTGGCACCCTTAACTTAATATTTGGTTGCACACCCTTTGGAAAAAATAACTGAAATCAGTCGCTTCCTATAACCATCAATAAGCTTCTTACACCTCTCACCCGGAATTTTGGACCACTCTTCCTTTGCAAACTGCTCCAGGTCTCTCTTATTGAAAGGGCGCCTTTTCCCAACAGCAATTTTAAGATCTCTCCACAGGTGTTCAATGGGATTCAGAACTGGACTCATTGCTGGCCACTTCAGAACTCTCCAGCGCTTTCTTGCCATCCATTTCTGGGTGATTTTTGACGTATGTTTGGGGTCATTGTCCTGCTGGAAGACCCAAGATCTCGGACGCAAACCCAGCTTTCTGACACTGGGCTCTACAGTGCGACCCAAAATCCTTTGGTAATCCTCAGATTTCATGATGCCTTGCACACATTCAAGGCACCCAGTGCCAGAGGCAGCAAAACAACCCCAAAACATCATTGAACCTCCACCATATTTCACTGTAGGTACTGTGTTCTTTTCTTTTTAGGCCTCATTTCGTTTTCGGTAAACAGTAGAATGATGTGCTTTACCAAAAAGCTCTATCTTGGTCTCATCTGTCCACAAGACGTTTTCCCAGAAGGATTTTGGCTTACTCAAGTACATTTTGGCAAACTGTAATCTTGCTTTTTTATGTCTGTGTCAGCAGTGGGGTCCTCCTGGGTCTCCTGCCATAGCGTTTCATTTCATTTAAATGTCGATGGATAGTTTGCGCTGACACTGATGCTCCCTGACCCTCCAGGACAGCTTGCATTCCTTTGGAACTTGTTTGGGGCTGCTTATCCACCATCCGGACTATCGTACGTTGCAACCTTTCATCAATTTTTCTCTTCTGTCCACGACCAGGGAGATTCGCTACAGTGCCATGGGTTGCAAAGGCAAATCTAGATCTCTGGAGATGGACTTGTAACCTTGAGATTGTTGATATTTGTCCACAATTTTGGTTCTCAAGTCCTCAGACACTTCTCTTCTCCTCTTTCTGTTGTCCATGCTTAGTGTGGCACACACAATGCAAAGACTAAGTGAACTTCTCTCCTTTTTATCTGCTTTCAGGTGTGATTTTTATATTGCCCACACCTGTTACTTGCCCCAGGTGAGTTTAAAGGAGCATCACATGCTTGAAACAATCTTGTTTATCCACAATTTTGAAAGGGTGCCAATAATTTTGTCTAGCCCATTTTTGGAGTTTTGTTTGACATTATGTCCAATTTGCTTTTTTTCCTCCCTTTTTTGTGTTCCAAAACCCACAAAGGGAATAAACCTGTGTATAGCAAAACATGTGTTCCTGCAATACTTTTCTGTGAGAAATACTTGATTTTCTGGAAAAATTTCTGGGGTGCCAACAATTTCAGCCATGACTGTATGTATCTGTTTGACTTGCCCTTTTTTTCCATTTTCAGTTAGGGCTTGGAAAATGTTGCCATGTTTGACTCCTCCATTCTTCATTTAATGGCTTAGCTCACAGTGAAGAGTGTTGTAAGTTCTGAATGAAGAAAGAGTATTCAAACATGACAGCCCTTTCCAGGTCTAATTGTAAAAATGGAGACGGTAGCAATTAAACATGTGCATTAATTTATTTCTGAAGTTGGGTACTTGAAGCAAATTAGAAACCTGAGTAGTTTCTAAAAGTTCAGCAAACAAAGATGTTTTATTTTAGAAGAAAATGAAACAATTTATATGAAGGAAGGAAGTTATGGCTATTGTTAGTGTGAAAACATACTACTCCATCTTATTTAAGATTTGGATATTGTATCTGCTTTACTATTCTTCATTTTAAAGTGTAATACCATTTGTAATAATCAGGGCTTTTTTTCTCATAGAATGCTCAGAACGGAGTTCTGGCACCTTTTTTGGATGGAACCTTGTAGGGTAGGCAAGGCGGGTTGTATGACACGTGTGAGTTCCGGCACCTTTTTCTTTTACAAAAAAAGCACTGGTAATAATTGTTTACATCTCCCTTGCATTGTTACTCTATATGGCTGTGATTTTTTGTTGTGAAAATACAAGGTATAAAAAGCTCAAGAAATATATTCCTGCTCTACTATTGATACATCTGAGTGTATACTAAACACTAAGCTTTTGGTGAGCGCTAGACACTCACAAGATTTGGAATCAAAGTATACTGTTACAGAAAAATGAAAAATAGTTCCATAAATATTACCAAGTACTGTATGAATTATAACTTGGCCTAATATTTCCTCCTCTTGGTAACTGAGATGTAGTTGGGCCTAAGGGCTCCTGGATATCCTACGTAGACTTGTATCTCCTAGACTTTCTCTTTATACCAGAACACTACATAGGACAACATTTTGGAGGAAGATTACTACGGATGGGCACCCTACAATTAGTTCCGCAGTGATGATGACATTCTTTAGGTCAGGGATGGGAAACTATGGCCCTATTATGATTTGTGGACTTCAATTCCCAGAATTCCTGAGCCAGCCATGCTGGCTCAGGAATTCAGGAAGTTGAAGTCCACAAGTCATAGAGGGGGCATAATTCCCCACCTCTGCTGTAGGTAAACTGTCAGAGGCAATATGCTACCTAAAAATCACTTTTTAGGTAGTAATATTTCTGGCCCACTTGCCCATCTAGGCATCCTGCTTGCCTCCCACTTACTTTCTGGATACATTCTCCAGCTGCTTCTCACCTTACATCTTATACATACATCAACAGCCCATATATTTTTGGTCAGGAGGACACATTTGGTTTTAACAAGTTTACATAACCACCCCAAATTATGTTAACATGTATTCACCTTTCACAATGCACTGTAAGATGAAATTTGTAAGTTGCCTGATAAGAGCCAGCCCAAGAGAAGTTATTGCCTGAGGCAAAAGTTAACAAAATAAGCCAGACGGACTGGATGGGTATATACTGGACTGGTATTTCCTATCACACCTGAAATTCTAGGTCAATTGAAAAGTTCAAGACAGGTGTTAGGGCATATTCTGTTCCATGCCTCAACAAGGGGAGGCTCCAGAGAGCTTAGAGGAAGTGACTGGGGCCCCGCCAATATTTGCAGCCTGTTATAGTTGCTTAACTCTGCTAACAGTAAGACAAACTCTGGCTTTAAGGCAAACTTAAGGCAAACTATTCCTTTAAGGTTGCCATACCAGTATACGAAGGGAACAAGTTGGCAGGTGTAACTTTTTATGGCCTGGCGCCTTTCCCTTGAAGCCGCTGTCTTAAGGCTTGGTATTCATAAAGGTTCTTACTTCTTCTGACTTTCAAACACAGAACTCAACCCCTCTTCCTCCCATCTCTCAGGAGCAAGAGGGCACAGCAGGAATGCTCTGCCAAAACATCTGGCTTCTATTGAATTTTACTGCTTCCTCAGGAAGCAGCTTGGATGAAGATGGATTTGTGATAGCTGTGAAAAAAAGGAGAACAAATTTCTCCCCACACATATAAGAATAGCCAGAGTTACTAAACACGTATGCACAGAAACACATTTACTCCTTGCTTGATCAAGGCCCACAAGGCAGCTTGCCCATTTGTTTTGCAGAAAATTGGACACAAAATTTGGAGGGCACTAAAAAACAACAACATAAAAAGCAGAGAGCACTGTATCTCGTGCTGTATCCCAACCCTTTCTGAAGTACAAATAGGTTTCCAGGATTTCCTGTGGCACGTGGAGACTCAAAACTGGACCACTGCTCTGTAATGGTAGATCCTTACCCGAATGACTGGTAAATTAAACTATCTTTTGAGAAGGAATCTAAAGCATATCCTCTTTATAGAGGCATATGCAGGCTCACACGGAGAAGATGTTTCTAGGGGGACAGCCACATAGTGGTGAATTCTCTTGCTTAGAGAATCTAAACAGATCACAGAACATTGAACAAACCCTCCTTTACATATTTCTCTGTGGGGGAGGAGGAGAATATGGCATAATTATTGTGTATCCCTCCCACATGTCCCGTGGCTGCTCTAGGAGAGGGAAGAGACATTCCTAGACTTCTCATGCCTTCCAACAACTTTCTGGCCGCTGCTTTTGCTGCAACTCATTACTTCACTAGCTTCAGAGGGGGCCTTGGGACAATCACCTCTTTTAGCTGGGTTCACTGCATTTTACTTGCAAAGAGATTGCCACAAGAAGTGCAGGGCAGCGCTTGCTCAGATCAAGAAGTGCAGGGCAGCGCTTGCTCAGACCACTCAAGTCACAACAGCAGAAGTATTGCTATATTTGGGGAAAGATGAATTTCCACTGAGGTGGTTGGAGAAGGGTGGGTTTTAGTGCTTAGAGCAGGGGTGTCAAACTCACAACGTCAACAACGTCAAGTGACGTGTCACAACTTTTTTTCTATCGCCGGCAATGGAGTGGGTGCGGTTTCGGCATGATGCATCTGGCTCACAGTTTGACACCTCTGGCTTAGAAGAACCAAGACTGTAGAAGCAGCACTGGAATGTGTGCGTTGCTTTACAGGGAGTGCAGAATTATTAGGCAAATGAGTATTTTGACCACATCATCCTCTTTATGCATGTTGTCTTACTCCAAGCTGTATAGGCTCGAAAGCCTACTACCAATTAAGCATATTAGGTGATGTGCATCTCTGTAATGAGAAGGGGTGTGGTCTAATGACATCAACACCCTGTATCAGGTGTGCATAATTATTAGGCAACTTCCTTTCCTTTGGCAAAATGGGTCAAAAGAAGGACTTGACAGGCTCAGAAAAGTCAAAAATAGTGAGATATCTTGCAGAGGGATGCAGCACTCTTAAAATTGCAAAGCTTCTGAAGCGTGATCATCGAACAATCAAGCGTTTCATTCAAAATAGTCAACAGGGTCGCAAGAAGCGTGTGGAGAAACCAAGGCGCAAAATAACTGCCCATGAACTGAGAAAAGTCAAGCGTGCAGCTGCCAAGATGCCACTTGCCACCAGTTTGGCCATATTTCAGAGCTGCAACATCACTGGAGTGCCCAAAAGCACAAGGTGTGCAATACTCAGAGACATGGCCAAGGTAAGAAAGGCTGAAAGACGACCACCACTGAACAAGACACACAAGCTGAAACGTCAAGACTGGGCCAAGAAATATCTCAAGACTGATTTTTCTAAGGTTTTATGGACTGATGAAATGAGAGTGAGTCTTGATGGGCCAGATGGATGGGCCCGTGGCTGGATTGGTAAAGGGCAGAGAGCTCCAGTCCGACTCAGACGCCAGCAAGGTGGAGGTGGAGTACTGGTTTGGGCTGGTATCATCAAAGATGAGCTTGTGGGGCCTTTTCGGGTTGAGGATGGAGTCAAGCTCAACTCCCAGTCCTACTGCCAGTTTCTGGAAGACACCTTCTTCAAGCAGTGGTACAGGAAGAAGTCTGCATCCTTCAAGAAAAACATGATTTTCATGCAGGACAATGCTCCATCACACACGTCCAAGTACTCCACAGCGTGGCTGGCAAGAAAGGGTATAAAAGAAGGAAATCTAATGACATGGCCTCCTTGTTCACCTGATCTGAACCCCATTGAGAACCTGTGGTCCATCATCAAATGTGAGATTTACAAGGAGGGAAAACAGTACACCTCTCTGAACAGTGTCTGGGAGGCTGTGGTTGCTGCTGCACGCAATGTTGATGGTGAACAGATCAAAACACTGACAGAATCCATGGATGGCAGGCTTTTGAGTGTCCTTGCAAAGAAAGGTGGCTATATTGGTCACTGATTTGTTTTTGTTATGTTTTTGAATGTCAGAAATGTATATTTGTGAATGTTGAGATGTTATATTGGTTTCACTGGTAAAAATAAATAATTGAAATGGGTATATATTTGTTTTTTGTTAAGTTGCCTAATAATTATGCACAGTAATAGTCACCTGCACACACAGATATCCCCCTAAAATAGCTATAACTAAAAACAAACTAAAAACTACTTCCAAAAATATTCAGCTTTGATATTAATGAGTTTTTTGGGTTCATTGAGAACATGGTTGTTGTTCAATAATAAAATTAATCCTCAAAAATACAACTTGCCTAATAATTCTGCACTCCCTGTAGATATGCAGTCTGGTATTGTGGATTTTAAATTTCCCCTAGTTTCATAGCACTTGATGAATAAGTACATGATGCTGATTGTGCTATTTCTCTTTTCTGAATATTATACATTTTTTTTCTACAGGAAATGTGATGGGAGAAAAATTGTAGAGAATTCTGGAAAAATAAGGAGCAGAGTAGGTTGTTGAAGAGAAGAAGGACAGGATAGGCAGTTACAGAAAAGAGAATTATTACTGTGAGAAACAGTAAGTTATCTCATCTTGACCATTCAAAGCCATGTCTTTTTTCTTAGCTTTATACTGAACTTATTTTGCAGATTACATGTGACATGAGTAGGAAGTCAGAGAACCCGATAATTTTTCAGTATATATATTCCACACATACTGTATATAGACAGTAGCTTGAATCTGGTTTGGTTCACTGTACATTAATGAAATGAAAAAATTGTGCACTACAGAATCCAGTGACCTATATAAATCATGCAAATTAACCATGTTTGTGTGATCTTATGTTGTATAATTTATTCAGGGATATTTTTTATTTTACGTAGGTTTTCTGGTTTTGCTGGTCACGGGGAAGAGTGCAGAGCTATATAGCACACATAAATCCAGTTTCTATCATCACTGCAAATCTTGTTTCTGGGATCACATGGTTTCAAGTTTATTTTTGCAACTTCAAGTACCAGAAAGTTGTTTGTGTACGTCAGGGGTGTCAAACTCACAACGTCACGTGACGTGTCGTGACGTATTGCGACTTTTCCCCCATTGCCGGCAATGGGGTGGGTGTGGTTTCGCTATGATCCATCCGGCCCGCAGGCCAGCAGTTTGATACCCCTGGTGTACGTGAAAGCTCAAGATATGAAAAATAAGATTTTACCCTTCTGTGCTTTTACTGAATCACAGCATACTCCAAGTTGTGTTCTTATTGGCAGCTGCCACATAGGCTCCTCATACCAACACTCTCATTACTAGTACCTGCCTATGATTCCAGTTCCAAACTCTTCCTTTTTCTTCAGGGTCATTGTGTAGCCAGATCAGACTGGCTTGGTGGGATAAGAAGGGAGTCAAATTAATCCCATCTGGAACATTGAAAGGAAAACGAAGGGGTATGTGGCTTGATACTGAGAAAAAGAAAGGGAAAAAAAACCCTAGGCAACCACAGCTGATTGTACTAAGTTGCAATCAGTCCAGATAAGAAAGGGAAAGTAAAGAGAGGTAGCTACTCCCGATGACAATAATTACAAGGAATTAATTTGGGACTTTATGTGGGCTGAGTCACCTTCCAACGTCTACTAAATGATTGACTTCACATTACTTTTGGCATCGCTCTCATAGGTGTCTTCCTGGCAGAGTAAATAGGAAGTGAATTAGCATTCTCAAGGCTTTGTCCCGGCTGCCATGGCTGGCTGGTGGCCCATTCTGATCTCCAATCCTCCTCGACCCTAATTGCTCCACTCTAGCACCCAGGTCCCTAAGAAGTAGCCTCTTGTTTGCTTCAGCATGGGAATGCAGCCCAGGACCTGGAGCTGCACAAGCCCCATCTTCCCGAGGGATTCTCTCTTGGGCCTTGACCCTGTACCTTCCACCTTTTGGCCCAGTCTTGACCCCAGAGCTGGTGCCAAATTCTAATTTGGCAGGCATCACAGGAAAGGAAGGAGGGAATTCCCTGGTTAAGCAAAGGCAGGGAGCGGAGCACCCCAAGGGCCATGAATGGGAAAGAAAAATGGGCTGTCTTAGGAGCAGCAAGCTATCCATAATGCCAAGCCCTCAGCCTTTGCACTTCAGCCTACTCTAAAGTAGGGAATTGCCATGGCTCAAGGCCACAGCTCTGTTCTGGGGAGTGACTGGAGGGAGGCAAGCTTGGCAGATATCACCGCCTAGCGTGGGAAGTTCAAGAAACAGGAATGTTCTCGATAGGAAGGAGGCCAAGGGACCAGGCTTGCAGCTGCTCTGGAAACATGTGTTGCTTCAGTGAGGCCAAAAGCCTCCACCCGACACAGGGTAGGGATGCCATGATGGCTAGGAGCCCTGCCTTGGCACTTGATCAAGGAATCCTATGCCATAGCTGTTTGCTCGGGCAGGTTTACAAGGGCAGACATACAAATGTGCAGACGTAAAAGAGCAGAACAGGAAGCGGAGAGGATTACCACTCAGGTGAAGATTTCAGTCTCAAAGCAGTATACCTATGCCAATTGTTTTTATGGGAGCTATATGATTAAGGGACTTTTCTGTGATCTCTGACAAAGGGTCAGCTTGACAAGTGCTCACATGTGAGCATTCAGAGAAATGGCTGCATGAAGGCATACTTGCTTCATGGCCTTTTGGAAGGGCATTTTTTGTGCTGAGCCCATTTTGGAAGATCAAAAAAAGCACCAAATGCTTTAAAGCTCAGAGACTTTTGAAAAGAACAGAGGAGATGATACTTCAGACAGACATAATCTCATTTGCAATTAATGCGTGCAAAATAATCCAGAAGTCAAATTTTCTGGAAATTTTAAAAACAGGCTAAAAAATTTGACTGGAGACCACAGCAGTGTGCCACATAATCTTACGCCCATCAAATGATTTGGACTACACTTCCCAGACAGGAGTTCAGACTTAAGGCTCATCTACATATCCCATTTTCCCAGATGCAAAAATTCCTTGCTAACTGTTGGTGGAGGATACTTTTGTATAGATTTAGATTTAAGGGTTTTTTTAATCCTACCTTTATTATTTTTTATAAATAAAGCAGAGAGCATACCTTTTTCTTCCTCCTATTTTGTCGACAATAGCCACCTTATAAAGTGAGTTGGGCTGCAGCACGGTTACTGGTGGGACAATATTGGAAGAAGGATAGTTTGCCTACTATAGAAGAATGGGTGCTTAAAGTTTCGAATCTTGCAGAAATGTCTAAGATTTCTGCTTACTTGAAAGATCATTCACAGGAAAGATATATTTCAGTTTGGAGGAGATGGATAGATTATATTCAGAACAAATATGGGACTAAAAAGTTCCATTTAGCTTATGAGTAGATTTTAGTGGGATATTGTTATTGGTACTTTGTTTGTAGTTATGTTAAAGGGGAGTTAAAGCACATTATGAATTTGGTCAATTGTATATTATGCATAATTTTTATTTAGAATATGATTATTATAACTATAATCCTGTATTTAGCTCTGGGAAGTGGGGGAGGAAGTGGGCGGGTTTGGGGTGGGGGGGATTTGGGGATATATTGTAAAATTTTGTTTTTGTAAAACTCTTTAATAAAAAAAAAGTGAGTTGGGCTGAGAGACAGTGACTGCCTCAAAGTCACCTAGCTGGCTTCATGCCTAAGGTGGGACTGAAATCTAAGTCTCCTTTTTTTTTAATGAGTGTGCACCTTCTTCTCAACCCTTCCCCAGCCCACCCTAAAGGCACTTTTTGCTCAGTCTTTCTGTGCTCTCCTTCCAAACTTATTTTTTCCACTTCTGTGCAAGTCAGGCCAAGCGGTCAGCCTGCTGTGAACTGTCAAGCAACCATCTCTCCATGTCTCTTGCCAGCTCACAGATGGCAGGCAAAGCAGGAAGAGAAGGAGGGAACACAGGTGTTTTGGGGGCGCCAATTCTTCTGGCATGAGAAAAAAATCACTTATCCTCACACAGGAGAGAAGAGGACAAAGTGTGTTGACTACTATCAGTTTCTATAAGAAAAGATTGGACAGCCACTTGTCCAGAATAGTATAAAGTCTCCTCCATGGGCAGGGGGTTGGCCTAGACCAGGAGTAGGCAACCTCGGCTCTTTTATGACTCGTGGACTCCAATTCCCAGGATTGCTCAGGAATTCTGGGAGTTGACGTCCAAGAGTCATAAAAGAGCCGAGGTTGCCTACCCCTGGCCTAGACGACCCCCAAGGTCCCTCCCAACTCTGTTATTCTGTATTCACTTCTCTGAACTTTGAGGGATCAGGAAATCACAGCAAAGAAACTGTTCTCCCTCACAACTTTTCACTTACTCCCATTGCCCTGCCCCCTGGTGCCAAAAAGACATGCTCCCACCGTGGAAAGTCTGCTTTGCCACAGCGATATCCCCTGCAGAATCACTTCCTCTTGCACCTGCTCTGCCCTGCCCTGCCCTGCTGCACCGCTTATAGACGCCAGAGTTCCATAAGGGTGGGGAGTCGTGTTTTAACCAAATGTTCGACAGCCTTTTGGAAGTTTGTTAGACAGACATCGCTTTGATGTCCCAGTGCTCTACCATGCAGTTGGTTAAAATGACCCTTTTGTAGCCTCAACGTTGCAGCTCAACAAGCTCTCCAGAAGGTTACTGGCTGTACCCCATGGAGGATGCCCTGTTCTCTAATTCAGCAGCTCCTCTCTCCTACTTCAGTATTACAGTGCTGAACGGGAGGGGAAGGGCACATTTTAAACATGTGTGCAGTGACACCTTTGAAGGGAAAGGAGAAAGCGGAGCTGTTATCCCGAGTACTGGGAATAGCTGCTTTGTCACCTGCCCGGGGTTGATAGGATGAGAAGTTCCACTTTTTCTCCTTCTTACCCTCACTCGGACTCTCACCCAGGACATTTTATGGAAGACAGAAACCGGGATAGGCCTCTCTTCTCCAGCACTGCTTTTCTCACCATGAGCAAAAGGAGAAGTACGGATAGATATGATGAAAGTGTGGGAAAGTTGCAGGAGAGAATGGGTTACTTGGTGTCAATCCCACCCATGGGATCAGAGAACAGACATCAGGAGACTCATCGGTCTTCTACAACCAGTAACTGGCATTAGAGGACTTTGAGGTAGTCCTCGTTTAGCAACTGCAATGGGGGCCGGCAACTCGGTTGTCAAGTGAAACATCATAATATTACCATTTTATTCTGCTTTCTTTCATTTTACAGATCTATGAAGGGGATAAGTGTGAGGAAGGTCGTAAAGTTACTTCTTCATCACCATCCTAACTGCAAATGGTCACTAAACGAGGCAATTGTTAAACGAGTACTAGCTATATTCCACATCTCACACCTTGAATGTCTCTTGTGGACACAACCCCTATTCCCCTTCACTGCTGAAGCAGAATTGGGTCCAAATGTGGTCAGCACTTCTTACAACCAGCATATTTTTGTGTTGGCTCTCATCCTAGATAACGGCACTTTAGTGCCGCTATACTAAACAGCGCTTGGAATGCTGTTCTGGAATCACAGAATCTCCTCTTTCAGCTTTTAAAGATTTGCTGGCAAATCCATCCTGGTGGGATGATATTTGGACTCGTACAGAAGTGGGGTTAAAATGCAAGGGAAGTGAAGCTTAGGGGAGCCAAAGCTGGGATCGTCTTCCCAATAAGCTAAAGAATGGATTTCCTTCTTATATTTAATTTTGCATGAATCCGCACAGCTTTTCAAGGTTTGGAGCGAGAATAGGGATTCTCCTACTTCCCCCCCCAGGATAATTCTACATAAAGGACTGGGGTGGAGAGGAATGGGAGAAGGCAAGCAAGTTCTCTAGTGAGTCCTGGAAGGTTTCCATGAGCCATATGGTGGAGCCATGTTGCAACCCAAAGCCAACACTAACTGCTTTTTTTCCCCCTGTAACCTTCACTACATTTGCTAATGTTTTGTGACATAAAACCTAGAGATTAATTTTTTTCTTCTGTCTTAATTGAAGGAACCATTTAGTACAGATTTAACTATTATTACCAAATCATCAGGATTGATGCAGCGCACACACGCGTGCTCCAATCATGTTTGGACTAGCTTGGAGGATTTATGCAAATGGGCCTGCCGGGAGAGGCAATTTGTAGCAGAGAAGGACAATTATACAGGGCCCGTGAGTGCGGGAATGACTGTGCCGGGCGGCTAATGGATAATCATAAAGCGCCAGCAGCAATGAACACCACTGCAGCGTGACCAATGACTTTATACAGCACAGATAAAGAGGCTTTTATGCAACACTGCCTTCCTTTTGAAAGAGGGGCAATTCTTCCCCCAGAGCAGTGCAGGAGGCAAGACAGACAGGAGGCAGGGGAGCACAGAGGAACAGGCATCTCTTTGGCCCTCTTATTCTTCCGGATCTGATGACCACTATGATGGGTAAGGCCTTCCCCATGTTTAGTGCTAAAGTGCAGTCACCTCTAGGGTGAAGGCAACAGTAATAGCCCAAAACAACAAGCAATGCTTTGATCACCACATATTCACCAAACATCACCACCACCACCACCACTTTTTCTCATGCCTCTACCCAGTGTGGTCTGTAATTATTATGCTACAAACGGAGATCTGGGAGGAAGAGTCCGCTTTTTACAGTGTACAAATACAAGAAAGCAGTATAAAGAAACACACTATACAGCCTGTTGGATGTAAAAAAAAATATAGGCTGAGAAAGAGTAAAAGAAAGAGAGAGAGAGAGAGAGAGAGAGAGAGAGAGAGAGAGAGAGAGAGAGAGAGGAAAGAAAGAAAGAAAGAAAGAAAGAAAGAAAGAAAGAAAGAAAGAAAGAAAGAAAGAAAGAAAGAAAGAAAGAAAGGGAAGGAAGGAAGGAAGGAAGGAAGGAAGGAAGGAAGGAAGGAAGGAAGGAAGGAAGGAAGGAAGGAAGGAAGGAAGGAAGGAAGGAAAGGCTTCATTATGTGAAATTTCCCTTCCCCAAAATCTAATTACAGATCCCCAGTGACATACATACACAAATGTAAACAGGCTCACACTTTGTCTCATTCATACTGTCTAGCCTGATAAATATATACAGAGCAAACACCTGTAAAGTGGATGGAGAGGAAATTTCTAAAAGGAAAATGAAGGATAGAGACAGGTGGCTAAAACCTTTCCTATCACAACCCCTTTATCATCGATGCCCCTCATTCCAGCTAATAATTCCAGATTTGGGGGCGGGGGAGAGAATCCCACGGTATTAGGAGGGAGGGGAGGAGGGAATGAGGAGAACAGCATTTGCTGCAGGAAAAGTTCTACCTTTCTCCCATCCTGCTAATGGCCTGATAGACCCATCTGCAGATCTATCCTTGCAGAAATGCACACAGAAGCACTTCCATTCATTTAACAACCACACAGACGGACCCTTCTTACAGCATCCACTGGGTCCCTCAAGCTTTCAAGCATACAGGCAACGTTGCACACATTTATAGTGCTTTCCCCAACCCCAAGCGCCATAAATCATACTAGATCACTCACTTGATCTTCCGGCTGTCACTCTTGCCCATCGAAACCTGTCGCAATGAACTGAGTGTGCTGGAGTGCTTGCGTTTCCTAGGCCGCCCAGGTCCCCGTCGAGCTGGACTCCGGGAACTCTCCTCTCGCCTACAGGTAATAACCATATTAAACACAGAACAAAAAGTCAGGAATAGCCCTGCTCCCGTACGTTGGGGGTTTCTTTGGATGTGGGCGCCAGTCTAATTTAGAGGACAGGGAAGGTCTTTGACCAAGGGGATCATTTGGCCTTCAGATGCTACAGTAAACAGACCAACCTGTAGATTCAAAGTCATTTCACCCCCTCACCCACTGACATCATTCCTGGCACCATTTTGCATTACCCCTATTCCTTCTGGCAAGTAACTCAGGTGCTTATCCTAGAAACCTATTGTGAAAACTAAAGAAAACAGACACTCACTCATGGTCATGCCGCCTCTGCAGTTTGGCCAATTCCCGCTGTTTCTCTTTGTAGCATCGCTGCAGTTCTGCTAGGCGCATGCGCATCTCTACTTCCTGTGTGTCCAAATTCTCAATTGCTGCTTTCAGAGGGCAAACCTTTGGGGAGAGAGAAAAGGCCATCTTAGCCACAGAGGAAAGCAAGAGGTGACAGGACGCATAACATGTTTTATTCATGCTTTCGCTCCTGGTAGTTATATGCCCTGAGACTTATTTGCACTCTTGAACTGAGGAAGCAAATTTAGAAGGCCAATTGGTTCTACTTATGTACTTGTAGGATGACCTTTAAGGGACTATTTTTGTGATCTTCACTCATGTTCCAAGTGAAAGCCATTTTGGCCACCCAACATCTTCAACTACTAAGAAATGTAATTAAGACAAATTAATGTGTGGGGATTTCTGGAATTCAAAACAGAATTGTAACAAGAATACTTTCTGTTGAAATTTCTTCTTTCTCTTCCCCCCCCCAGTTGATTATCTTTGATAACGATCTATCTCCTTGCTGCACATACCAAAAACACAGAGATCTTTAGAGATTTCCCATTCTCTTAATGGACATTCTTATCATTTAGGAACTCAAGCAGAAGCAGTCCACAAAATACTGCTGAACTGTATTCAGTTCTCAGATTGCAAGTGGTCCTCAACTTATAACCTGGTTGCTTTATGACGGACCATCAAAAGCTACTTATGTCTTCTTTTCATAGTTACAATGGGAACAAACTATCTCTCCCCCCTCCCCCCGCAGTTACACAATCACATTTTGGGCGCTTTGCAATTTACTTAACTTTCCGGCAGTTTGCACCATTTTTTTACCAGTTTCTCCTGTTTACAGTACTTCTGATTTTTGGCAAAAAAAAAACAAAAAACCTCCCATCAGGGGAAACGGATTTGGTTAATAACTGCAGTGTTCACTTAACAACAGCGGTGTTTGCATAACGACCACCGCAAAAACTGTCAAAAAAGTCAGGTTCATTCATATGATGCCTCAAATTACAACCGCAACAATTTATGGCCATAATTCACAGCTCAATTATTGTCATAAGTCAAGGACTATCTGTACCCAATCAGAAGCCTAACATTCTAACCATTCTCTACCTAGCCAAACTTCCCTATCAATATGATTATTAAAACTGGAGAGGCTGATACAGCAAAAGCTATCCTGCAAAGTTGATTAAGGTGAGCCTTAATAATGGTCCAATGATCAAACAAATAAATAAAAACAGGAATTAAAAAAAATGCACTCCAAGGTTTCAAAATCTTCTACACACAGTTTTGCTTATAGAATACAGCAGTCTTGCCTAATCCTGCTGTCTCATCCAGAGGTTTCCGGAGCAAGCCACATTTTTGTTAGAATGATTAAACATGCATTGCAATGTCACACAAGCTCCACCTCTCGCATGTGACTATGATTCATGTACAAAAGGGGAGGGATTTGCACCGTGACATCATAATGAAAGTTTCACTGTTTGCTCACCTTGCTACCCCTCCCAAGAACGAGTCCCAAGAGACAAACTATGGCTACAAAATCGGAACGCTAGCAGGTAATCTTTCAGTCCATCCGCTTTGTCGTTCATTTTGAACACAAGAGACTTACAGGCTTTGTTTTAGGGGTCCAGATGTATTTCCGTCGGGAGACCTGCATGCGAGGGCGCAGATTCACACACGGTGCGGCATCTGCCAGACTGAGGAGGTCAGGTGGGCTGCTCTCGAAGCCAGCAGCTTCCACAAGAGCCCAGGCAGCAGTGAGGGTAGCTAGACTTTGCAAATTGAAGGCTGCCAAGTCTTCATCCAGCACTGTGGAAAACAGAAAGATTCAGTCGGAGTCGATCAATTCTCATTCATAGAATAGGTTATTAATACGTTATGAGCTTACATTTCCCACCTAGGGCTCTCAATCTTGTCACATCAAAGAAGCCATCATATTCAGAGCTTCCAGACTAAATTTGCCTTCTTGGCCTGCTTCTACACTCCTCTCCTCTATCATATAGCATCAGTTTGTTACGGTCCTTTTGCTGCTTAGCAGATTCTCAGATATGAAGGAAAAAGGGCTTCTTTTCCCTTCCTATCCAAAGATGGGGCTCCTGCACGAGTCCGTAAGCTCGGAAGACTAAACCTCTGGTCCCGGTGACCGACCCAGATTGGATCCTGCAACATTATCCTGGGACATGTATAAGGTAAAAGGTAAAGGTTCCCCCGCACATGCGTGCTAGTCGTTTCCGACTCTAGGGGCCGGTGCTCATCTCCGTTTCAAAGCCGAAGAGCCAGCACTTGTCCGAGGACGTCTCCATGGTCATGTGGCCGGCATGACTAGACACCAAAGGCGCACGGAACGCTGCTACCTTCCCACCATAGTGGTCCCTATTTTTCTACTTGCATTTTTACGTGCTTTCGAACTGCTAGGTTGGCAGAAGCTGGGACGAGTAACAGGCGCTCACTCTGCTACGCGGCACTCGGGATTCGACCCGCCAAACTGCCGACCTTCTGATTGACAAGCTCAGTGTCCTAACCCACTGAGCCACCGCGTCCCTTGGGACATGTATATTTGCCTTCATTTGTAGGAAGGAAAAAGGCAGAAACCAAAGAGGGAAAACTGAGAAGGGCGCAAACAAAAAGGCCCCGTAGTAAAGAAGACACTCAAAATATTTCAACTGTATAATAAATACTTCATCTTGTAACATCTCTGAATTGGTGACTGGATGAAGGTATGTGTCTTGGGCTTCTGTGTATATTTGGCGGCATCTCACAACCTAGCCCATCTCTTGAAAAGACCCTATCTTTCCTGAGAAGAAACACCAAGCTGCTTCCCCCCCGCCCCCCCACCCCCAGATAGGAAGACTTGCAAGCTATGGTCATTTTAGAAAAAGCAGAAAGCTCCTCACAAACCATAGCTTAAAACCACCAGGTCCCTATTTGTATTTATTTGCAGAATACAACTGATGTCCTTTCTCACAGAGGGAAAGTTGTTACCGTAGGACGGGGGTAGGCAACCTTGGCTCTTTTATGAATCATGGACTTCAAGTCCCAGAATTCCTGAGCCAGCCATGCTGAGGGGAAAGGGAGAGGTTTGCATGCTTGCCATGCTGGCTCAGGAATTCTGGGAGTTGAAGTCCATGAGTCATAAAAGAGCCAAGGTTGCCTACCCCTGTCGTAGGATGTCACTTGCCCAAGCAGGAGGCCTGAGAAGCCCATTTGGGGCAGCAAGCAAAATCTAGCATTGCCAGAATTTAAGGAAAAGGGGGCCTAATGGAAATAGCCTCAAAAGTGGAAGACGTGTTCAGGAAGGAGGGAAACGGTTGCTCCAATAGGGAGAGCTGAAAGGGCCAGCCTGTGCATGAAGATATATAAGTGGAAAAAGGGTAACCATGGACATGTTGTTGTTGTTGTTGTTGTTTTAAAAAAAACCCTGCAATATGCATGTGTGGGTGTATCTCTTTAAAGACTCATGCAGTCATACACCTCTCCCGCATGGGCTGTTGCTCTTTGTATACAAGTGCATCTGCTTGTGAATGTGCCTGCACACATGTATGAGAAGGCGCATAGGGGAGTCCTTGTATGCGGTTTCCGTTCCACTGTGGGCAAGAACGGTTTTGGTGTGTGAGCAATAACCGTTGGTGTACAGATGAAAAGCACAGACGTCGCTTAGCCACAGGGGATGATAACCATCTGCATATGTGGGTTGGTGTAAACCTCGCCACTGGGGAGGCAGGAAGTAGGAGGCTTCTAACAGCAGTGGAAAGGTGTAGGGACAAAAAAGGAGGACTTTCACTACTCAAATGATATTGGATGGCTGTGATTATTATTAGCATTAGCAAAACCCATTATTATTCATAAGCAGGGAATGTGAGATACTTCTCGAGAGTTAAGACATTCTGAAAACAGGAGACATCAAAATAAATCTGGTAACAGACCAGTCAAATATGCCGTTCTCCAGCTTTCCAAGCATGCAAGGCCTCATAGTAATAGGCCAGTCTAGGATGCTTATAATAAGCAAACCCCATCCCAAATTAATTCACAATTCAAAATCCAACAAGGGAAATCCCCCTGACCCTACTGCTTTCTACATGCAATATACAGTAATGAAGTCCAAGGCTCTTGCTTTCTAAGCTTTCAAAAGTAAGAGGCATGTTGATCATCAGCAAGACCCAAGTGCAACAATTCTAATACCTGCCCCGATTTCATTTGGTTGTTGGGCAATCCTCCAAATTCAGCCTCTAAGTGGGAATTTACTAGATTCCCTGGTGCTAGTCTTAAGTAGCCTGATGGGCAATTCTCTCCTTGTGGGGGAATATTTTGAGAGGTGCACGCTTCCTCTATTGATTTCTGATACTTTCAAAGTTGTATGCATTTCAAGGAGTCTATACTGCCTTAACGTGGTATATCTAAAACAATGATCTACATGGATTTATGTGCCATTTTTGTTTACATGGACTAATTCACAGCATTCAGTTATTCATAATGCCAGAGATTATGCAAGTGATGGCTTGTAAACCCAGCTGTGCTCAAAAGTCAGAGTGGGATAATAGAGTATCAGGGTGCAGGATTCTAAGGAAGAATACAGTTCCTCTGAAAAAAAGAAGTAGGGGGCATTGAAGAGGAATAGCTCATGTGTGAATAGTTCATTTTATCTCCTAACCAATCTGGGACCTGATCATGATTAGGACAGATGTAACACAATCTTTGGTCTATTTTTCTAAAAAAGAGAAAGAAGAGATTCCTTCCTAACCAGTCGTGTACCTGAGAGCGATCTGCGATGAACAGATGTCTAATGAAGGGATCTAGAAACTATAGTTGTAGCAGAAGAGATACTTCATCAATGATAGATTGAGCTAGGTGACCTTTTGAGGACTTCCAGTAAGAACTCATGGTCATCCCTGAAGGAACAGGACGGCATGGGAGCAGAGACTGGTGGCCAGATAGCAGAACTCTGGTTGACAAAGTCTCCCTGGAGGAAGGAGAGGTAGTGAGATTGTCCACATGTATTCCAGACACCTGCTCCTTGTGAGTAGACTACAGGAGCCAAGTTTTTATGGTCAGCTTGTGAATCAAGCAGCTGGGAGTTGAGGGATTTCAACCAAGCTCACAGCTATAAGGTAGCCTATATGGACATAAAATTTTCCAGGCCTGATATCTTTTGGAAATATTTCTTAATTTTTTTTCAATTATTAGGAATCTTTGAATTGAAAAAAATATGCAAAATTTTATCACAGGGTGAGTTTCCTTCAAACCTTAATATAAATGTAAGGATTTTTTAAAAAATATTTTTGAATAAAGAGCAGAAAGATGATTAGAATGTTGATTTTGGAAACTTAGCGATGGACTAAGGGTCCCAATTTGAAATAAGATTTTGAAATTATTTATAAGAAATATTCCTGTGAGAAAATGCTGCTATTCTGAATTATTAAAAAAACATGATAAGGTTGAATACTACAGGAATCAGAAGGAACTATTTACTGCAGCTATATTACAATTAAAGGAGAATAGTTTTCTCTCTTCTCTTTCTTTTCTATTTTTTATTCTTTTTACTTTTATGTTTCATTTGTATTGTTTGCTTTTCAATTGTAATATTTAATAAAATTATTATTTTACAAAAAGGACTAGAGTCCTTTGGGATCCCCTCCTACTTTACAACTCTGAATGAGACTATCTGAGTGACACCTGATGAGAAGGGAGAACTATATACATCATGCATGTGAATCTGACATTTGATTAGCAGCTGTTCCATGAAACACTGAAAAGCTAATGGAAGGAAATAGGGGAATAGACCCTAGCATGTGTGCAAAACCATTTTTACATATCCCAAGAGGACAAGCATGGACATCTTTTTTCCAAGATCTGGGAAAAGTTTCTAGAATTTCTAGTTCTGGTCCCTGGACAATCCTCACATCATGAGCAAATGTTCAACATCCAGTTCGTTCGTACCGTATTCCTTTATCAATTCCCTGCTGGCTAATCAGGAGGCAGGATTAGGGTATGGGAAAAAGGAGCTTCTCATTCCTTTGCTGACATTTGATATTTGGCTCTGCCTTTGCCTTAGATGGGAAGTGCAATTTTGTTGTTAAGTTGCCCTCGTGAGCTCCGAAGAAGCCAGCAGTCTTCAGATACCCATAAAAAGAGGTGCCAAGAAAGAAGCAAATGCTGATTTTTCCACCTCCCTGCTCCGAGGTGGAGGGAAGGAATCGAAGACAGGATGACCCGTTGTTTCCTTACCTGAATCACAGTGCCGCTGACAGAGTTCCAGTTCAGCCAGCTCACTGAGCAGGGCAATGCCAGGCATCCCTGAGCTGCACGGAGAGGGCAAGGGAAGGGAAGCTGCAGAAGACGGGGATTCCAGGTCTGGGAGTTCACCCAAGTTGATGCTGGCAGCAATAAGGGCATCCAGGCCACATGGTGCTGTCTGTACATCAGTATGTGTGGATGGATCATCGGGTAAGACAGCATTACTCTCCGCTTCCTGACAGTCAACTTCCAATGCTGCAACAGGACTCTCTTCCGTAGTCATCACTTCAGGAGAAGGTCCTGGCGTGGCAGCATCTGAACTAGGCTCGTCCTGATGTTCTTTTTGGGTAGAATCCAAGTCATCTGAGCTATCCCTGACCAGCAGGGAGCAACTTGGGGTATCCTTAACCGTTTCAGTCGAGCTTGGTCTCTGGGGATGGACAAGTAGATGTGGAGGGTGAGCATGGGTGGGTTCCACTTCAGAGTCCCCAGTCCCACTGGGTGGGCTAGCTTCTGCCTCGCAGCGTGGCTCCTGCTCTGGTGGAAAGGTGCGTGACTGTTCAGGCTCAGCTGCTGTAGAAACAGTTTGCATAGTGTCAGGATCAGCTGGGTCCCGGGGAAACGGTGATGCATAGCCCAGACCAGCCACAGGGTAGGTATAACCAGGAGGAAGATCTACAAAGAGAAGAAGAGTCCCGGTGTAAAGCATAGCAGGGGACCAGCTAATCCATGGCAAATATTAATAGTCTCAAATATAGAGCCCACAAGGAGCAGTACCACTTGACACAATATTCCTTTTTCTCTACAGACTGTATGATTACTTCCAAAAATTCTATTTGTACTAAATTGCTCAAATTCACGTGATATATTTTGCAGAATTGTCTCAAAAAAAAAGAAAGGAAGGAAGGAAAGAAAGAAAGAAAGAAAGAAAGAAAGAAAGAAAGAAAGAAAGAAAGAAAGAAAGAGGAAGGAACGAAGGAACGAAGGAAGAAAGAAAGAAAGAAAGAAAGAAAGAAAGAAAGAAAGAAAGAAAGAAAGAAAGAAAGAAAAATGAAATGCTGAGATTGAGGGAAATTCAAGTTGAGAAAGGAAAATCCAAAAACAGGGACAAAAAGATGCTGAGGTCCTGATTATAAACAATGGAAATACTACATAAGTCCCTCTGGTTTCTGAGCCTACAATACATACAGTATAGGCAGCCTATGTGTCCATATTCCATCTCTTACAGTAATCCCCCCTACTGCTGCTCATGATCAGCTATAGGAGGGGGGGAGTTTAAACACACTGCTGCTTCCTTAACATTCAACAACAGCAGGGAGCTACGTGGAAGAGCGGTCTTCCATGTGTAAAAGTCCTTGTTCCTTTCCTAGTAATTGTTAGTAGGTGAAGTGTACTTTGGTTCCAACCACCTTTGAAAGGTTCCATCTCCAAGTTCGAAGACTTTTAACACAGCTGTCCAACCTCGAAAACCTTCCTGTTTTCACTACATTTGTCAAGCATTTCTCTATAACCACAAGAGTTTGTATTTGCCCTATTTTAACAACCTGAAACAAGACAGTGCTATAAAAAATTATTGATCAACATCCCTTATACTTTCCAGAATCCTTACTAGCAAGTCATCCTTTCTTCAGTGTGCTCTTAATTGAATTTAAACTGTTGGATTACAGAACTATACCAAATGTTTGCTAGACCCTTATTATTATCACTATATACAGAGCAAAGTGAAATCACACAGCTGCCAGTTCTTTAGCTGGTGTTGGTCTTCATATGCATCAACTTCTTCCCAAGAACCTAGGATGTCATAATGTATTGGCATAGCATATATGCAGATCCAAGCAGTGTGTCCTTGTACTTGTTGTGAACTGCACAGTCATCTAGAGGTTTAGTTTGGATTTAGTATTTGTGTCCACCTGTCAATCCTTCTCAAGGACCCAGAACAGGTAGACGGTGTCATTTAATAATATTAAAGGTATTGCCTCAGGATGTAAGCTGTTTCAAGGAGAGCTGCCTTTTGCAATTGACTGCTGATGATTTTGTCAATGCCAATGGTCTTCAAATCGTGCTCCAGAAGTGTATTATTAAGATTATGATTAACTTATTAGCCACCCAAATCCGATGGACTCTGAGTAACGTACCAAAAGTAGAAACACCCACCTCCCCCGTCATAAA
Organism: Vipera ursinii; assembly: GCF_947247035.1. Taxonomy (NCBI): domain Eukaryota; kingdom Metazoa; phylum Chordata; class Lepidosauria; order Squamata; family Viperidae; genus Vipera; species Vipera ursinii. The sequence goes on from NC_139513.1 coordinate 127,981,117, forward strand.
AACAGCTAAAGCATTCAACAGATAGACCAGATTAAAATAACCCAACAGACAGCAAAACCAACAAAAGAGGGGGCATTTCTCATTCCAGTTCTCAGCCTGCCATGACTGAATCTCTACCTGGTTCCAGTGATTTAGGATAGTCCTGGGCTGGCCGCCCTTCAGGCTGCTTATCCTCAGTTTCAGGACCCGTAGAATTCTGGGAGGGCCCTGGACTTACAGCAGGGGAGCGTGGCACCACAGCAGGGCAGACAGGTAAAGTGCAGGGACCCGGGCATTTGGGTGGATGGCAGCATGAGGAGCGCTTGACTGAGCAGGCAGCTGCTGGGGACAGGCCCTTCGGGGGAGCGTTTAAGGCAACTGCTTTGTGAGATGGTTTGAGTGGCTTTTCAGGACCCGGCAACTCTAGCTCTGGTGGAGGCTCTTCAGGCTTCCGCTATTAAGTAGGTGATGGAAGAGAAAGAGATGGATAGTCAATAAGTGTATCAATCAAGTACATCAATAAATAATGACATGGCAGCAATAAGCTCAATAGTCGTACTATTAGTGTGCATGTCTTAAGACTTCCGTGTGGTTCCAACAACCTATAACTTCAGGATTTATTCATGGAGCATGTCACTGTGTATTCTTTCACTTTCTGTTTCTCGATATACCTTACATAGTACCGCGGTTGGTATCATAGCCAATGTGCAATCCTATCCTTAGGCTGACTCGGTGGTCTTTTGGAGATTGTATCCCTCCAGAGCAGTAACAGGAAGAACAGTTTCAATGAGCTCAGCGGGGAATCGGATACATTTGAGAGGTTGGCTAGCTTATGTTTTCTACTCTTCTGTCTTGACTGTGCATGCAGGAAGCGGGACTGGGCTTATATGGTAAGTGAGTAGAATTCTGCCTTAAAAGCATTCAGGTTCTGCAACAAAAAATCATGCAAATTCAATTAAGTAGGGAACTTTCTCCTCTACAATGTTTCAATGGCTGCTACTCAAACACCTACACGGAGAGAAGAAGCCCTTTTCTCTGAACCTGGCAATTTTAATTAACCAGCTCTCTAACTAACATCCCCCAAATTTTTCAAGAATATCTTTTTGGAAATTGAATGAACCAAACATAAAATTGGATCCAAAGGGTCAACACAACAGGGCACACATTATTTTGTACTTGTTCAAAGCCTCAGCACAAGGCCTTAAAAGAAAGACTTTGGAGTCCACATATGCTGTTGGATTTCATCATTATCACAATCACACAACTACAAGCATGAGGAAGGTTAGTATGGATCTCTAGCCAATATCACTTCCCTTGAGATGTACTCAGGAGATTGCTTTCATTCGGGATCTCGCCAAGTACTATTGTTTGAAGATTAGATGGGGTTTTTTTTCCCATCACACCCAATTGGATGGAATGTAATTTCTCCATTTTATTCATCTTCTCTTGCACATAGGTGTTTTGTAAATGGCTAAATTACTTTAAACAATCACCTTCCTGCAATAAATCTAGGTGGGTCTGCGTCATCCTGTGATCTGGACCACATGGAACAATCTATATTAAAGGAGCTTTATGATGTCTGGATGATTTTACAAAGAACAAGATTTGTTCCCTGTTTGCCTATTTATTATTAATAGCTCCGGGCAGCAAGCAACAAAATCAGCAATACAAATATCAATAAAATTCAAAACATATTACAGCTAGGGCAGCACAACTGTATCAACCTCCACAATGCCTAAAAATGGGCTCTCAACTTCTTAGCTGACAACGTCCTGGGAAAAAGCCAGGCTTTGGATACCTTAAGGAAGATTGTCAGTAATTCCTACACCCTGATTATCCAGATGCTCATAAAGGTGGGTCTCTTTGCTAGTTTTCAAACTTTCCAGTAAGAGTTAGCAAGAAGTGTGACATCAATAATACCATCTTTTTCACATGCCTACCTGGCTGTGAGTGTGCCGCTGCACTTCTAAGGCCTGTGCTGCACGCTGTTGCTGCTGCTGCTGTTGCTGCTGCTGCAAGGCATAGAGTTCTTGCTGACGCAGGAACTGAGACCGGGAGTAGACAGGGAGTTGTCCTGTGTGCTGCAAGTGAGAACCAGGCCCCCGGCTAGGATACATGGATGGCCAGATAGTTGCCTGATCCATCACCTCAGCTGCAAAGAAGCAAGAGAGATAATCAGAGGAGTAAACAAAGCCTGCAGGCACACCCATTGCCTCTTCTTACAGGAGAAGGACCTTTACCTTTAACCCAGGGAATATGCCACAGCTAATTCTCTCTGGCTGTCACTTACCCAGGGTGTGGGGGGCTCCATGGGCTGGAGGCTCCGAGGGCAGAATAACGAGCTGAGCAGGTGGCTCCTGTGACAGAGGGAAGACGGGTTGCATGGCACTGGGCATAGAAGGTGGGAAACCAGGTGGTAGGTTTTGATGCAAAGCAGGGTGCCCAATTCCTGGAATAAGTTAGGAAAGAAAACATTTTTGTTGACATGAGATAAAGTCCAACTTTATTTCACCTATGTGTATAGCAACTCCATATTCTCCAGGGAAAGGCGTTTTACAAGGACACATTTTAGCTTGTTCACATTTCTCATATAACTTTTCATCCATCATAGGTTGAGTGTAGATTCATCACATGGAACAACATAGATAACATATTGTTAATAGATTTTAGCATCAGTTTCAATATGTATTTTAACTTTTTATATTCTGTTTTATTTTGACAAGCATGTTAATTGCTTTGAGTACTCACCAAAATAGGAAACACGGTATTGAGCAATAAAGGGGGGGGGCTCTACGTTAAAATTGAGTATAGTGTTGCTATTTCCACCTGTCTCTCCCATGCAGTTAGCCTCTCTCTCTCTCTCTCTCTCTCTCTCTCCCTCCCCCTCTCTCCCCCTCTCCCCCTCTCCCCCCCCCCTCTCTCTCTCTCTCTCTCTCTCCCCCTCCCCCTCTCCCCCCTCCTCTCTCTCTCTCTCTCTCTCTCCATATATAGCAATAGTTTCTCCTATTTTTCTCCACAATTATCTACCCTGTGAAGAAATGAAGGCTATAAGACACCCAAAAAACTTCCAAAGCTAAGAGTGAACTAGAATCAGAGTCATCCCACTCCTAGTTTAACAGCTTAACCATTTTACCAACCTGAGTTAAATCACTGGACAGAAATGAATACAAGAATCCAGAGGCTCATTCTGAAGTTTCTCTGCACGTTATACAATTCTATATAGGAAATCATTTATGTCTATTCAGGTTCTTTCTGAACACTGAAGGATTGGATATAGTATGATCCAAACATTACTGCAGATTAATTACCATGTAGGTTTCTTGTAATACTGGAATAGTACAATTATTCGGTTGGAATAGCAAAGTTGCCCTTGACCCCATTAGCCCTTGACCCCAATCGTACCTATGTTTATAAGTTAAGGTCAGTTTAGATCTCTTATTAAAGCAGCGCATGGGGAAAAGGCAGACTCGAAGCTTCTTCTTTATGGTTCATTAAATTTTCGATGTGTGATTGGTCAAAATCAGGGGCATGGATTTTCTCATCACAGGAGACATGGAAACTTAGTGTAAGATCTAAGATAGGTATAACAATAAAAGCAAAATACCTCTCACCCGCATAAAATTGGAAAATATTCAAAAATTCCAGCCCTTCCCATGTGTAACACTTGCTCTCTGCATTCTGCCCACTACAAAATGTCACCTCTGTTCTTGGCCACCTACAGATTGTTCATCTCTGCAAAAAGGAGTGATAGGAGATTGGAAAATGTAAGGGATGGCATACAAGAAGACAGGTTTTTGAAGCAAAAAGAGGTACTAAGACTCTTTTTGGACTGAATTCTGTGGGAGGCTGGATTAAAAGTGGTAGATCAGGAGTGAAGGACTTCCCTGATAAGTCAGAAATAAAAGAACAAGTCCACGAAGCCATGAAATCCAGATAAAATTTCAGTTTTAGATACAGACTGTTTGCTTGACTCACCATAGGAGTGTCCACCCATCCAAAGTGAAGGGCTGCGTGTCCGAGGCAACCAATGTGCATGAGCAGGATGGGTATGGGCTGCTGGATCTCCTCCCAGTTGGCTGGTCTGCAATGAGGAACTGCCTGCAATCATCAGATGAGGGGTGAGGTCTCCAGGACAACTACTTGATGGGTGGATTCGGGCAAATTCCACAAGATCTTTGTTATCCCTGACAAGTTAGAAGTACAGATAAAAGAAATGCAGGTCAGCTGGGATAAAGAGTTCCCTTGGCCTGGCCAAGGAATTACAGTATAATCATCCAGTAATGTATAATTATTTTATAATCTTAACCTTGGGAGATGGCTTGGATTGCAGAATAACAATGACAACAATAACAACAAAGTAGCTCTCAGAAGGAAAGATACACCATTTGACAATTTTAATGCTAATTGAAAGATGTCAGTGATAGCATTTTTTTTCTGGAATGCAAGTAAGCTTTACTAAGTGCCCTTCACTAGCCTTCCCAGTCTAATTACAGATTATTACTAACCACCACCAAGACAGTGTTTAATCCCCCTTCCCTTCTCTGGTAGTTGGGCTAAGAAGGCCCTTACTGAAGCAGGAGATCTCTCCCCACAAGCCCCAAACGCTCCTCACACAGCCGGTTCCGTTCTTCCTCGGCATCTAGATCGATGACATGCATAGGCCTCGCAGTACCAGCTGTGAAAAACAGAACAGGAGAGTAGAGATGTTGATGGATATGTGCAAGAAACCGTTACCAAGACAAAGGGGTTAAAACATGTTTTGAGCTCTAAGAAATTGTGTGTGTGTGTGTGTGTGTGTGTATGTGTGTGTGTGTATGTGTATGTGTGTGTGCGCACACACACACACACACACACACACACACACGGGACGCGGTGGCTCAGTGGGTTAGGATGCTGAGCTTGTCGAGCTTGGCGGGTCGAATCCCAAGTGCCACGTAGCAGAGTGAGCACCTGTTACTCATCCCAGCTTCTGCCAACCTAGCAGTTCGAAAGCATGTAAAAATGCAAGTAGAAAAATAGGGACCACTACGGTGGGAAGGTAACAGCGTTCCGTGCGCCTTTGGTGTCTAGTCATGCCGGCCACATGACCACAGAGACGTCCTCGGACAAGCGCTGGCTCTTCGGCTTTGAAACGGAGATGGGGAAGTACAGCACTATAATTCTTGCAAGATTCTATTACCACAGCCTATCTCGATAAAAGTAATTCTAGTATCCCTGGTCTGGTTTACCCAGCAGAGCTGACAACAAAACCCAGGAAAAGAGGAAGAAGATGCTCTTGAAAATAAGCCCTACGACGTCCCTTTCACATTCATGTGTCCATTCTGCATCCAGATGGGATTTCCACAAGAGTGAAGATAGAGTCCAGGATCTAACTTCCCTCCCCAGCCAAAGTTTTTAGCTAAATTCAAGTGCTGGAGGGTTTAATTTCCAAAGTGGAAGGCCAGGAATGAGAGGGAAGGAGCTGAATATATTTAATATTTGGCTTCAGGCTGAAGCCCATTTCATATGTTCACACAAAAGGGTCTTCTTGAATCAAGCGGGGCACGCCACTGCCTAGTCTCACCCCTGATAGGTCTCCTATTGCCCACTTCTCAATCTCCCAAGGCTAACACCCCCCCCCAGTCCTTTAATGTACAAGGCAGAAGAGAGGATCCCTGTTCAATCATAAAAACCACAGAGAACTAATGGTACTTATGTTTGGGGGGGGAAACAGGACAGGAAAAGGCACGCTTAAGCCAATGCTTGTGCCTCCTGTAGCAGAGAGTAGTGATAGAATTGTGAAAGGAAGCACAATGTATGTGCTTATGCCCCTCCTCCCAATCACATACTTTTTAAGACATCAACTGCCTTTTACTTTATTCTCTAACGTTTGTTACCTTTGAGGCCCATGGCAGTCCGGCTCTGCCGACTGGAGCTAGATCCATAGGCTGGCTCTGGCCGACTTAATGTATCCTTTTGACGAGCCACAGCCACAGCAATGCCCACTGGAGGCTGACGCACCTCACCATCTCCGTGGCCAAGGTCATGGTCTCTGCTGCGGGCACAGTCTGAACGTTCCAGGTCCTGCTGTCCTTTGGTCCCCAGATGTTTGCCCCCATCCTGATGGGCACAGCTGGCCTTGAGGCTGCCCAGCCCCACATAAGGAGCCTTCTGGCCCACAATAAGTGCTTGGTTGCTGTATTTGAGCAAGTTTTTCATGGCTGACACTTCGTCAGGCGGGGTCTGCATTTCCTGCGTGAGCACAGAACCCTGGGTCATGAGCGCAGCCTGTTGGAGGCTGCTGCTAAAAGGGTCCAAGTAAGAGCCTTTTCTCTCCTCTGCCATGGACAAAGGAGGGCCCTGGCCCTGAACTGGCCACGGTGGCAAGTGGGGCCCACTGTAGCCCAGAGAGCTGAGTTCCATGGATTTGCGCTTGGATTCTGCATGAGTGCCTGCCTGCTCCATCTCTGTCTGCAAGTGCTGCTGGTGGCGGATGCGAGCTACTTTCTGGGTGCTGGAAACTGGCGGCTCCTTAGGGGCCTTGTCTAAAGTGCAGCAGGACTGGCTGAGTTTGCACAGCGTCTCTTGGGAGTTAGGTCGGGCACAATCTTGAGGTGGTATCATCTCAAAATGCCCACCCTTAGGTTGGTGAGGCAAGCTGCCAAAATGGCTGTCAGAACCAGTGCTATTCAGGTACTCCAGCCCTTTCAGCCGGGCATTGGGATTCTGGGGCCAGTCCAGCCTCCGCTCCACTTTGCCCTCAGCTTTGAGGTGAGAGAAAGGATGGTGCCCATAGGTAGAGGGGTGCTCTGGGCCCACCTCGTGGGGGCGCTCTTTGCCCTCACAGGGCTCTGAAGGGACCTGAAAGGAGCGGCTCTTGTCAGCCAAGTGGCCTACCGAAGGCACAAAAGTGGCCCCACTGATCCGTAGCTCCCGGCTCGCCTTGTCCTGCAGAGGGCACATCCCATCTGGGCTGGAATGAAGCTGCAGGCAGGGGAAGCTGCCTGTTGTCGTGCTCAGGGCAGGGGGCCCAGCAGGCAGACTGGACGGGACAGTGTAGGAGACCGAGTGGTGCAACATTTGTCTTCGCTCCAGGCACTCACTGTAGGACTGAGGAGGCTCATGGTGGCCAAGGTCCTTGGCACAACGGCTCTGGGCAACAGCATGGCGTGATAGAAGGCCTCCGCCACAACTGGGGAGGACGGCTTTGCCCGAGTCACCATTCAGTACCTTGGAACTGAGCAGGCATGAGGGCAAGTGTTTGGGCCGGTTGTCACAAGAGCCCCGCTGGAGAGTCCCTTCCTTGCAGTTTGTTTCCGGTGTCATAGGCATCACCAGCTTGTGCCGCTCCTTGGCCGCCTCCTCCTCAGCCGCTCGCTCCTTGCTCTCACCCTTGGCGCCTTTCTCCTTTGACACCGCACAGCGCTCATAGTCTTTGTGCCACTTCTGTCCGTGCCCAACCTCCCGGTCTCGGCTGCAGGAGCCAATTGGATGCCCTGGTGCTGCCCGGGCAATGCTGGGGAAATTGTGATTGGTTGAAAGCAGTGTAGGTTGAGCCGGAAGGTTCCGCAGGTAGAAATTGTCTACAGAAAGAGGGGAAGTGGTTAAGAAAAGTCTCCCAGACAACAATGTGGCCTAGATCACAACATGCAACCATCACAGTCCTAAGAATAGCCCAGCGGCTCTAATTGCCCATGCCTTGTGGCACCAAGTCATGCTGGAAATAAAAGCTCCCCAGTTTGCAAAGGGACATTTACAAAGCAGTGGCTGATCTAGTGAAAGGTCAGGTGCCCACCTGAAAGTCTTAGTGGAGTTGAAGCAGGCTATCAGATATACTTCAGTTCCAGAAAAGTCAGTTTTGCCTCATTTCCTCTACCTTCTCTCTGCAGTTGCTCCCTAAATCTGTGTCCTTAGTAAGATAACAATTACACCATGGTTCTCCTGTCCCTTGAGGCAGAGGCAGAAATATCACACAGTCAAACCAATACTTGCCTTTCTGGCTTTCATAGAAACGATGCTGGCCATACAGGACATTGTTGTTTCCATGGTGATCCAAATGGCTCATGGGAAGAAAAGTGGATGCTAAGCTCCCAGAGAACCTCGGGTAACCTGGAGCTAAAACAAGAGGCATTGAGGAATGACAGGACCATGTCACAACACAATAGTCACAAAGCCAAGTCACTGGGCCTTAGTCTGATCTGTCTCTTTGCGTAGGTTGAAAGAGGATTGCTGGGGTGAATTCAAAGTCCTTTGTCAGATTATTACTTTGGCTATATTAATCACTGCTAGGTTTCAAACAGTAGCCAGTTATGGGATGGACCATAGCTAATAGTGTTGGTACTGAACCAGAAAACTCTCTGATGCTAGTTTGACAGAAGGTTCTCACAAAGCACATCTGGCAAAAAAAAAAGAAGACGACGCCTGGAACAACAGCTACAAATGGAGGGAACAAAACCTGCTATTCCTTGATTAAGAGCCATGGTGGCGAAGTGGTTAGAAAGCAATGCTGCAGGCTGATTCTGCTGACTGCCGGCTGCCAGCAGTTCAAGTCTCGTCGGCTCAAGGTTGACTCAGCCTTCCATCCTTCCGAGGTTGGTAAAATGAGCACCCAGATTGTTGGGGGCAATAGGCTGACTCTGTAAAACGCTTAGAGAGGGCTGTAAAAGCACTGTGAAGCGGTATATAAGTCTAAGTGCTACTGCTATCATAAGAAACCCTTGATGGATATTGATCTCTGGCTTCTTTGTAAAATTGAGGAAAAATATCATCTCCAGGTTTCTGCAGAAAATTGTGAAAGAAAATAACACAGGCTAACGGGGCTGGGGCTGTTTTGCCAAATATATCAAAATTTTGCACCCAGATGACTAAAATTCTGCAGAGACAATAATATTATGCTTAGGTATATATCTGCATAAATTTGCTGTTCTTGAAAACATCACATTCTCAAATAACCTTTTAATGCTTTGGTAAGGGTTGAAGTGAGAACAGCCTTATTAGCAAGGGTATGCACATGAAGAGCACCACAAGCAAAGAACAAGGAGTAATAGAAGGACTGATGATCCTAATCTAGCCATTGCAGTTGCTGCTCTGAGTTCCTGGCATAGTCTAGAAATGGCTATGGTTAGAAAACGGAAAGAATCTGGCTTGCATAATCTTATTCCATGCCTGGGTACTCTAGCAGAAACAGATTAAATCTACATAACCACTGACACCACTGCCCTTATTAGAGTCCATCTTCTTGGCTTCCTACAGTCTAGTTCTGGTTCTAAGTCAAATGTTTCCAGTAAACTTTTTATTTGGAGAAAAACAAGGAATAGTAAAAAAGAAAAACCTCTAAGATAGGTATTACTACAATTGCCCACTGTAGTCTCAAAAATAGGCTTTTGATCAGGGCTGTCCAGGGGAGGGGGGTGTTTCCAAAAAATGTCAAGATGGCAGCTAGTTGCAACTGCACTGTTGGAGTGTCACCCCAGCATTAGAGGTGTGTTGTGTGTAAAGCAGACATGTCAAACACAAGGGCCGGGGGCCGGATTCGGCCTGCGAAGTGGTTTCATGTGGCCCGCGAAGCCATCCTGGAAACAGTGAGGGAACGGCCCCCACTGCCTTGGCCCTGGCCCAGAGACCCTCCTCCTGCCAGAGACCCTCAGATCTGTCCCACTCCTGCCCAGGCCCCCATAGGCACCCTTGATGCGAACGATGTAGAGCTGGCCACGCCCACCAAGTAGGCCATACACACTCTAGCCACGCCCACCCAGTAGGCCACGCCCACCCAGGCCACACCCACCCGGCCCCCTGAGGGCAACCGCAATGCTGATGCGGCCCTCAATGAAATTAAGTTTGACACCCCTGGTGTAAAGGGACTGAGACCACTCAGCCATTCCAAGACTTCCTGAGCAAGTTCAGGTGTAGCTGCTTCAGCAAAAAGAGGCAAGTCAGCTTCATCCCCCAGTTTGCAAAAGGAGGGGAATTACTGATTTGCCAGGCACGGTAAAGATCAACACAACAAAAGGAACAAGCAAACAACAACCAGAACCCTTGCAACCAAAAGGATAGGGAAAGGGTTGCTGTTATATCAGTTGAAAAAAATGAAATTACCTCTTGCTGAACATTTTAAAAAGATATAGGACTGGCTTAAGAAAAAAAAAAAGAAAGGTTGACTGAGGTTAGTAAAATTAAACTGGAAGCAACAGAAGAAATAATAATAATAATAATAAAATAATAATAATAAAATAATAATAAAATAATAATAATAATAATAATAATAATAATAATAATAATAATAATAATAATAATAATAATAATAATAATAATCCCCAAGAAATCTGTTATTTATTTCATTCATTTGGAGAACACTACATTATTGAGAGAGACTGGAAAATAGTATTACTTTTTAAAGGTGTTGAATTATATTAAAAAAAAAATCACCTTGTCTTCCTAATAGTATGAAGCATGTAGAAAGAAAATGAATATATACCAAACGTGTCCACGTTTACATGCTTGCATATGCATGTACATGCACGTATATCCTCAACACAAGAAAGGTGCACTGCACAGATGAGCAACCAGACAGTGAGCATGATCCTCATCCTCTCAGAGATAGCATACTGTAGCTGAATCCAGAGAAACAGCTCTTCCTCCCCTCACACACACACACACCCCATCATGACTCAGAGCTTCCCAGGCTAAAGGCTAAACAACGGCCATGAGGACAGGAGCATCTAAGCCAAGTCCTTCCTTCCTAGAAGTTCCTGCCTGACTGTCCTGTGGAATCCTCTTTTTCAATGGTTCCTTCACAGCAGGATGAAGGCAGTCTTCCCTACCCCTGGCCTGCTGGATTAATCTCCCCCAACAAGCGGGCTGCTCCCCATAGCTAGTAGCTCTACTGCTCCACCCCCTTTAGACCGGCTGCCCGTCAGCATCACGCTGACAACATTGCCTGCACCCCGCCCCCAACAGACCCAACATGCCGGAAGCTAGCTGGCAGCCGTTCAAGCTAGCAGTCGGGCTGACTGCCAGGGCACAGTGCCAGCAGCACCTTGCCGCTCGCACTTTTAACTTTCTGCATCTTGCAAGAAGGGAGAAACGCTGGGGGAAGGGCATGACAAGAGGCTGCCACTGCAGGGGAGAGAAAGCACAAGTGCATGAAGAAAACTAAAAATAGTTGTGTGGCCACCAGCTCAGCACAGCGGGAAGGGTGGGGAGGTGGTGGTGGGGTGGGGTGGCGGGTGGGCTTGGGGCGATCAGGAAGGCCCGTGGCTGGGCAGTCCAAAGGGTGGGGAGGCAGGCTGTCTTAGGGATGAGGGGCCTGGCTAAAGCATATGGAGAGAAAGTTCCACTGATAAGCAGAGAGTGATGTGACAGAGTAGCTGCATTTGGGGACAGCCTGAAGAACATTGGCTGAGCTGTGGAAAGGGAAGTTCAGGCCCAGAACAATCGCACGAAGGTTCAAGGGGGAAGCGAGGGCTGGCAACAGCTTTGGGGGGGTGGGGGGGTGGACAAGGCATCCATCTATCTATTGCATAGGTCAGACCTGCTGCACATTCATTCTCCAAGTCCAAACACTTGGCCCAAGGGTCCTCTAGGAAACAGGAGAGAGAAGAGAGAGCTTTTTGAAATACTTTCAGGGTTCCTGAAGCTAAAACAGAAAAGGAAAAAAGGAAGTGCCTCAACAGTACAGGAGAAACTGCAGGTAATTCCCTGGATTCCCTTGCCAACCAACCCCCTCCCTCTCTGCAGTGTGCTATCAGCATAAATCAGGGGAAAAAACAGCTCTAACTCCAGGCTGTGTGAAGTTAAATGGAGCTGTTTCCTGACATGACATGGTCAGGGGGATGGGGATGGTGGGAAGACTCCAAAATCAGAGGGTCTCCTACCCATCCACCATATCAAAATGCCTCAGGGCGCCGATTTGTCAAGTCATTTTTGTTTCTACTTCAATCCACAGCTTCCCCTCATCCCACTGTATCTTCTTCTTGCTATCTAACAACAGCCAGAATGCCAAGCAACTGAGAATTCTTACACCTGAATTCTCCTTTCTGCACAGTCCTTTTTTCCCCCTAAGAAAACTGTAGAACAATGGGAAGCTACCAGCATGCTTGTAGGGCAAATTAATGAGATCTCCTCTGCCCCTGCAGATCAGGGCTATATATCTTTTATTATTCTACCTGTGCAGAATATTGAAAAAGTTCGGCTGATTTAACCATTTTTAGACTGTGCCAGTGACGTGAAGACGGTCAGACAATATCTGCAGTACCAGACACCTTAAGATCTTGCACCTTCATACCCTGCCCATCTGTCTATTGAAAAGACACCTCTAAGAACATCCTTATTATTTAGAAATGGTACCATCTCACCCAAGTGCCTCCACCAATCCTCCTTACCTTCATGTGAATGTGAGAACCAAATCTGAGAGGTGCCAGAGTGTGGGCCATGGAAAGTAGGTTCCGATGGGGATGATGCCGGTCCTGAAGGATGCGGAGGTGCTGCTGAGCCCAAACTGCTGCTCAGAAAGCTGCCCATAAAGGATGAGGCAGGTGAGTTTCCCATCAGCCCACTTCCTGCTGGGTGCACAAAGAAGGAAGGACAGTGTCAGCATAGAAATGGACGGACGATGCTCAGCCATCTCCCCATAATTGTGCACATTTAATTCTGATTTTTAAAAACCTACTCCTGCAACATTTGGCAAATCAAATATATGAACATTCATCTCTGAGCAAAAAAAAAAACATGATAGCATCACTGATATTTTTGCTTAGAAGTAGCTGATTTCATTCGATCAAAAATTCTGTTTGTTTCAGGCACTGGGTTAGCAGGAGGGGAAAATACGTTCAGCAGATGTATACCCCTCCTACATGCCCTCACACAGAGTCTCTAGAAGTATAAACAGTTTGCCACTCAATCTGGCAACTCTGATGGGCACATATTATGTGGTTGCTGTTAACTTTGGGGAAGGAGTTGGCATTAATGTTAGGGCCCACTGAAGACCTCTCAGAGTCTCGAGCTGGCTAAATCTTCCAAGTATGCTACATTCCCATTAAAGCAAAGGATAGGAGTGTCATTTTCTACTAATAGCTATACATACCTACTTATCAGAAAACAAGTGATTGTACATATGTAATCCCACTGAGACTAAAATGTGAGTAAGGAGCAAAGAACCCTTTTGGAATACACGCCTGCAACCTTGTCAGCAATCACACTTCAACTCAACACCAGGCGTTTCAACACTAATGCATGAGTCCTGGAGGGCAAGCTAATGAGAACCACCCATGCACAAGCATATTGAGTTCTTCCACTGCCATTCCAGAATGGAAAAAAAATTAAAAAAAAATAGTCATGGGAAAATGAATGAGAGAGAACCAAGTTCTCCGCAAGATATATTCAAAAATTACAAGTGCATCATAAACCTAAATGCAAAAAACACAAAGCCACAATATAAAAACTCTACATCACATACATGCCTCACAGAAATGGAGAGGGGAGGGGAGTGCCCCAACCTTCAATATTTTGAATCACTGAAACTCTTCACTTAAAGACAAACCAGTCTTCCAGGTTTCTTGGCAAGGGGCCCTTGCCTGATTCCGCTGTTATTGTTTCAATCACTTATGTATTTTTTTGACCTATTAATGAGACGCCTGACAATTAGTTCTGAAAGACAGGCTGCAACACTATTGCTGTGCAAAGGCATTTATTCTTCTGTGAGTACCGTAAGGTGGGAACACTGAACTTATGTGAGATTGGCTAGTATCTTTGGGGAAGTGAATGCAGTTCGTGGAAGAGAGTAGGTGATGTGATGATATACACCTGTATTCCTTTACTCATGCAAGTAGACTGTCTATGAAAGGGTGTTTTTTTTCCAGTTTGTGATTGTCAGAACAAACACAAACTAAGAAATATCTATAATTTACAGAGGTCATCTGGGTCTCCAGCATCAATTAATCACTGCTATATCTTTCTTGTATAATATAACAACAGTTGGAGGGAAAGCTTTCCCCAATTCTTCTGTGCTTTCTTCACTTCTAATGTACCATACTAGGTTAAAAACTTCCCAGACCCACAGGTACCAAAATATGCATTAAGCGTGAATGGATATGTCCTAAGTTTGATATGGTTTCTGTGACTTCAGCATTAGCACAACAAGCAGGCAGTGTTCTTTACATGCTGGGAATACCCCTAAATTTATACTTGTCACAACGTTGTTGAAAATGTGTGACCCTGCTCAAAAGGAGGCTAAAACAGTACCCTTGTGATTGTATGAGGGATCTTATAGAGGCTGCTAATAAAGCCCTGTACTATCTATGGCAATGGGCCTGGATTTTTAGTCATGATCCCTAGGTATTTGACGTGGGTGAGTGCCTGATGAAGCATTCAACTTAGAAGCAGGAAGTTCTCACTTTAAGCCAGCCCACGCTCCCTAGCTAATCCCACTGGGATGCCTCAGTGATGAGTATGGGGATGTGGTTTACACAGCATGGCCAAAGACACTCCCCACAGCTGGGCTGGAGATGGGAACTTAGGCATTAGCTAGGAAAGTCCCTTTCTGGACACTATGAAGTGGTCAAGTTAAACCTGGAGGGCTCCATGTACGCTCAGGCTGGTGTTCCTAGAGCTCATTACCATAGGCTGACCACAGAGATATAGTGAGAATCAAGATTTCTCTGAAGCTGTAGAACTTCTCTTGCAACAGCCAGCCTTTGTCAAGGAGCATTCAGATCTGAGGTCTTTACAACCCTCAAAAGAAAATGCAGCAGGCCTCCTTCATCCCAGGCCTCCCCTCCCCTTCGTGTATGTAGTTCTCTATCTCTATCATTGCCTAACGTGTAAATTCCTTTATGACCTTATAATTCCCATACGGATTTGTTTTACAAACCAAGCCTCGCTTGGTTTTATCTTTGTACCAATGTTCCCTCTAAAGCTGTGGCTTGAGTGCAGAGGCTGTTGCACACACTTGCATGCAGGACCTAAGTCTTCCACTCACTGTCAAAGATGACACTCTAGGGAAATATGTTTTTACAAATGGGTAAGCAGAGAAAGGAGAGAGAAAGAGAGAAAGTGGGGGGGGGAGGCAAGGGATAGTGAGGAGACGAAACTTCTCATCCAGCTCAGCGGAAATCTGCAGAGCTTTTGCCAACTTGAGCAGCAGTGGGAAAGAAAAGGGGAAGCAAAGGAGAAACAAAGGAGAGGGCTTTGGCCCTGGGAGCTAGGCTGAAGCCAGCATTGCAGTAGATCAGTAATCTGTAATTTTTAAAAGTTTTCAGCTTCAAAATAATGAATCAGGGACGAAATTGATTAAAACACAACTCAGTTATTCCTGTTTAACTTACTTTTTCAATAACCTTTGAAACGTGTATTTTATACTACAACAATTAGATTTTTGGTTGAATCAAAATAGGTAACTTCATTTTTTATAATTTGGGGAGCTTAAACATGCAAAGTATATAAAACAATTAGCTGCCACCCGCCCCAGTCGAGGCTTGCTGTCTCCAACCCCCCATCCAGTCCAGGTTTGTCCAGGTCAACACAATGGTTGCAGAGAATACATTATATTGTACATCTGCTTCCTAGAGAAAGCATTGCCCTGGACACAGTTGAGCCCTTTTTATCCTGTCCCATGAAATTCAATCCACCATACATTCCCAAATCTAGTTTGCCCCTTGAAACGCAGCATTCTGTCTCTCACACACGTACAGAGTGTAGTTTCATCCAGATATGTTGTCTATACATAGCCTCTTAATTCTCAAGTTGTCCAATAGCCACTGAGATATTGGTTGTGGCTTCCTTGCAATCCCCTGCACAGTTCAGTACAAATAAAGGCAATGCACCTGCACCACATGCTGGTTCCAATCCCATCTCAGCTATTAGCTACTGAGTGGTCCAGGGCAAAACAAACCTCATAACTCCCCCCACCCTGCCCTTGCAAAATTAGGCTGAAATAATGAAATACGGTAAGTAATGAGTAGAATTTTAAAAGTACAGGAAAGGAATCAGAAAGGGCAATGGCTTTTAAGTGCCAAACACAATCCCAAACATTTGAAAATTTATGAATTTGTTTCTCCCAAGTGGCATTAGGCAAAATTTTGTACTGCGTTCCATTTAGGAATATGGCTGATACATGTCAACGATTCCTTATGTTTAGTGGGCACATCTTACTCAACTTATCAGAAGGCAAAAGATCTCCATGAGTATGCAAGAAATGAAAGAAGGGTTTAAATTTCCCTTCCTAGCAGACAACTCATGTAGTATATTTCCTCCACAGGTTCCTTCAAAATGTTGCAACTAATCCTAGAAAATGGAGCATTGAATTCTCATTCTCTCATTGAATTCTCTCTCTCTCTCTCTCTCTCTCCTTCCCTCCCTCCTTCCCCCTCCCTCCTCTCCTCTCCCCAGCTAAGAGTGAATTTCACTTGTAAATCATGAAAGACTTATGTTCAGGCACCCACATGACTGGACCAGATTTTATTATGTTTTTTATAGTGGTCATTAAATGAATCGTGGTTGTAAGTCTGAATCCATTTTTTCTAAATGGTTTTTTTTGTCAGAAACGAGAAAAAAAACCCAGCACAAATCAACCGTCATGTGAATGCAGGATGCTGTAGTCAGTCATAAATGTGAGCTGGTAGCCAAGCACCTAAAATATAGTCATGTGACTGGGGGAAAGGAGGGTGTAACATTTTACAATGGTCAGAAATGCTTTGCAAGCTACAAGCCATCCCTTCTGAGGGCCATCTTCCAAGGCCCAATGATTAAAGGACTGTATCTTGTGTCCCTATTTATTTCATACATACTATTCACATTCTTTACTGAAAACATCCCTCCCTCCCTCTCCCCTCCCCCCCAGTTCTGCTGTGGTGCCTCATCACAGCCGGGTTATATGTGTTCCTGGGTAGGATGAGTATTGAATTCTGGGAGTGTATGCTATGTATGTGCTCCCAGCAGGGTACCCAAGGCATGAAGGTCATCCCAGCTGCCCAAATAAAGCAAACAGGCCTTTATATTGGGCAGCAATGAAGCCAAAGCCAAGGTCTCAGGAAGGAACTTAACAAAGAATTTCAGAAAGTTATTAGGAAAGACAGAACACAGTATTACAACAACATCTGAAAAGACACTGAAGAGGAAAACAGACATGGAAAAAAGAAGGAAGGTCTTCCAAAATTCCTCTGAACTCAGAAGGAGGTTTCAGCCTCCTATTGGTATGCTAAAGGATGCCAGCAGATATATAGCAACTAATTCCAAGAAGATCAAACCAAGATGAAAGGAATACATTGGAATGCCATACAGCCGAGATGTCAACATCCATGATACTTAGAAGATGTTCTCTGCTTACAAGCACCTCTAGTACTAGAAGATAAAGTTAGATCGGCCCTTTAACTGGGATTTAACAATCCTTCCATTCCCCACCATCCAGTCAGAGCTGAAGGAGCTTCTTGGATGAGAAGCAAAACGTCTTCAAAGAAAAACAAGAAAATCTAGCTGCCTCTTGAAAAAGCACCTTTGGGACCCTTTAACTGGTCTTTACTGAGTCAGAAGGTTACAGGAATTGACGGAATACCTATAGAAATATGGTAAGCACCAAGAAGAATCAGTAAAGGTTCTAAGCAAACTATGCTAGCAAATTTGGCAAACCATGAAATGGTGAACATACTGGAAGAGGTCAATCTCCATGCCATTACCAAAGAAAGGAGAGGGAACTGGATATGCAAATTATGTTACACACTATGTTACACACACTAGCAAAATAATACTTGGGATCATCCAACACAGATTAGAGCCCTACATGGAAAGGCAGATGCCAGATGTTCCAGCTGGCTTTAGAAAAAGTTGAGGAACACAAGACATTACTGCCAATGCACAATGGGTGATTGAGAAAATCCAAACAATACCCAAAATAAGTCAATATGTGCTTCATTGATTATAGAAAACCCTCCAATTGTGTCGTCATGAGAAACTGTGTGATGTGCTTAAGAATATAGGGCAAGACTGAGCTCCTCAATTGTCCTCATATGAAAACTATAAACAGGTCAGAAAGCCACAGAAAGTCGTGAAACAACCTCTTCCAGGTTGGCAATGAAATGATTCAAGGCTTTTTACTCTCTCCTTATTTATGAAGTTTATGTGTATAATACATATTTAGGATTATAGGATTGGATGAAAATGAGCAATTTTAAAACTGGATACAGAAACATTCATAACCGGTGTTAAGACTAATGACATGATTCTGGTGGGTGCCCAGAAGATGTATGTAAATGGAGAAATTATTAGTATTACCTGGGATTATTTGAAATAATGCAGACAAACATTAAACACTTTAAAGTAAGTTTGATATATTCTTATATCTGTAGCTGCACCAAAGAAAGTCAGAAATCATCCCTTCTCTTTTTTTTCCTTCTATTTCCTTCTCTGTAATTTTATTGTTTCCCGAGTCTTTTTTTAATTTTCTATGTCTATTTATCTTTTTATCTTTGTAGTTTTTTGAAAAATCAATAAAGTTATATAAAAAATTATTGATTTTCAAAAAACACAAGGTCAAAATATAAACAGACAAGAAAAGAAGATTTGAAAAACAAAAACGATCAAGAGAGAGGGAAGAGGTGCAAAAATAAAAATAAAAGAAAGACTTCTGACATTCTTTTGTACAGATATGAATAAAAAAATATATATCAAACTCTTAAAACCTAGAATATATTTCAGAAAGTCAAGCAGATAAAATGCCATCCATAGAAAGGTAATAATGAAAGTATGTCAGAGAGGATACAGGGCATAGGGATATGTTACACTGCAGAGGTGTCAAACTCAATTTCATTGAGGGCCGCATCAGCATTGCGGTTGCCCTCAGGGGGCCGGGTGGGTATGGCCTGGGTGGGCGTGGCCTACTGGGTGGGCGTGGCTAGAGTGCGTATGGCCTACTGGGTGGGCGTGGCCAGCTCTACATCGTTCACATCAAGGGTGCCTATGGGGGCCTGGGCAGGAGTGGGACAGATCTGAGGGTCTCTGGCAGGAGGAGGGTCTCTGGGCCAGGGCCAAGGCAGTGGGGGCCGTTCCCTCACTGTTTCCAGGATGGCTTCGCCGGCCGCATAAAACCACTTCGCGGGCCGGATCCGGCCCCCGGGCCTTGTGTTTGACATGTCTGTGTTACAGTATTGTGCTATCAAAATCCTGGCTCTTAAAAAGAATAGAGAAATACCACTAAAGAAATTTTTATTTGTGGATATATTATCATTGTGGGTTTTTTTCCAAATAAAAGTGGTTTCTGCAGTTTCCAGAGATGGAAGAACAGATTTGGTTTGATTATAACTTCAGGAAGACACCCTGTAAAAACAGGAGTGAACAAAGGATGGCTATTCCAAACTGAACATCTAGCGTAGGAACATAGCTTTAAAAAAAATGCTGTAAATTAAATCTACAGCACCTGACTTATTCCACCTGAAGGCCAAAACACCAGCAAACACATACAGAGGGAGACATGCTTTTACGTATGATTTAGGGGAAATGCTGTTTATGGAACTACAGCCAGATTGCAGGTTCAAGGTCAGCAGAGTCGAAATCTTCTTTCCTTACAGTCTACCTGACATCTAGAGTAATGATGTAACAAACAGGGATCAAAAGCTTTCCCCATCCTCTGGCTACAGAGAATATTTTTTGCATCCTCCTCTTCAAAAATCAGCTCTGTTTGCAGTCCTAATATCCAATCAGGTAATTGGTTGTCATGCAATCAAGAGCTTGCCCACCCACTCGGCTTCCCAGTCCCAGACCACACAGCATTCCACAGCCTACAGGTTTTTCTCTAACTGGTCAGTGTTGCTTCAGACAGCTGCAGCAGTTACTCTTTCCCTGCTGTTCCCCCCCCCCCCCAAAAAAACCCCTTCCAGCTGTGTGGCATACTGATAATACTTGCAAGGCCAGGCTGTGTTACTGAAAATAATCCTTCCCCCCCCCCCCCTTGCATTAGGCCTCACAAATCCTGATGCCATCTTGGGGCAGAACAGTTGCCCTTTCGCCCTAATCTGCCAAGGAGACGGAATAAATAGGAAGGAGGGGAACAGTTGCCGGTTCCAGACCAAGTCTATTCGAGAAGGCGGCCGAGTGCAGCCTTTTGGCTTACATCTCCCTGAGAACGGAGCCCCGTGCCTCGTCTCTCTCACGCTTGCCAGCGTTTCCCAGCCTGTGAGTCACAAAATGCTGGCAAGCTCCTGCTCCCCTGACTCTGCAGCTGATCAGCCCCTCGCCAACTTCCCACTCCCTTCTCAAACTGCATCCTCCTTAGGCTTGAGCCTCTCACACACTACTGGAGTGCTCATAAACTGGAATCCAGATTTGGGCAACTCCATCCCCCTAATGCGTTTTGAGTATTCGGAAGAGCAGTTCAGTTTGGGCGGGAAAATTTGTTGGCATAAAAATGCTGCCCACCCTTAGGATCCCAGTTGGGCCTTAGTAAAGAAGCAGAATGATAGTTCTATCCACGCTGCAGGTAGCAGCAGAGAGGTAGGGTAAGAAACGACTCCCTTTAGTAACAGTAACCTGCAGCAGATGAGAGCTACTTTGGTCGAGTAGTTAAGACACCAGGCTAGAAACCGAGAGACTAGGAGTTCTAGTCCTGCCTTAGGTACAAAACCAGCTGGGGGGACTTTAGACCAGCCAGTTTCTCTCAGCCCTAGAAAGGAAACAATGGCAAACCACTTCTGAAACGTTACAAAGAAAACTGCAGGGACTTGTCTCTCACAGGTGATTAGTGGGCAATGCAGAAGAACCCTTTGCATTATTTTTTAATATTTGCTACTTTTCAAAACTCCACTGTCTCAAGAGGAGGAATAGGAAGGGTGATGCTGATAAGAAGCAGCAACACCAAAACACAAAAGTTCTACAAATAAAGACAATGTCTTGAATCCATTCATCCCTGAAAAAGACCTATGAAGGAGGATACGTATAAAGGCACATGTGAAGCTCTACTGGAGATCCAATGCCCCCTGTCCATTTGTGTGTGTGTGTGTGTGTGTGTGTGTGTGTGTGTGTGTGTGTTAAATGTTTGTTAAGCATTCAGAATACACTTGCTTAGTCCCAGACACGGACAAATCTTATTTCCTGTTTCAGCCTAGCCCAAGGCCATCTACAGGCAGTAGCCACAGCAGTGGCAGCTCATATTTGTGTAAATTTTTTTTTGGCTTGCCTTTATTCTTTGTTAGCAAGCCAAAATTTTTTTTACATACATACATATACATACACATATACAATAATAATAATAATAATAATAATAATAATAATAATAATAATAATAATAATAATAATGTTGGAAGGGACCTTGGAGGTCATCTACCCCAACCCCTTGCTCAGGCAGGAAACCCTATACTATTTCAGACAAATGGCTGGCCAGTCTCTTCTTAAAAACTTCCAGCGTTGGAGCATTCACCGCTTCTAGAGGCAGGTTGTTCCACTGGTTAGTTGTTCTAACCGTCAGGAAGTTTCTCCTTAGTTCTAGGTTGCTTCTCTCCTTGACTAGTTTCCATCCGTTGCTTCTTGTCCTGCTTTCAGGTGCTTTGGAGAATAGCTTGGCTCCCTCTTCTCTGTGGCAGCCCCTGAGATACTGGAACACTGCTATCATGTCACCCCTCACCCTACACACACACACACACACACACACACACACACACACACACACACTTCAAAGTTTCAAAAGAAAGAAAATATCTGGTTGGGTTGGCTTGCTGGGGGCTCAAGTACAAATGTCCCATTTTTTTCTACATCGAATAATGTAGAATTGCTAATTGTTTGCATTCCAAACTCTTCTGGGATTCAGTACTTTAAGAAGAGAAGCACCAGTCAGTTAACAATGAGGACATTATACACTGCAATCTTTGACTATATAAAGTTTGCCTGCATCACACACTGTAGAATTTAGGTTTAGTCCTACTAAATTCACTATGCTTTATGTAGTGGATTCATTACAAGCTGTGGATAGCGCAGGCAGAGAGAAAGATGTCTATGAAAGAAACATGCCTTTAACTATACAAGAAAGGCTGAGAGAGCAACTATTTCCCATGGCTTCCCATTGCTTCAAAACTCTCTTGTGAGTGCCGGGAAAGAGATCTCTGTGGGTTCCTCTCTTCAGGAGGTTTCACTCATCTCCGGCCACTGGAAGGCAGGAAAATTAATAATCTTGGCCTAATGAAATCCTCATAGTAGCAAACCAAGCCCCCAAATTCTTAGCAAGCAAACCATTAGGACTGGGAGCAATGCCATACAGCAGAGTCTGTGGAAAAACTGAGTTGCACTGTTTTCCTGGTCCTTCACCGAGTAGCAGAAAATGGGAATTTCCACCTTAAAGAAGAAGAAATGTCTATTTCCTTCTTTTCCCACTGGGCAAGAATTACTATAATCTCTTCCATAATGTCAGTTGTGTAGAGGCTGCAGCAGTTGTCTCAAGGACAACAGAATATTTAAACCAATAGCCTCACAGAAGGAGGTCCAATTGTGTTCAACGTTCTGTCCCCTTTGTTGCATTTTCCTCCTCTTTGATGCACAGCATTCAGTGTTCAAGCTGAGGAGTGGAAGGGCTCTCGCTGGTTTGAAAATCCCAACTCCAAATCTAGGGTCAAACTACACATTATTTCAAAGCAAGGATGAAGAACCCTCACACTGTTCAAGTCCCAGCATCATCCCCCTTTGCTGGTTCTGCTGGAAATTGTTTAGCACCAATTAGAAAGTCACACTTTTTGCTGATTTCCCCTCCCACCAACCTTTTTGGTGTAAAAGTAAGTGTAACAGAACCATAGGGATGCTTTGCTCGACAATATGATGCAATCCCAATTTAAGATGTGTGCGTGCAGTTTGCATTGAACAATGCAGTTTACACTGAACAGACCACTTTTTGACATACTAAATTGCTGTGCTACAATTGTTAAGAGGAGAATTAATATCTCCCTAGGCTGCACAATATGGATCAAATCCAATGCATATCATTTTGAGGGGAAAATGACAACTGGTAATTATTAAAGTAGCATATAGCTTGATCTCTATAGTTACAACTATTATGATTATTTAATGATGAAGAAAAAATAATTTTGACAAATTTATGTTTACAGGTAGACCTTATTAGCAACCACAATTAGGACCAGCAATTTGGGTGATAAGTGAAGCGGTCACTAAGTGAAACTGCAACTCTGTTTATAATCTTATTTCAGCTTTCCTTTGCTTTACAGACCTGCAAAGTTTGTGGGATTGGTTGTTAACTGAGAACAATTACTTTACGACAGCTGCTAAACAAGGACTACCTTCACCAGGTCCCATCAGTCAATGGCATGCTTTATTTCTGCTTGATATCTTGTACTTTTGAATCCTGATGTTGCAGACAGGTTCCCCAAGCTAAGAAGTAACCCAGTTACTACAAAGGTTACTTACTCAAAAGCAACACAGATGGCAAAATAAAAGGAAAAACAAAGAATTCTTTCATAATACAGTCAAAACCAACTTTCGAAATGGGTTCACCCTCAGCATTAAGCCATGAATTGTTGAATAAGCCACATTGCATTAAGCCAGCATTTCTCAATTTGGGTGAGGAATTCAGGAGATTGCAGCTGAGCAACAAGCTGGAGAAAGTTACAGCTATAAACTAATGTTTAATAAACCACAATGGTTGGATTACTATGCTAAGTTACAACCAAACAAGTCTTGGAATCTCTTAGCAAGGTGCATGACCCCACCCTCAAGATTCCCAAGGTTACCACCCTCCGTTTCTTCTTTTTGACTTGATTTAATTGTAATACTACTCTTCATAGCAAACAACACTGAGCATTTCATGCTGCATGATGTGAACAAGGTGTGCTGCCAAAAAAAGGTGCCTGAATACTACTACTAAATGTGGAATCTAGCTCAACTTTAGAAGAGGAAATTCAAATTTTCTTTTAAAAGGACCTGAAAAGACTTTAACGCGAGTCCTCGAGCCTGACCTGCATAGAGACCGTTTCTATACACCAGAAGCAAAAAGCACTTTTTTCTTTTGGATGAGAGAAAGATACCCCACCCAAGATTTAATTAAATTCACAAAGATACAAGAGTGATTTCTCTTCTAGGAGAGCCAGGTTTTACTAACCATAAATTGTAGAAAGTCTTTTGACACTGGACGTTTGTAAATACACACAAACAGACACACACACTGAGAGGGAGGGAGGGAGGGAGTACAGTAAATCGAATACAGCCAAGTGCCAGTATCTGCCCACTGGTCCAAGCTGGGAGCAGCTTTGTGGAATAAATACTAAGAGGGAGTGTTTCTCTTAAAAGTAGAGAGTCAAATTTAACTAAGCAAAAGAACAGGACATCCTCTCCCAAGAAGAAGCCGATTCAGGCAACCAGCTACACTTTGTAGCTAGCGGCCAAGGAAGAAAGAGCTTGCTCCCAGATATATTTTGTGTTTGCAAAAGCCCCGACTACTCAGTTTAGCAAGACCTATGTCTGGCCTGCTTCGCTGGTTTGCAATGCATGCGTTAGGGCTAACCACACCTAACAATTTCCCATTGTGAATCAGCAGAGCCTCTAGTCAATTATAGTTAAATGAAAGCAAACAGCTCCAGATGGGATACTACACGGATACTTATTTCTACTCCTAGTTTTTACTCTCTGGCTGCTTTTCATTTAAAACCTTCCCTACATCCCTGAATCCCAAAGTTGATGGACCTTCTGTTTTTTCCCCCCCTCAAGACCTGAGGCTGAAATATTCTTCCAGTCCAAAGCCACACAACCCCTTCTTCTTCAGTTGGTACTTCCTGAATGGGGAAAATATGGGGAATGTTAAGAGAGGATCCCCTAAATAGTTGAGTATGAAAAACATCTGTAGCTTTGGGTGAGAAAGTGACACTACAAAGCCCTGATTCTGAGATTCAACACTCCTTTCATCAAACAATTTAGCCATTGTGTGTGAAAGGGCAGAGATTCATCTGCATGAATACTCAGAGAAAGCTAGTTAATTGGCCGTGGGCTATTGAAGCCTCTGGCAGCCAGATCCTCTTATTTTAAAGGTGCTACATCCCCATAATTCTTTACCCCATTTGCACTTGCGCGCGCGCACACACACACACACACTCCAGGTTGTCTACAATTGCAGATATTGTTGTTCCAGGGTCCTGTTTAGTTTGAAACTCATATTCGGCAATCCTAATGAGACTTCAGAAGCGATACCACCACTGCAATTAGTGAACAAGGGGCTAAATCCAGTTTGGCCCCATTTATTCTGTTTTACCAAGGCAACTAAATCGGTCCCAAGATCATCAGCTGAAGCAGGATAGACCACATATTCTCCACAGAGTTGGCCTTGATTGCCATTACCACAGTAAAGAATGTTTAGCATTGTTCTCCAGACCCATCAGGCTGCACAGCTCATTTTTCTGGACACCAACCTATCCATGATCCTGTTTTTTTTTTAGTTCAGAGCATATCTCCTTCACAAAAATGAAGTAGTAGACAATAGGTCTCCTGCTCAGACATCTGTGACTCACAGTATCTGGTGTGGGTTACATTACAACATATGGGGGAAGCAGAATGATTTCTGGATTTTTTTCAAGAATATTTAATCCTGTTCCTGCCTAGATAGCCTAGAAAAGCTCCAATTTGACAACACATGGCAAAAGTATTACAAAATGGAAATACAAAATAGGTGATGTGCATCTTTCATTGGGCCAACCTTTGAGTGACAAAAGAACAATTCATGCAGAAAAAGAACAATAAATTCTGCTGATATTATATGGATCAAAATGGTTATTAAATACAACTGCTGGTTTCAGACAACCCCAAATAGCTGTTCATCTACAAGACTATGAAGTATTTACAACATATTTATGTTGTACTTTCTAAGTAATTCAAGGCAATGAACATACATAGTATTCCTTCCTCCTCTTATTTTGCCCACAAGCCTTAGGTGGGTTGGGCTGAGAGATGGTGGTGGGAGAGACACTGCAATGTGTAAACAAAACCAGAAATAATATACTGTAAAGGGGTGGAGGAAAATTGTAAGACTTTTTTTTATTGCTTTAACTGTGATCTTCCTATTTTACATTATAAGTTTTCCTCTGTTATTTCGTATTTCCATGTACACATGGCACAACTCATATGTCTTTAAACCAATTAAACATGAGGAGGAACAATTTGTTTATTTGTTCACCAAAATGCAAAATGGAATGGCTATAAACAGCAAAGTTTCCATAGCTTCATTCATATGCAAAAGTGCTAAGCAAATCTTAAGGACTATTCTAAACGTTTACCCTGGCTTGAGACATCACAGTGGATCTGCAGGTTCAATGTGATAGATCTGGCAAAACTCCACGAAGTTTGCATTCCAAACCAGCTGTGACCTGAAAAGAAGCTGAAATAGAGGACATCTCGAAACTTGAATAAAAGAAAGAAGATATTAGGTCCTCCTACATCCTTTTGGATATGAAGGCAAAAAGGGACTTTGGAGTGCAAAGAAGGTGCTCGTGTAACACTTGTCTGTAACTTCTTAAGCTCCTGTGGCTGCCTCTCTGCAGCTGTTATGCAACCTCAGGAAAAGCCATGTTTTGTTTAAAGGGTTGCAGACAGGTGCAACATGCGTGCCCTTGCATGCTCTGAATTCCACAACCTTAGAAGATAGGTGTGGGTGTGATGCAGGTCAGAGAGGGAGGAGGAGATATTGCAATGTGTGAACAAAGCCAAGATGAATATACTGTAAAAAAGGGGACAAATGGAAAGATTTTTTAAAAAAAATGTCTTTAGTGATAGCCCTGGTTTATATGAGTTTACATTATAGTTTTCATCTGTCACCTCCACAAAATAACAAGAAACAGCAGCGTGTATTTTCAGCAATCCTGACCACAAAAAGGGCAATTAAAAAGCCTCCAGCCTTGGGCCCACTGTTATGCATCCCACTTATAGAGTCAGTCCCCAAAACTACTTAGGCTTTTCCCACTCCATTGCTGGATTCATGGTCCAATATCGGAAGAAAAGTGAAGTGGTTGGAATACGTAGTAGCATAATCCAGGATACGGATCAGAAGTTTTGCAAGGCATAACTGGAATAGCTGGGTAAGAGAGACTTCACCCAACCCCAGTCTTGGGAGTAGAGGGGAGACCTTTGCAGCTCCTCATTCTGGTTTTAGTGGCGGGAGGATGAAGATAAATCCTTAGAGATAAGTCTAGGCCTACAAAGCTTTGCTGGGAAAAGATGCAGCATCCAGAATAGGCTCAAAAAGAATAGTCAGCCCTGGGTTCAATTGCAAAGACTCCTTCTTTGAGATTCAGGGCAGAGCCACCCTTTCTGCTTGTCCCCAGAATTGGCTACCACCACTTCTCAAGGGCAGGAATGGATAACGTATCAGTAGTCCTCCACTGATTCCCAGCACATTCTATCCATATTTTGAAGCTCAAGAGGCTGGAACCCTTTAGAGTAAATGTTTACTTTAGATTTAGTGTTGCCCCCAGCTCCATTTGGTATTACCCCGGTCCATCTTGTGCCTTCCCGCAGCTGATCACTGGCGTACGTGGCCATTTTGTCCCAGGTTGCTGGTTTTCTGCTGGATGGCAGCTTTTGTTGTTGTTGTTCACTCAGAGTTCAGTGACAGCTTGTTTATGCCAATGATTTTTCCTCAATTACTTTTCCCACTGCCGCCAAAACCTTATCACTCCATTCAACCCTACACTGAAGTAAAAACAACCAACTAGGTCCTTCAATGGTCATACTCAAAACTGAGAACTATCCTAGCCATATGGCCAATCTATTGCAATCCCAACTGGAATTTCTAAAGTTGGGATCTTCTACCAACTGAAAGACAAGAAAAGTTGCCATAGATTCCTAGATATTTTAATATATCAAGTTACTCTATATCGTCTCGACCCCTCAAATGTAATATTTTATTTCTAACAGCCTGTGAACAATGCAAGCATTTCCCATGGGTTTTGTGCTTAGAGATTAAAAACATACTCCACTTTTTCAAATACACAATTATTTCACAATTTTTTCTTGAAAATAGATTCAAGGACTAGGCCCTGGCCTACCCAGCTCATATGAGGCTCTTCACTAGTTATTTATTAATGTGTATAATTATTTAAATTTATATGCCACCCATCTCCCCAGAGATAGCTCTCTATTATATTTAGTGCACATTTTTTTGCCTCAGAGAAATGATGCATGCTTGCGTATCTCGTGTGCTCTCACAATGGGCAAACTACCCACCTAAAAGCCTGTCCATGAACGCAAAACCAGAGGTGCAGCCAATTATAAATTATACCAATATAAAATGTATACATAGTACAAGGAATAGAACAGGGGGACTACATTTAAATAATGTTGCTAAACAACAGTGGTATAAAGCTGAGGACTGAACAAAGTTACATATGAGAAGCCGGAACCCTGAAAAGCTAAATACATCTTACCTCTTGTAAATATATCTCATACAATCTCGTAGAAGTGTATATTTCAACAGTCCTCAGAGGAATGCCGAGAATTGTGATGTATTTGCTATTGTGAAATAAGTAGATTTTTTTTTTGCATCAACTATTGGATTGCTCCAATTTTACACAATGAAGGGGACAGGCAAACTGACCCATTCACACCTAACCATCAAATGCAGAGCATTTATCATTAGAGAAGATTCACAGCTTTCTGTACACTGAAAAGTATTCTCTCCCGGCTTCTTTGGAGAAGGGTGGCTCAGAATAAGGAATAACTTGCCACAGGGGTCTTTAATGAATTACTAGTACAGGTCCATCTCCAGGCCTGCTTAATGAGGGCCTATGTGAAAGGGGACTACTTTTTCTCTCTTTCAGAGCAAACTCTTTGGCCCATAAGATCTGCCATAATGAGTCAGGGAATGGCTATGTAATACTGTGCTAGTGGGTGTAATGAAAGCAGAACTTGGCTCTAGTGTTATACCGTAGTTAT
The DNA here is from genome assembly GCF_947247035.1 of Vipera ursinii. Lineage (NCBI taxonomy): Eukaryota > Metazoa > Chordata > Lepidosauria > Squamata > Viperidae > Vipera > Vipera ursinii. Next base: position 128,009,965 of record NC_139513.1, read on the forward strand.
TAATTTATTCTTTTTGGAGGAAATTTTAAGGAAGGAAGAGGCCCAAGAAACAGCCCTGTATTTCCAAGCAAGTAGAGAGGCCAGTTTGAAGCCAATTGCATGCTTTGAATATCAACTTTTATTTATCAGAAAAATGTATCTTAAGAATGGTTAGTGCCTAAGTGGTTTTGAGTATATATGAAGTATAATTCTTTTCCCTTTGTAAAGGCAACCAGCATCAAAGTGCCTCTGAGTATTTCTTTAATTTGTATGCATACACTGGAAGATTAGAATACCATCAATAGCACAATGCTTTAGACTTAGGTTCACCAATCACATTAATCTATGTGTGTGAACCCAGCCACCGTGGTTAATAAACCATACTTTATGGCTTAGTATATTGTGTAAACCCAGCCAACTGTGCTCAGTTCAATACACCATGGTGGACTAAACTATGACTTACTACAAGCAAACCACGTCAAGGATCACATGACAGAAGTGTTTTTTGTTTCATACAATTTCGATAATGATGGAGGAGAAAAGCTAGTGAAATTCAGCCTAGTTTGTAGTCAAACCCATGAACTAGTTCTCTTTAAAAAGAGATTCATGGTTGGTTATGAGATTTGAGAACTTAGGCATTAATTTAAAACATTTTTATTCAAGAGGAATACTTTGCCTTAACAGAAAACTGCCTAAAAATAAGCATAGCTTTTGCCCTAAACATTTAATATACAAACAAAAAAAGGAAAAAGAAAAAGAGGTAATTATGGTGTTTAAAACTCACAACTTTAGCATTTTTAATTTAAGGTTTGACACGCATTTGGCATAATCTGCTTTATATACATTTAAATTGCTCCTTTCTATACTCCATGTAAAGAATTCCTGACTTTGGGCTCAAAGGGCTGACATCCTCTGTCAAGTTCTTATATTAGCTGCATAATTAAATAAGTGATCCCAAGGCACTGGAAAATTAATTTATGAATTCTTTGAAGACCAACTATTGCTAAATGAAAGATGGGGGCAAAGGAGTGGATTACCAGTACTTTATGGAAAGTTACCAGTTTCAACTGGTAAGTGCTAGTGGTAATGTGGTGCACGTGCACACAAAAAGTAAGATCACCTCCTTCTACTAGCAGGGTAGGCAACCTCGGCTCTTTTATGACTCATGGACCAACTCCCAGAATTCCTGAGCCAGTATGGCTGGCTCAGGAATTCTGGGAGTTGAAGTCCATGAGTCATAAAAGAGCCGAGGTTGCCTACCCCTATACTAGCTGAAAAACAAGCAGGAACAAACTGGTTGGTTTTCTACAATAGCATTACTTGGGAACTACTACCTCAGAAGTAGGGCATGGTTCTAGGCTTCATCTCTTGGCAAACAAGACTTGTTAAAAGCCATCCAGCTTGCATTATGTATCCTTGGCATAGCTCAGCATCAGGATGCCCAGATTCTCCGCAGATACATCTCCAGCCAGCTGTGCTATGTGCCCAGCATTGGATTGTGCAGCCAATTTCCTGCCTTCAAAGGCATGTGAGAAATTTCTACCTTTCCAAAACAAACAAGCCATAAAAATTCCCCAGGCACCAACCTGCTCTCCCAATTGCTTTCCAATGAGACCCTTCTGTGTTTATATACCTGGCACTGTGAGAAAATAACTTGAATACAATATAAACACTAACTGTCCAATTATGCCCCCTTTTCTTCTCTGGATTGGGGCTTTTATTAGCTTCAGGACTCCTGTTTCTTCCCTTCCCAGCCTGTGAATCTCCTCTGAGAGGATGTCTTAAGCAAGGTCTATAATCAATGCCCAGCTTAATAGCCGACACTGGCAAGCCTAAGAGGAAAAATAGCCTCAAACTGGCCTGAATTACAGGTATATTAATTGTAATTGGATATAAACTCTGAGTCTTTTCAGACTGTATACAGGTTAGTGTGAAATTTTGATGTGTGTATTTCAAAATTCCCCCAGCCACATGAAGAAATTCAAAAGAAGTGTGACATGTTGAACCAAATCCATCAGCTCCTTCCATAACCTAGGAGTACTTGGTCTTATAATAACATCGCAACCCAATTTTAGAAAAGTGAATTGGCACCGGGATCAGGTTTCACACTATTGCTTCTCTAGTATCCATTTTGGTAACTCCTGCTCTGGGTCAGCATGACCTGTGCTCTGAAGTCAGTTCAAAATTGTGTAATACAAATATTCAAATTCTCCAATATGAATAATAATAATCTGAATACATTCATTGATTGGTTTCCCTTTTCAAAGGATATGAAAACTATTCAACAAGAAGCTCAAGGCAGCAATGGGGGCAAAGGAGAATGGAGAGAGAAAAGCATTGAAATGGCAAACAGATAGTCAGCAAGATAAAGGTAAAAGGTAAAGGTTCCCCCGCACATGCATGCTAATCGTTTCCAACTCTAGGGGCCGGTGCTCATCTCCGTTTCAAAGCCGAAGAGCCAGCGCTTGTCCGAGGACGTCTCCGTGGTCATGTGGCCGGCATGTCTAGATGCCAAAGGCGCATGGAACGCTGTTACCTTCCCACTGCAGTGGTCCCTATTTTTCTACTTGCATTTTTTACGTGCTTTCGAACTGCTAGGTTGGCAGAAGCTGGGACGAGTAACAGGCGTTCACTCTGTTACGTGGCACTCGGGATTCGGCCCGCCAAACTGCCGACCTTCTGATCGACAAGCTCAGCGTCCTAACCCACTGAGCCACCGCGTCCCTCAGCAAGATAAAGAGAATGATAAACAAAAGGAGCTCACTCTTCATACTACGGGTGAAACTTTATTTGCTTGTTTGCAATGAAGCATATTTTGGGAACCTGACCATGTGGTTTTGTTCACTAAGCTATGGTTAAGCAAATCACAGTTTATTGAAATGTGTCACCCCCCCCCCAACCTTACAATTAAGGAAAACAATACTCAAACTTTGAAGTTTGGGATTTAAACTTAGCTCAAACTTTAAAGCTTTGGCACTTGCTAACTAACTCCAGTAATTCCTTTGTTTTTTGCAAATTCACCAGACATAGCCCATTAGCTACAGTATTTGCAGCAATTGCCAAAGCTAGAATTTGATTTAAGAAGATAGATAAGGCTGCTAATCCGATGGCACTTTCCTGGGTCTCGTCCACATTATACACAAAGGAGTTTGTTTTCAAGAAAGTATGTTTAGCATTGCTCAGAATTTCTTAAGATATCAAACACAAAAGTTCACATGAACATGAGAGACAAAGGTAATCAGAATATATGTATATTGATTGTCACCCTTTCATCCTCAGGGTTTTAGTCTCTTCAACAGCTGAAGTTTAAAAACGTAGCAGATAGTATTTTCTATCAAGGAAACGCAATGGTGGTAGAAACAGTTACAAGCTGAATTTCTACCTACAACTACTGCTGGATAAGTTCTGCTCATTGAGTCTATTAACTGGACACCCCTGACCTGGAAAAGACAGGTCAGAGTTAACTACATTTTTTTTCTTCCTCCTCCTCTCAACTTCCTGTTTCTTTAAGCATTCTCTCTTCAGGAAATTGCAAAACGTAGCATCAATACCCACACAGAATTGCACCTCTATGGTAATCTCCAGTGGACTGTGGTTCCAGCTTTTCCCAAATTTCTACCCATTCCCCTGTTAGACAGTCAGAAAACTACTTCTGGACAGTTTAGCAATCCCTAAGCAAAATGTTCCCTGTAATTGTGTACAGGGGAACTGCATGGGTAAAGTAACAGTGGGGAAGAGGTGACCAAGGAGGCCAAAAGTCAGAAAGGACATTATGCAAGCTCACTATGAGGTGGGCCAAGGAAGCCCCAGTAGAACACTTAGCCGGAGTCTGTCTTAAAATCTCTCCCTAGTTTCATAATGGATGCAAGACTGAAACCAGCGGTAAGGTACTCCCTGCCTTATACAGGAAGTTGCTCTTTGGGTAAAAGTTTGTTGTGTTGGGTGCAGACGTTTGTTTTATATACGCAACACTTCTTCAATCAAAGGGATGGCATCTCCAGGAATTGCTTAGAACAGGGTGAGCTCTGGAAAAAAAATATCTAATCATTTAATGTTAGTCTGTGGTAGCAGATGCCAAGGCTATGAAAGGTTTATTGGAAAATAAAACATGTTTGCCAGAATCTAGATCATTTTTAGGGCTTGGGAAAGAGATAATTTCAAATCCTGGCTCCTTCCTAAAGTTTTCTGGGTAAGCCACTTTCTGACTTAGGACAGCTGACACCAGGATTTCTAAAAACTTTGCAGTACTGCAACACTTTAAAATAGCAAGTGAATTTGTGCAACATCCCCTGCGGCCCATAGCCCCAAATATAAAATGAATGATTTCATTGAGGTTGTGCTTGAGCAAGAAATAAATATACTACGTACATTTAATCATTATTTTTAATCTATATATCACAAGGATTCTTCAACTTTGCAATACTGTAACTGTGGCCTTGCGCAGGCAAATTGAGTAGCAAAGCTCACAGCAAGGTTTAACAATGCTGCTTCTTCAAGTGTGCAAGCCTGACCAGTTTTTTTTTTAATCTGAAACCTGCCTCTTTGCACCAAGAATGGGAAGGCTTTTGAGGATGGAGGCTCAGAGCAGACAGGTGACAATACAGGTAGTCCTGGACTTACGATCACAAATGAGCCCAAATTTTCTACTGCTAAGCGAGACATTTGTTAAGTGAATTTTGCCCCATTTTACGACCTTTCTTGCCAAAGTTGCTAAGTGAATCACTGCAGTTGTTAAGTTATTGTTAAGTGAATCTGGCTTCCCCACTGACTTTGCTGGTCAGAAGTTCACAAAAGGTGATCACATGACTCCAGGACACTGCAATCCCCATAAATATGAACTAGTTGCCAAGCTTCTGAATTTTGATCATGTGACCATGGGGATGCTGCAATGGTCGTAAGTGTGAAAAACGGTCATAAATCATGTTTTTCCGTGCCATGTAACTTCCAATGTTCACTAAATGAACTGTTGTAAGTCGAGGACTACCTGTACAAAGTGGATATAGCAAGAATTTTCTGACTTCTTTTTGGGTTGGAGAGTTAAATTCTTTGCAAATTGTTTTAGATATCAGAGGTGTTCAAGGTCTTCTCAAGGGCTATTTTAACCTTTTTGAAATTACAAAATGCTAAATAAATAAAAATGTGTGCAAGGCCATTTGGGTTCAGGTACCTCCTTAATAAGGGATGCGGTGGCTCAGTGGGTTAAGACGCTGAGCTTGTCGATCAGAAGGTCGGTCGAATCCCGAGTGCCGCGTAACAGAGTGAGCGCCTGTTACTCATCCCAGCTTCTGCCAACCTAGCAGTTCGAAAGCACGTAAAAATGCAAGTAGAAAAATAGGGACCACTCCAGTGGGAAGGTAACAGCGTTCCGTGCGCCTTTGGCGTCTAGTCATGCCAGCCACATGACCACGGAGACATCCTTGGACAAGCGCGGGCTCTTTGGCTTTGAAACGGAGATGAGCACCGGCCCCTAGAGTCGGAAACGACTAGCACGCATGTGCGAGGGAACCTTTGCCTTTACCTCCTTAATGCTTTCTAATAAGCGGAAATTTCATTTCAAATTTATAATTTTAATAGAGAAATGGTTTTCTTTTGTAAGCCTATTGTTTTAAATAGGCTTACAAAAAGCATCCCTAATAAAGGATGCCCCTGTCCTACTTTTTCCTGTCTCCTTGAAGGACCCTGCCTTTACAATTCTGAGACAGCTAGCTTTTTAAAAGAGCCCAGTTACCATGCAAAATGTGGCAGCATCAGGATGAGAAGTCAGAAAATAGCAAGAAGAGAGATTGGAATAATTCAGCAGAGTGGCAACAGCTGGACAGGGCTATTTGTGGCCAGACATAGTAGAGACAGAGCACCACAAAGGACATAAACTGAACTCCACCAAGGAGTCAGATGTGACAGAAAGTTAGCCCAGGTGCTAGCAAAGGAACCAGAACCCTGAACACTGGCAAGATTGAGCAGACCAGGGCACAAATTCATTGTAAGCAGCAAGATGTTCAAAAGGCCAAGACACGGGCTTCTTAGAGGCCAGGGAGATTAAATTTCAATGAAAGGCAGACCAGAGCATCTGCCACCTCTACGAGCCATCAGAAAGGCACAAGACAGCAACTACAGCTTTCCAGGAACAGCTAAGGAGAGAGACAGATCCAGCTGTCTGTCCAACCTCCAGGCATTTTAGCCATGCAAACGGCTGTGATGTGGCTTGAGCAAGGGAGAGCTCAAGGATAGCATCTGCCTTGGGTTTTTTCCTTATGTTGTTTTTCTTTTTTGGTCTGCTTGTTTGCTTTTTGTTTTTACTGGACTCTGCCCAGAGTCCTTCAGGATTAGGGCAGATTGTAAGTATTGTTAAAAGAAAAAAATAAACAAATGCAGTTCCGGCAGTGGAACTTTGAAAGCAGCAGAAGATAACAGCTCATAATGGAATGCACCTTAATGGGATATGGACTAAGTCCTTCACCAAGTCATAGCAAGGATGAATAGCAGCCATGACCCATCTGGAGAGAGACTATAAAAACTGGGCCAATCCTTTATATACTGTAGTTTCTAAATATACAAAAACATAGCTTATTGCTTCAAACTGAAAGCCACCATCCACTAGATATATAGAATATGCAGTGATTATTTGAGAGATATTGTAGTGTCAAAGAAGAATATTGAAGAATATTCCAAGTAAGACTAAAATATGAAGAAAAGGGAAGAAAAGAGATGCCTGTCCATAATACCAATCTGCCCTTATATAGAAAGCAAAGCAAGGAGATTCAGAGTGAGCTATAATGAATTTGTCTATTGAGATGAAGTTACTGCAATGAAGAAGGACATCTTTCAAGAGAGCAAGTAGTTAAGATAAGTGGCCATTAGATTGAAAATGTTGAGAGATAAGCATTGATAAATCCTACAATACATTTCAGGTCAGAGTAGGAGAGGGGGGGAGTGGGTACATGTGGAACAAACCTTTCATAAAATGCTTCAGCAATGAGTCCAAATGTAAGATTCCTCTCTGGGAAAAGCCATATTGTGGCAATGTTACGAAGTAAGCATCTTGAGGGGGGGGAAAAAAAAGAATGTAATAGGTATTGAAAATTATAAGATCAAAATACTCCCACTCAGCAAAAGTGAGGAAGCAATACCATTTGGTTGCAAATGTCTTTCTCATAGAAAGTTTCCTCATCTGCAACAAAGCGTTGTCTACAATCCTGAAGGTGGAGATGCTGTAGGAGTGAATCATCAACACAAGGAATTTTAAAGTCTGCAGGAATCAGCTCTTCGAGGTAGACCAGGTCAGGAAAGAGAATAGCTGGAACTAATCTTACATTGATACAGGCTATCTTGAAAGCAGGGGATACAATGGCTCAGTGATTAAGGACGCTGAGTTGTCAGTTGGAAAGCTGACAGCCCAGGTTTGAGAACTAAGCACCATGTGATGGGGCAAGCTCCCGTTACTTGGCGCAGCTCACGCCCACCTACCTGTTCCAAAGCATGCAAATGCAAGTAGATAAATAGGTACCACCTAGGTAAGAAGGCAACAGCATTCTGGAGCCTTTGGCATATAGTGACCACAGACTGCTGCTACATAGTTTCTTCAAGGTGGCTCCTCCAGAGGAGGTCTGGATGAGAGATCCAAAGTTCAGCACAGAGAAGACAAGTTCAAAACCACTAAAGGAGATTTGGCCTTGTATAAAGGAAATAAGGAAAATGTTTTTGGCAAGATATGATACCAGAATGCCATTCATATTGTCCCTCTGGAGCTTCATGGCATCTTGGTCAGGAGGATGAAATGGAAATATGAAGGAGCAGGCATGCCTAACAGAAGAACACATCCCTTGGATTGAACCCAGAACCATTTTTGCTGCAGTATTGCTGCTCAATCAGTTGTTGCTGGCCATGAAGACATTCGTAGCCAGAACACTCCACTTAGAAAATATGAACCAGTCATGGGAAGTGGATGATAAAGCTCAGGTAACTTCCACATGTTGTGGTCATGTTATCTTGTGGCCTTGTAGCGAAATGGGCGGCAAATAAATTTAATACATAAAAATAATGTGGTCGCTATCTTTTTCAAATATACGTTCATGTATGTAAACAGCTTTATGGGAAGCTTTTCAAATGTTAGATGCTGGATAATGCTGAACTATATATCAAAGTTTTGGAATTTGACTGTTTATCAGGCATTATGTTTGCATCAAACCAGGGAATGACTGAAAAGAATGAATAGAAACGTGGTATTGTTCCAGATGCCAAGGGATGATTGCCAGAAATACGTGATTTACTTGTTTTGAAAAAGGCAATATTTTCTACTATCAAAGGATGCAAAGAAATGTGCATTACTATGACAGATTTTGTGGTACCTTACAATAATATTTTGAACTGGTCATATTACAATAGTGAATTCATTAGCAAACCGGTGACTATTGACAAGTTAAAAAAAAGTAATTTCCAGCAGATTGCCTTTCCCAGCAAGTTGAATTACCACCGAAGGAGTTGTCCACACAGCACACCAATTCCAAAAATATTTCCTGTGATTTAACAAAGGAGTCAATCTCACACTATCACGATTATTGACTTATCCTGTGTAAACGTAATATTTTCTGATAGTATATTCAATGTAGTAGGAAATTCTTGAATGCCCCAAATGCCTTAAATACACCCAGAAACAAAAGCTCATTGATGTGAACAACCAACTCAGTACTACACCATGGCTCCCAAATCCAAAGGGATTGACAATGAACTTGGCAATCTGTTACAGTTGCATTGGTAGAATCATTACAGATTGAGATGGTGAAACAATAATGGTATCTCTCTATTATTCATAACAGTTTGCTAAATTTTACAATGCTCTGCATCAGGTGCAACCACCAAAGATTAATGTCAACTGGTGCAAAAAACAGGAACCATAAATGGCATACGTACATCTAAAGGCAACTTTATTGTGGTAGCCAATATATAGCTCAGCAATTAAGAATCCCCAAACTTACCTAACACCAAGACCAGCTAAATTAGCATCTATCTGGATCACTAAGGTCTTATTCCAAGAAAGGTAAGTTCTCTTTCTTTTGACATCTAGGTCCATGTCAATTAATTTGATATCTTGCAAAAGAGTGTAGGACTCTTGGTAGATGAATATACTGGAAGTAATATTCTCTTAAAAAGTTTTTTCCCAGGATCAGCCTATAAATCTAGGCCTATCTGTAAGCCAAGAGTTCTTGATGATTCTTGGCAAAACTGTGCCTAAGATTCATAACTAGCAATCAATTAGCCAGGTAATGACATATACCATTCTATATACACTTTATATATTAACTTTATAGGGTTAGTACCATCAAAGGGGAAAAGTCTGCTCTCATAAATGCAACCTATTGTTGTTTGATCCATTTAACAAAAAAACTGAGCAGAATGAAGGAATTAAAAAGATCCATTAATAGACAGCATTAGAGAAAAGACATAACATGCTATTGTTGCAGTAAGTGAAAACAAAACAGGAGCTATGCTTAATGCATGTATGATAAAAAAAATAAGTTTTGGCTCCCACTAAATTTTTGAAAATCTGAAAATAACACAGAAGCCACAGATTTGGACTCCCTTGTTCCATTCAAATTATGTGTGAATTAATAATTCATGGCCATTGTGAAAATCCTGGTTCCAGTCATTTGGGGCCCAACGCATACTAAAAGTTACACATTAGATCCGGTTATAATCTCAGACAAGTGTGACATGATCAGCAGGTGGAGGACAGGTACTGAATTCCAGAGGAAGCTTGCAGTTTCTTCCTGGGAATTTGGTGTGCAGTTTGACTGAGCCCTTAGTCTCAACCTGGAATGGACACGTGACAAGGTTGTGACTGCTCCTATGCAATCTCTCTCCATGTTTGATCCCAGAAGCCTCCTCGTTTCCCCAAGTCGCTCTGAGTGATGGAATGACAAAATAAATGGCTAGAAACTTGTTGGAGGAATATAAACAGTGATGAAAAATTGGTACCATCATCATCATCATCATCATCGCCATTGTCTATCCACTGCTGGATGAAGGTCTCTTTTGCATGTTTCCAACAAGTGTGGTCTTGAGCCAGTTGGACCTGCAATACTTGCTGAAGTCATCGCTTCATCTTGTTTTAAATCTCTTTCGTGGATGCTTTTTATCAAGTGGGGTCCATTCTATGACTGCCTTAGCTCAGGGCTTTTCAACCAGTAGTGCGGGTACCACCTAGCAGGTGGTATGCGACCATCCTAGAAAAGTGGTAGTGGTGGAGGGGAATGAGCTAAACCGGTGGCAGCACCGCACAATCCTGAGCAAGAGATGGCTGGAGCTTCAGGGCTGTCAGGGCTCAGCGGAAACGCCAGGATCAGCGCTTCTTCGGGGCTGTCAGGGCTCAGTGGAAGCGCCAGGATCAGCGCCAGGACCCAGCTGGAGCTCAGCACTGATCCTGGCGCTTCTGCTGAGCCCAGAAGAAGCAGTGATCAGCTGGAATGTTGCAGCATCTCCAGGGTCTTGTGATTTACATTCAGATGCTTGGCAACTGATTCATATTTATGATGGTCACAGTGTCCCAGGGTCATGTTTATGTGACCAAAACCTGCTGCAAACACCAAGCAGAGGGGGGGGAATAAAAAACAAACACAACCCCACCCCACCCCCGCTGCCAATCCTCAACAGAAATGCTCAAAACAATGAAAATCTCAGACAGGAGGAAGAGCGCCACCAGGCGGGCAGGTGTCCTGCTCAGCTGTGGCTTGGGGGGCACTTTTTTCAGTGCCATTGTAACTTAAACAGTCACTAAGCGAACTGTTGTAAGTCGAGGACTACCTATACTTCATCACTTTTTTCCTTTTTTTTTTTTTTGGTCATCAAGTTTTTGACACCTTGCTAAGCGACTGGTGGTACTCGGATGTTGCCCTATCCTAAAAGTGGTACGATGGGTGAAAAGGTTGAAAAGCCCTGCCTTAGCCCATCTGCCATCAGTTCTTCTTGCTTATGTGACCAGCCTATTTCCATTTCAATTCTTTTACTCTTTTGATGGCATCAAAACTGGTATAAAACCTCCTATCGGGGACTTCATTATGGAGATAAGAACGAGAAAACATCTCCCCCCTTTTTGCTACATCTACAGAAAGCCACCTAGCAGCTCTTTTAGGGTGACCTGAAAAGTGTGACTTTTTATCTGCTTTCCTTCTGGATCAGCATTCCCCCCTAGAGATTCATACCGCCCCTATTGTTCTCCTTCCAACAAGGCTTGAAAAGCTGGCTTTTCCCCCAGGCCTTGGGTTAGAATGAGCAGAGGGGTCCTTGGAGAAAGCAAATACAAGAGATTGGTTGTGGGTTGTTCCCTCCTACATTTTTCTCTCTCTCTGATAAACTGTTTCTATATTCAGGTTTTATTGCTGTTTGCTCTCTGGAGCAGGGGTGGGCAACTATGGCAACTTTATGACCTGTGGAGCTCAGGAATTCTGGGAGTTGAAGACTGCAGGTTATAAAGTTGCCATAGTTATCCACCCCTGGCCTAGAGCCTGGCGGCTTTATGCATATTACTTATAAATAAATATTTTAAAATTATGATTTCAGAATTTGGATATCTTAAATAATCAGTAGCACTGGCTCACAGTAACAACCTCCACTGTGAGATTACTATGAGATTCCGTGACCTCATTTCTGCTTTAGAATCATCTTTCTGCTATACATTTCTTTATCCCTTAAGACTAAAAGCATGTATGGGTTACGATACCTTTTAATGTTATAATTAGTCTGCTGAATCATCCCATGACTTGGAAAAGAAAAGTACATGCGTAGTCAAAAAGGGTCAACCTATCCTGAATGGATACGCAAAATTCCCCACATCATATATATGGTGACAAGTGTATCAAAATATTTGCTTTATAAAGTTGCAGAAGACTTGTGCTTTTAAAAATGAATTTGACATATGATTCCTATTCCCCAGGACTCCATTTCCCATCTGTAAAATCACATTAAATATACTTCGGTTGTGAGCTTTGTTGAGAAGATTAGCTCTTGTGAATGCAACTGGCTCTGTGTTACACAGCAAAGTACTGTATTTTTATTTAAACACCCGCACCACATGTTTGAATTTATGAATTTAATTCCTAAATTCAGTCATCCATATAATTAGCTTGCATCAGAGATGTTCCTATTTCAATTTTACAGAGAGAAAAACTGAGGCTTACTTAGAAACAAGTCACTCCATAGCTTCATGGATTGGAATCCAAATCTTACAAATCAAAAGTTTTGCTTAGGTAAATCTTCGTGTATCTTTCCAGTAGTTTTAAACTACAATAGATGTCCCTTGAAATAGGGCAGACACTCTTCTGGCTATACAAGATAACTCTTCAATAAGTGCAGACTTAAGGAACCAAGTGATAGGAATGCAACAGGAGGAATGGAGTCCACAAGGATGGCCTTGTAGATACAATGAACAAGTTTAAAGCCTAATTGCTGTGCTATGTTGATTCAGTCTCTATGTGAATGTTGGGCACTCAGAAGAACAGGTAGTCCTTGACTTACAACAACTGAGTCCAAAATTTCTGTTGCTAAGCAGGACAGCTGCAACCTTTCTTGTTAAGTGAATCATTGCAGTAGTTAAGTTAGTAACACAGTTGTTATTTGGTTGGTTTATCAGAAGGTCACAAAAGGTGATCACTTGATCCAGGGACACTGCAACAACCATCATAGATTCATGCCAGTTGTCAAGGGTCTGAATTTTGATCGCGTGAACATGGGGATGCTGCAATGGTCATGTGAAAAACGATCATAAGTCATTTTTTCCAGTGCCGTTGTAACTTCGAACAGTCGCTAAACAAATGGTTGTAAGTCAAAGATTATTTGTACTGTCTTTTCAACCCACATACTATGAAAATCCCAAAGGCTGTTTTATTATTGAAAACATGCATGGAGAGCTAGACTAGAGAAAAAGGAGAGAGAAGAGAAACACCGGAAATAAATGAAAAGGCCAGTGGCTCAATTGACTGTAGATTACTTTGGATTTTTTTTTGAAAAAAAACAACCCCATAATTACTGGGGTGGGGTGGGGAAAGGGGTGGGAACAGTATCAATGTTAGGGAATGCAGTTCATTTCCACAGCTTTCTCAGATGATAACACTATATTTTATTGAGACAATCTCTCTAAAGTTTTGGCCCTAAAAGTGTGAAATGGCCTGCAGGGACACCAGCAATCTGCCAGCTCCCTTTGCAAACAGTATAGCAGGTGCAGTAATAGGAATGGAAAATCCAACAGTTACAAATTAGCACCCAAGTCGCATTGCAAGACAGGCTAGGAACTCTCCCCACCCACCCACCCATAGCTCCCCCAACTCATAAGATCTGAATTTCCTTTTAAGCAAGCCTTTACCAATGTAATCTTACCCTGTCTTGCTTAATCAATCATCCTGTCTCATAAAGTCCTTTGACACGCTGAAATATCAGAGAAACATCCACTTCATCACTTTATGCAAATAGAAGAAATCTCACTTGGCCTCTACAAATATTGATTGTGCCTCCTAATTTATAGCAAAATAATAATGACAACAATGATTACCGTGATAATAATAATAATAAAAAAATAAAATTAGAAGAAATATGGGGAGGGGACCAAGAGTGGAACAAACATGGAGCCAGGATATCAATTCAAGAGAGAATGAGATAGCAAAAACAGTTGGCAACTAGAAAGTAAATTGCAATGTAATGAATACTTTTACAATAAATTATGGGTATCAAATCAGGAAAAGAGAAAAACACAAAATGTGGGAAGGGAAGAGAACCTCTTTCAGAAATTTTAATTCAACACTACCCAACCCAGTAAGGTAAAATAAGCTTTGATATAAAAAGGGAAACTACTTTTCTTTTGGCCGGCCATCAATATTCAGAAATACTGAATTGTGTACACCAGAAAGTATTCCTACTTTCTGCAAGAGCAAATTTGCACATGTGAACAAAGGTACATATAATAGGGACTAGGGCAAATCATAACTCATAAATTGATTGTTTACTTATTCATCTGAGTAAACCAATACTTGGGTTTCTTTTCCTTTTTTTAGCTGGCAGACTTCCAAAGCAATCCATCACAAGATACTTCAGTACCTCTAGGAGCTGTGAAAAGAGGCATGTTATACAAACCCACTTGTCTATATGGTGGACTTGGCCCCATGCATGTATTCATCACTATATGTGTCACATTCCTTTCCAATTTCAGATGTAACTTTGTAAAAGTTTAAATGGTAGATTTAAAATACGGTTTATAAATAATTGTTTCTTGTAACAGAGCTGGTCTCTCAAACTCACAGCCAAATCCATTTTTGCAGCTTGGAAGTCCTGTACTTTATAGGTACTGAAGACTGATGTAGACATGCAGGCAGTCCAGGAAGAAAGAGAGATGGCCGTTTGCATGAAATTATCTGTTTTGCTAAATTTCATTATTGGTTAATTACATGACTATTGGAGCTCTAGGTAAAGATCATTGGAGATACTACGTGGGCTCTAACGGAGACGACATGATGTTGCAATACCTCATTAAAACTGTGGTTACCAATATTTATTTACTACATTTCTGTACTATCAATAGCTTAAGGTTCTTTTCATAAAATATACAAGCATATGATATCCTGTTTTAAAACAACTTGCAGAAGAAAACCAAAGTAAAATCTATTGTTTTAGAGAACTTTAAATAGCACAGAAAGCCTTTTTTTTTCAAACTGAAAACCTAAATACCCTAATTTAAAAGAAAATCTTCCTGATGGTGGTGCCCTGCAACCTTTCCAGGGAGTGTATTGTGAAAATAAGAGGCTGTTAGTGAAAATATCCTTTCCATTTGTGAGGGGCCTATCGATAAAACCCCCTGGAAAAAGTCTTTATCACACTAGGTTAAAATGGTTCATGATGCTAGAATACAAGTTAGGATTACTATTATGATTGCAGTATAATACACAAATCTATAACCAGGAATACAGGTAATCCTTGATTTATGATCACAATTGGAACTAGAAATTCTGTTCCTAAATCAAAGCAGTTATATGAGTTATGCTTGATTTTAGGATTATTATTTTTTTTGCCACTGTTGTTCAGCAAATCACTGCAGTTGCTAAGTGAATCACATTGGTTAAGCAAATCAAGCTTCCCCCATTGGCTTGTTTGTCAGAAACCAGCTGGGAAATAGTGATCACGTGGCCCCAGAATGCAGTAGCCATCATAATTCCATGCCAATTATCAACCACCTAAATTTTGATCATATGACCAGGGGGATGCTGCAATGGTCATAAATGCGAGGAACAGCATTAAATCACTTTTTTTCAGTGCCATTATAACTTTGAATAGTCACTAAACGAATGGCTGTTAAGTCAAGGACTACCTGTACAAATGACTGTCTTATGTTAGGTTGAAACATATTTTGCTACCCTGCCCAGTCCTACCTACTCTGGCAATTGTTCTGTTCAAGGAGAGATTGTACCTATTCTCTGACTCCTGATCCTTTAAAATGGAAGTGACAGGTTGAAGCAGGGACTTTTGGTAGACAACATATGTACATCTGATCACAGAGCTGCAGTCTCTTCCCATATTGGCCAAGACTGGGAACATTTTTCAAATAACAGACTTAAAACTTTGGGAACAGCCACAAAATGCCGAAGCATAAGTCTCAAACATGGAATAGGATGGAATTATCTGACGTGTTACAGCTTAAGAGTGCTACAAGATTTGCCCACCTAGCAGTTCGAAAGCACATAAAAAATGAAAGTAGAAAAATACGGTGGGAAGGTAACAGCGTTCCGTGTGCCTCTGGCATCTAGTCATGCCGGCCACATGACCACGGAGATGTCCTCGGACAAGCTCTGGCTCTTCGGCTTTGAAACGGAGATGAGAACCAGCCCCTAGAGTCGGAAACGACTAGCACGCATGTGCGGGAGAACCTTTACCTTTACCTTTTAGGGGGTGAACATGGCTACCATGGAAAGGGAAATGACAATCTGGCTATCATAATTTACCACTGTGTATCTAAACAGAAGGGACGCGGTGGTTCAGTGGGTTAGGACGCTGATCTTGTCGATCAGAAGGTCGGCAGTTTGGCGGGTCGAATCCCGAGTGCCGCGTAACAGAGTGAGCGCCTGTTACTCATCCCAGCTTCTGCCAACCTAGCAGTTTGAAAGCACGTAAAAATGCGAGTAGAAAAATAGGGACCACTACAGTGGGAAGGTAACAGCGTTCCATGCGCCTTTAGCATCTAGTCATGCCGGCCACATGACCACGGAAACGTCCTCGGACAAGCACTGGCTCTTCGGCTTTGAAACGGAGATGAGCACTGGCCCCTAGAGTTGGAAACGACCAGCACGCATGTGCAGGGGAACCTTTACCTTTACCTTTACCTATCTAAACAGAAACTTCATGGCAAAATTTGAAAGACCAATATAAACATAGCCCATCAGCACACCACTGATATCCCTGAATGACAAACCAATTCCTTTTTAGTAAAATATTTTAACATTGTCCCAACTACTTCCTTAGAACAGAAAAAAATAATTGCTCTAAAGTTTTGCTACTTCCCAGTTATTAGTTTCATTGTAGTAAACTGATTTTTTAAATAAAAAAATAAATGAGATAAAAAAGTATAGTAGGCTTTGGTGGGTATCCATGTCAGTCACAGGTTTATCATACTTTTCAGAAACATAATTAAACAGTTGAGGTTAATGCAACCTGTGTATTTGCAGCCCAGGCAGATAAGCTTTGCTTGGTGTCCTTATTATACTGCTGACCTGCGCTTAGCCTTCCGCGCACAAAGTCAAACTAGCTGTGACTCTTCATCAGCAATCCTGCTTCTTCACAGGAGGATGACAAGAGAAGAGGGCACTTGATCCTTGGAGAGAAGAGAAGCCACACTGAAGAACAAGAAGGGGAGAGACCAAGCACTGACTAGATTTCACTACAGATCACCTTATTAATATGGTTACAAAGAAAACCTCTTCGCACATGTTCAGAGGCATCTCATTATTTCTTTGCATATTCCACTGAGCTTTTGCCTCAGTTTTGGTCACAAATCAAACCAAGTCCCTATCCAGTTTAGATGCTGACGTAGTTGAGTGTTTTGAACCTTCCTTCCCCACATTAAAAATTCACAGTACCACAAGTCGGTATTGGCTGCAGTGAACATGCAGCAAAGGTAAAACAATTCCAGTAAAGACCCTTTTATGTCCAGAATCTTTAAGACATACAATTAATACCAGGAGACAAACGTTCTTATCGGTCCCAAAAGGTAGGCTATCTCACTAGGTTTTCAAGAAGAGATTGGACAGCCATTTGTCCGAAATAGCAATAGCACTTAGTCTTATATACCTCTTGGTCTTAAATACTGCTACATCGTGCTTTACAGCACTCTCTGATCAGTTTATAATATCAGTTTATAATATTGCCCCCAACCATCTGGTTCTTTATTTTATCCACCTCGTAAAGATGGAAGGCTAAGTCAATCTTGAGCCCCATCAGGATCGAACTCCTGGCAGTGGGCAGAGTCAGCCTGCAATACTGCATCCTAACCACTGCGCCACCACAGCTCTTGAAATGGTATAGGATCTCCCGTTTGAGAAGGAGGTTGCACTAGAAGACCTCCAAGGTCCTTTCCAACTCTGTTATTCTTCCAGTTGGCCACTTGGCCCAGCATTTCATATTGCAATGGAAGGATTAATTCCAAGCTGCCTTCAGGATCTTTCCTGGAGGGACTCTTGTCCCCAAGGATGCATCCTCAGAGAGGGACCCACTTAGCAGCTCCTTTAATTAATGGCCTGCCGCAATGTGGGATCTTTATCATGTCAGTGACCCATTGCTGAGACCTTTGGCCTGCTCCTACTCCCAGTAAGGGTCTAGTTCCTTCCTCAGATAGTACACGGCATGACTCCAGGCCCCTCCCTTGGCAGTCCTCATCTCCAAAGAGCTATATCCACTTCAGCAGGGAATAGCTTCTAACAGACGTTTGGCTGTCTAGATAGATTTAAAGATTTAGACCTCTGAGGATTATTTTGATTTTCAGTATAATTACATGGGTCTAACTGGCTGCTGGCCAGCAAGGAGCAGAGGGCTCAGCCAATACCTCTCTTCTTAAAATAAGCTCCCAGAGAACCTTTGGGACAGAAGGAAATGCAGACATATTCTCCTGGTGCCACTCCTAAAATCTCAGGCAAAGAAAGCCAAAGACAAAACACCAGCTTGGGTAACGTCTCATGATATTTCCTTTCAAATATGCAGTAACTGGAGATCTAATTAACTATTCTGAACTTTCCCCATTGCTGCAAGATACCAATGTTGCGTTTTCTCCTCAATGTTGCTGAAATCAAGAACTACACCCGATATTAAGCAAGATTTTTGCTTGCTATAAGCTGGACTTTCCCTTGCTCTCTCTCTCACCCCCCCCCCACAAGGCTGCTGCCAAATTGTGCTGGAAAGTCCCCCAGTCCTGTCAAGAAAATGGGGGAGGATGCCCAAGTGGTGCAAAGAAATGTGTAAACTATAAACTAGAGGAAAATGGCTATAGGCCCAATAACGTTTAACCTGCAATCACGTACTTTATAGCTGTGACCGTTATAGGCATTGCTGCAGGCTTATTCTTGCTGAAATGTTATTTTTCTGTGCATGTTTTTGTGTTTATTAAAGATACTCAAAACTGTTTGCTGTGCTTAGATGCAAAATTCACTCTGTAAACCAAGGTTTAATGCCTTTACAAACTGAAAACAGCCACTGTATAACATGGCTGTATTGTATTGCCTTGTGCATTCCCACCAGACCAGGAAAGTGAAATGGATTTTAAAAGTTTGTTTTTGATCTTCTTTCACTTTAATCATCAAAAGTTCTAATCCATTTTTTTTTAAAAAATGAAACTTATTCCTCCATTTCAATCCCAAGTGTGTTTTATGCAGGGCTGGATAAATAATTTTTTGTTTTTGTTTTTTGTTTCTATTCTGTTTCCTGTTAGGACCTCCTTTTTAAACATTAGCAAATAGGAAATAAATTCAACAGAATTCTCCCTGTATTATAATTTAAGTTTAATCCATATTGTTATGGCTCTAAATAAATGCTGTAATAGTGAAATGCAGTTCAAATTTGCTTGACAGAATGCCAGAAGCACAATTAAAATGTTATCCAATGGGTAATCACAACCTAGTCTGTATGTTATAAGTGCCACTTGCAATCTGTCGCCTTTTGACAGAGAAGGAGAGGGAATGAGGGAGCGGGAGAGAAAAAGAAAAAAATGCAGTGGATATATCTAATCCATGGCAAGAGCTCGAAACCTAAAAAGTACATTGTAAATTCCAATAGGGCAGAAATTACTATTCTGCACTGAATTTGTGTAGCAATAAGCTGAATTAAATAATTGGGGTGTTTTTTTCCCCAAATGCTGTACCTTCTCAATGTTCATGATGACATGAAAGAAACGAAGTTGGGTAGCACACATAGACACCTCTATCACTTCATATATATTTTTGGAGTTTTTAAAACCTGTTTCAGTTCAGTAAGTCAAAAGATCTGTCTATAAAATCAATACAGTATGTACAATTTAAAATTGGGATAGACTTCCAACTTGAGAATCTTCAACTTAAACAATCCAAGGAGCAAGACTACCATCAATGAATTAATATGCGGGACTGTCATCAAACTAAGTCTACTCTGTGATGGATCATATTCCTGTTTCAGCTAAATGGATGAGTAGTGCTCTGACTAAGAGGTGAAGCTATAATCTTGAGTGGTGTCCATAAGAACAATAAGTAGTTTGGTCATCATGCAATGATGTTATCTAGTATTATTTTGAATTTGGATATAGAGAAATAACCAGCTCTCCAATTCAATTATATGAATTTTGCTAAATTAGAGGAAAGATGGTAAAGCTCTGCAATATTTCAGATTTGATTCCAAAATATTATTTGGAGCATATGGAGGCACACACTCTTTAAAGCAGCTATATCTTTTGACATAGCTTATGAAGGGCAGCCACATGATCTCAGGTTAAGACACAGCCTCTTTAAAGAGTTGGAAAACAGGGGCCACATGAGTTCTTACACAATCCAAAGTATTTTTTCATAGCTGTTATCAGCATAGTAGTTATTTTTTCTATTGAAAAATAAGCAGTGTACTTAGTCCTAGAACAGGGCTTTTCAACCAGTGGTACGGGTACCACCTGTGGTGCATTGGCACCTGGCAGGTGGTACACGACCATCCTAGAAAAGTGGTAGCGGGGGAGGGGAATGAGCTGAACCAGTGGCAGCACCACCCAAACCTGAGCAAGACATGGCTGGAGCTGCAGGGCTGTCAGGGCTCAGCGGAAGCACCAAGATCAGCGCTTCTTTGGGACTGTCAGGGCTCAGCAGAAGTGCCAGGATCAGTGCCAGACTCCTGCTGGAATGTTGCAGCATCTCCAGGATCTTGTAGTTTACATTCAGATGCTTGACAACTGATTCATATTTATGACGATCACAGTGTCCCAGGGTCATGTGAAGTGACCAAAACCTCCTGCAACCACCCAGCAGAGGGGGGGAGGGGAATAAAAACCAAACACCCCTCCACCCCACCCCCACTGCCAATCCTCAACAGAAATGCTCACAACAATGAAAACCTCAGACAGGAGGAAGAGCGCTGCCGGGCGGGCAGGCAGGTGTCTTGCTCGGCTGTGGCTTGGAGGGCACTTTTTTCAGTGCCATTGTAACTTCAAACAGTCACAAAGCGAACTGTTGTAAGTCGAGGACTACCTGTACTTCCATCACTTTTTTCCTCTTTTTTGGTCATCAAGTTTTTGACACCTTGCTAGGCGACTGGTGATACTTGGATGTTGCCATATCCTAAAAGTGGTACGATGGGTGAAAAGGTTGAAAAGCCCTATTCTAGAAGAACAAAATCAAAACAAAGTTTAACATTCCACTTCACTCATTTGTCTCCTCTAGATGTATTTAGAGGCCTTGTGTAACAATCCTTATAGATGTGAAAATATTTTTCTCTGTGGCATTGATTTTTAAAGATTGGTGCAATCATGGGAGTTTGCAAAACCCACCCAAAAGGTTTTAAGCTCTGTATTTATATTGCTAAACATTAATGAAAAATGTTGTCAGAATAGCAATACCTTTATTGTTCTTTTATTAATAACGTTAATAAAAGTGAAAGTAAAAAGGCATACAGGTATTCCTCAACTTACCACAGTTCATTTAATGATCGATCAAAGTTACAACAGCACTGGAAAAAGTGACCTATGACCATTTTTCACACTTATGACAGTTGCAGCATCCCCATGGTCACGTGATCAAACTTCAGAAGCTTGGCAGCTGACTCGCATTTATGACGGTTGCAGTGTCCCGGGTTCATGTGATCTGCTTTTGTGACCGTCTGACAAGCAAAGTCAACGGGGAAGCAGGTTTCACGTTATCAAGTTATTAACAACTGCCGTGATTCACTTAACAACTGTGGTGAGAAAGGTCATAAATTGAGGCAAAACTCACTCAACAAATGTCTCACTTAACAACAGAAATTTTTGGCTCAATTGTGGTTGTAAATCTGAGGACTACCTGTACTTCTTTCCATTTGTTTCCATCTGATCTAATCAGATAGATGGATAGTTTGTAGTTTACAAAATAAAAAATAACCAATATGTGTGTTTAGTGATACTTTGCAACCTAAATCTAAGAAAAACGGGCTTGCTATATAGAATTGCAAGAGAAGATATGCTGTAATCCATATGTTAGCCAAGTTATATCATCATCATCATCATCACTATTGTATCATTGTCATTACTGTGATTATGATGATTATGCTTTTCCTCCCAGGGGAATGAAGAGGAATTCTTTAATATCCCAGAGGCTTCTCAAAATAAAGGAAACAAGATCTAGCCTCAAACCACATCTTCAACACAGAAATAAAACTATTAATGTTTGTTTAAGAGTGAGGACAACTGATGGACAAAGCAAACATCTAAGAGACACTGCAATTATGCATGTTGAAAAATGCAAACCTTTAGAGGAAGAATATATAAATTGCCAATAGGTTTTGCAAGACCTAGAGATTGGCAGCTGAAACAGGCCATATCGGAAGATGGCTGGCAACTCATGGATCAAGAACTGGGACCCTGGGGGTCATCAGGACATTCTGAAAACTCTGGAGCCTCTACTGCTGAAAACCAGAAACGTGAAGTTTAGCACTCAATAGAATTTTTAAAAATTTAGTTGCTTAAGATTTTTGTTTTTAATGCAAACTTCAGATCATTCTCAAGGCTCTTCTTTGTAGAAACAAATGCAGGTTTCCAGGAATAAACTGCACATGTGCACCTACACGTGTGCACCTGCCTTAAACAGAGCCTTTGTTTTAGTAGTCAGTTAAGCAGTGTTTAGTCTCAAACCTTTGGGTTGCATATTATAACGATAACTATGCAGCAACCAACCTTTATTTCACCTTGCAATAGGGTATCATACCTAGTGAAAATAGAGGATGTTCCTCCTGTATCTATGAAGTTTTCTTATATGGGTTTCAGCTCGTGATTGTTCCCTCTTCACCCTAGGTGGTATAATTCACACTCTGCAAGGCCAAGTGTAAAGTACTGTTACTGTGATGCTGGCAAGTTTCACGCCTCCTTAGCGGCACTGTAAGCCAGCACAAAAAAGAAAGTCCAAAATCTTTTTGACCTTCTATCCACATGCTTTTTATGAGTCTACCCACCCTCTCCCCAAGAATAATTCTGAATCAAGACAGATGTTATCTCGGGTTTGAGCAAATCAGCACTACATCCATTCATTTTCATAAGTAATGGAAATGCACAAGAAAGGCGCCATCCTCAGGGGAGGATGAATGTAACCACCCATTATCGCCTACAAATTTGATCTATCGGGCAAGATATTAGGGGAAATGGAGATTGTTTACCTGACTGAAAGGGAGAGATTGCTAGGCCAAACCCATATAGAGCCCCCTGCAGCATTTTCTCTATAAAGCATTTGGGATTTTACCAGATCTTCTGAGGGCAGGATGGTGTTCCAATGCTAGTCTCTCCCTTGCTAAGACTAGCAGAAATAAAACCACCTGCACACAAAAAACTAATCCATTAATGTGGGTGTACATGTATGTACATAAGGTTCGAAATGTAGCTCTTGATAATACATTTTGGTGTCCCCATTGCCCCAACTTGGCACCTTTGAGATGGGAGTTGCAGTTCCCAGAATTTGCAATTAGCCTGGCCAGAGTTGTGGACCTAACGGTCACAGCTTCTAGAGCCCATTCTGTCTATGCTGTCCAGCAATTCTGACTGATTACTCTGGAAGCTGCATTCATAATATCCTGGAATGGACCAGATATGGGAAGGCTACTATTGCTAAATGCTGTCAATGGTCATATCTTCTCTTTGATTATATTCATTGCTGCCTGCAAACTAACAGTATAAGCCAAAGATAGCCAACTGGCAACCCAAAGATGCCTGAGGAAATTTATTTCTCTCTTACGGTTCTGCTAACACGAGAATCAAGTTATAGTCAACTGTTTCTCCATCCCCGTTTTCATGGACAGTCAGACCACAAATTGAGAGGAAGATAATAAACATCGAGACCCCATTTTGGTAATGCGGTAGCCTTTGAAAATGTAAAAGTTGGCCATCCTCAGTAGGGACTACAAGCAAATTGGATTCTCACTATTTTATTGAGCTGTACAAGACAATTGGGTAGTGTATGCCAAATGCAATTATGTTTTATGTGTTTGGCTCACTGTTCATTTGAAATCAAATGCCAAATTCTTCAATATTTTAGTGTCACTTTCTCATTGGGTAACTTGACATGGGACGAACTTTCTGAGAAGCATGGGTTCTAGACCTGAAATAAATCATGCAATTCACAGAATAACTAGCACTCCAGGAGGCTTCCAAACTTTTAACAGAATAACAGAGTTGGAAGGGACCCTGGAGGTCTTCTAGTCCAACCCTCTTGCTCAGGCAGGAAACCCTATATCATTTCAGACAAATGGTTGTCCAATCTCTTGTTTAAAATTTCCAGTGTTGAAGCACCCATATGGTATTTGTTCCACTCCGAGTAAGGACCTCTCGGAAGCTTGAAATCAGGACACCTTGAACAGCTGAAATCTAACCTCTGTGAAATGCTTTCCAAGAAATGGCTCATCCAAAAAAGAGATACTTAATTGCAGTGGGGGGGACCTTGCTTTCTCCCCTCCCACTCCCCAAATCAAAGTCTCACATGGGTAAGGAAAAAAAGGAGAATGGCTATAAGGAATTACCAAAACAGAACGTATGTAATAAAACCAAATTTATAGGTGTATGCTTTCCAACCACCAGTAAGATAAATATTGGTTTTATTCTATAAATCAACTTCAACTTTAAGAAGGGAGATTCTTCATTGCTGTGTTATTTGATTACATGCAGGTAGATAAATGAAAAGCAACATACAAGTGAATAAAGTATAACCAGATTTGGAACAGGAATATGTAATTGCGAAAGAATACAGATACAATTGAATTAGAAGAAAACAGTGGTAATATTGAAAACAGAGGGAATAAAAAGGAAAGCAGATTTTTTTTCTCCTGAAATACTTAATGGTTCAGAAAAACTATATAGCCATGTGCATATTATAAAATCTGCTACCTGCATTCTTAGGTATTTCTTTTCCTTTAGCAGAATCAATCCTTCCTCCCTCCCTCCCTCCGTCCCTCCCTCCTTTAACCAGCTTCCCAGATTCAACAGAATCTTGCTACAGTTGATTCAAGAAATTAACCATACCTTGAAATATAATAATGATGCTGAGTGTAGATAGGAATGGAATATGATTAGTACAATAAGCTATAGGGTAAATTTGCAATTGCTCTTAATTTGCCTTAATATGGGGACTTTTGTCCTTGTTTTAAGCAGGCATATTGTTTAACCTATAGAGTTAGTTACATTTTAACTTGGCGCTTCTTTGAAGAGAAGGAATTACTGCAGTAGTAAGAGGACAGGTGGCTTAGAATGAACAGAACTACAAGTTGTCCTCATCATAAGCAGGCATATACATAGAATGAAGGCTACTGCTAAGCACATTGGTTTGTGCTTAAATTGTAAGCCGCCCTGAGTCTTCGGAGAAGGGCGGGATATAAATGGGATTAAAATAAATAAATAAATAAATTTCTATTGCTAAGCGAGATAGTTAAGTGAGTTTTGCTCCGTTTTATGACTTTTCTTGCCACAGCTATTAAGTGAATCACTGCAGTTGTTAAGTTACTAATACAATTGTTAAGTGAATCCGATTTCCTATTGACTTTGCTAGTCGGAAGGTCGCAAAAGGTGATCGCATGACATCCCCCCCCCAGGGCACTGCAACCATCATAAATATGAGCCAGTTGCCAAGCATCCAACTTTTGATCTCATGACTGTGGTGATGCAAAAATGGTTCTGTGAAAAACGGTCATAAGTAAGTTTGAACAGTCATTAAACGAATGGTTGAAAATTGAGGACAGACACACAGAGACACAGAGAAAGACACGCACCTGGATAAGATTTGAAGAGCCAAAAGAAAAAGAATCTGGAAACACATTCCTTTCCCCTCTTCAGGGTTAGTCTTATATCTAAATAAACTGGCATATGAGTTGTTTGGGAGGAGTTTTACTTTTAAAGGTATCTAAAAATAGATAAAACAAATAGTACATTTCATTTCATCATTGTAACAGGCACTACAACTGAATATGCTAAGTTTAGATTATGTCATGTGGATTAGCAAAAGAGAATGGCTTTTCATTTAATTTAAATATGCTTAATTTAAATAGTAAATATTATATTTATTTAAATTTACCCTCACATTTTTTTCTGCTCTTTGCTAGGGAGGAGGAGGTGAAAGAATAAAAATGAGCTTTTCAGTTCCAATTTTCCAGAAGCAGAACATCTTTACAAGCAGACAGAATCTCGCTATCAGCAATATCTACACGGGATGAGAGTGGTTGTTTTTCAGGTTAGACTTTTCCAATCTGGTACCTTCCAGAAATAAATTGGACCACATCCCCATCATTCTCTCTCCAAATGGTTGTTGACTATGTATGCTGGGAACTATGGGAGATAAGAGTTCAAAAGAGAAAAGTACCCGATAGAGGAATTCAAACAAAAAAATTCAGTGGAAACTTTGAATGTTTGCCTTTTAAAGATTTATGATCCATGTTTTATATTTATTTATTTTTGTTTTTGTTTTAAGGATATAACAAAATAGGTATATGTAAGTGAGGGAGGGTTAATTTACCTGTTTGCTGCTGGCACATGTATGCATGTCCAAAAACTCAGATCAGGCATGTGTACCAACAGTTGCATCCTATATTCATTCAAAACTGAGCATGTCCTTCAAACGCTACTAAGTATGAATAAAATAATGTTTGCCTATTTCTAATTTGTAAATTTAAGGAGCAACTTTAAAAAGCAGACCGTAAGTCAGTGATCTGGGCAACTTGATTTGATCCTGGTGAGCAGGCAACCTATCTCCTTGAAAATAATGTCTTTTCTAGTATGACTGTAAGCTTATGCATTTGCAAAAGATGCGAACATCAGATGCTTGTGTGTTTTGCAGAATGTAATAGGTGGAGAAATGCAAATAACGTGCATTTTTATAAAAAGAGCAAAGGAGATAAAATTAAGGTCCATGGTTTTTTTTAAAGGTCCAAATAGCAAACAAAATAATCTAACCACAAGCATACAAATGCACAGAATGTTATCCCTGTTTTTTTCTATTTTCATTTTATTTCAAAAGATGATTAGAAAAAAAGTAGTGTATCTGAAACTGCCCTTTAAAATATTCAAGGAAATTACCAGTCCTTCTATAAATCTCTTTGGTTACTATAGGGCCCATGTTTGATGGAAAAAAGAATCTTATTTAAGGTTGTGAAAAAACTTCTCGCTTCTATCTTCAACTTATACAAGACCATCCCAAACTCAAGTTCAGTGAATGGTGATTTTCAAGTCTATAATGCAGCTCAAAAAAAGAGAGACGATAAGACAGATTGTGAATCTTGCCCTAGAAATCACTTCACTATTAAGATACTTGCATCAGTTTGAATGACACCATTTCAAATACAAACTTTTGAAATGAAGCCCTGATATGGATATCAAGTCATCAGGCTAAGGCACTACAGTATTCTCAGCTCTGTATTTAATAATCAGAATAATCAGAAGCTAAATTTTGGGTTATCTAAGTCTTTTCTGGCTATGGAAATGTCCTCAACTGCATTGTCCATCAAAAAAGGGCACAGAAGATTAAGAAGCTCAGTGGGCACTACTAAATTATTTTTGTGGAATTTTAGGACATAAGCTCTCCTTAATAAAATAGTTGTTTTGCTCCAATGTCTAGTTTCCTTAGGTGGCCAGCTAGAACATTGCAAATGATAATGGCATACTTCATTCTTGCTCCTAAGCAGTAGCTATCGAGAGATCTGTGCCACCAATGCCACACTGGAAACCTGTGTGGTAAACACCAGGCATACTCAGAAGATTTTGGAGCTTATTCTTCATTGAATGGGAACATTGTAACCATATCCTATCAAAGCCATTCATTCCCACAGAGTATCTTTGGCATACAAGCTTTTTATTGTTGCTCAGCATGGAAGAAGGTATCTTGTGTATCCAGACATCCATCAGAGGTCTTGGCAATATACTTCAGGAACCCATTCCTCACACCTCTCCCTCTCCTTCTCTTCCCCCTCAGCACAGAAGAAAGGATCAAGGGAAATCTGCCTGCCAAAGATGAGTTCACCCGTTTTCAGGAGACAGCTGAGTCAGCCCTCACAGAAATGAGCTGTCATAAATATGCTTCTGAAAAGTACATTTTAAAAATGCTGCAATACCAGGATGTTTTAATATTTAATTAGACTATCACCACACTGCACATGGGCTCTCTCATTGCCTCACTGGGTGCATGAATGCATCTGTGTCTATCTTCTCACAATAACAAACAAGACCCACACAATGTGAAGTTGAATCTGAACCACACTTCAGAAGTGTTGCAGAAGGCAGATATCCCCAGTGTTTAGGCGAGACTGTTGTGTTTTGTTCTGTTCTGTCTCTCTTTTGCCAAAGCATTTATCTAACTCAGGCTCCTTCTGAGTTTTTAGTACTCAAGTAGCCTTGTAGTACTATAAACCTCCAATCCTCGGGTCTCTTCATGTGCAAGCATAGTCCTGGGATATGGCATTGTTTTGAGAAGTTATCTATCACTATTGCTTGTACTGGGGGGAAAAAACCCTTTGGGGTGGCGATAACTTCTTTCTGGTTCAAAGGCATGCACATGACATAGTCTGCTACTTCTCAGGGCCCAATCATAAAATCTGCTTAAAATGAATACAATTTTTTTTTAAAAAAAACACTCTTCCTTTTAAAGTTACTTGGCATTTGTTCCTTTTAAAGCTATGGTCCCTTCAGTTTAACTCTGATGTATTCTTGGTGGATTAAGTGATTTTTCAACTGCAGCTGACAAAGTTGAGTTTAAAAACTTGTTTGAGCCAATATTTTGTTTCCTAAAAGCTCTGGGAAGAAGCAAGACAATTAAGAGAAATCCAGTTCTTCTCTCTCATGTTTTAACGTACTGGGTATACTTCCTCTGAAAGTGGCACCTCCAATTAATTATCACAGGTAATACTAAATCAGTCTTCATCACAACCTAGGTTGCACCAAATATTTTGGGTCTACAATTCCCATCAGCCGCCCTATGAAAGTATAACAACTATCAAGAGTAGTGGAAACGGTTGTCTAAAACGCCTAGGGCAACTCAGGCTGAGGAAGTCTGCCTGCTATTTCCCTCAAGCATTGCTTGTTCATGTTAAATTCCTTACCTGGTTCTTATTTAGAGCAGAATGCACAGAGGATATTGGTTCATGACTTCATCACTGCCCACTTCAATTACTGTAATTTGCTCTAGTTGGGATTGGCCTTGAAGACCACCTGGAATTTTCAGCTGACTATGAAGTTACAAGCGCCTCTATGTTTTTATTTTAATGATTTAACATAATGCATTATTATGGTTCATTGCACAGTCAGCCAGATGTTCAGACTGGGATTGGGCATTTTTGTCCACCCATCAAGTCCTTCCCAAGGACCTGGGATAGGCAGATGTTTATTATTATTATTATTATTTTAATATGTGTGAGCCACCTAGAATCCATCAGAACTGAGGCAAGGATAAACAGCACAAACAAACAAGCAAACAAACAAACTTCCATCAGATGAATTTCAACTATTGAGATGTATGCTCTCTCCTTCCATATTTTCATCCCTTTAATCACTGCAAAGAAGCTTCTACATCCCCTACTTACATTAAGAATGTGCAGCTGCAGAAGTTAATAATTTTTACCCCAGAGTAATAGGAGTAACTCATCTCCCCTCATCCATCACATGTTTTTAATGAAATCGACTTGAGGTACCAAAGCTACCTTCCTTCCCTTTATTTAACAAGCAACAGGAATGTTTCAGGACCAAGTTATACCAATATGAAAGTATCCGTTATTAAATTAACAATTGTTTATTATAAACATTTTAATAACATATTGCTTATTCTGCTTCACTGTCTCTCTACTGTAGGCAAACATACTGCTTCAGATAATAGACAGACTTATGGCATGGATGGGAAACATTTCGCTGGGCAAATGCTGCACTTACCATAACTTTAGGTTGCAAAGTGAGCAAGGCACATCAGAGATGAAGGTAGGTTGGCGGGAGGGGAGGGAACCATCTTAAAACTGAGAAGTGTCAGCTTTAGGTTTCATGGGTTTCTCCAGTTTAAAATGTTAGGAAACTGTACTTTGTTTTTTAAAAAAAACCCTGGACGCTAAGTCCATTAAGCAGATCCTGGTGCAAAAAGCATTTATCTGAATGTCTGTGGAGATTCTACATCATGGTTGTCCCAAAGGTGCTTTTTCCACCAAGATAATTCCTCACCCAGAAATTTGATTCAAGTGCTTAAACCCAATGGAGGTCATCTCTTTTCACACAAAGTTCAACACCCTGTTGTCCAAAATATTTTTCCTTTCAGCAGCATAGCATAGGATGGGAGAAGTCATCTTTAATTACTACTGTTAAATTGGGAGCCCAAAATGCTTTTCACAGCCACCCAGAGGTCTACCAACAGATCCACATTTACCTTTTGCAGCCTCTATTGTAATCAAATGCAGCTGCTTGGACTTTCGTTATGATAATGACTCCGTTTTGCAACAAAACCTTGATCATCTGAGCTGTCTGTTGCTAAATTAATGGCTTTTTTGGAACAAAGCCATAGGCTTTATCTTCAACCAAATTTTAGAAGATAGCTATGAGCACATAAAAGATGACCCAAAATTATTCCTACCTATCCCACTAAAACCTCTAGCAGAAGCAAGCAAACAGCAAAATGTCCCAGATCTAAATAATAAAACTAACAAACAGGCAAAATTACACAAGTGTAATTCTACAAGGTTTCTGTTTCTAAGTGTTCTGCTTTCCTTCAGCCTGACATGTGCCTTTCCCTCCCACAGCCACCCTCACTCTCATCCTTTTTATAATCTTCAGAAGAAGTGCCACTAATAAGGAGAAGACAAGTAAAATCTCAAATCTGTTTTAACTTTCACACACATCTATTTTCTCTCTCTTTTAGTGTGTGTGTGTGTGTGTGTGTGTGTGTGTGTGTGTG
Organism: Vipera ursinii; assembly: GCF_947247035.1. Classification (NCBI taxonomy): domain Eukaryota; kingdom Metazoa; phylum Chordata; class Lepidosauria; order Squamata; family Viperidae; genus Vipera; species Vipera ursinii. Next base: position 128,040,549 of record NC_139513.1, read on the forward strand.
TGTGTGTGAAGTATACAATTATTTTTCGGGGGAATCTGCTCTACCACAAGAGGCAAGGAGATATCAATATGGGAAAGTAGTAGTAGAAGAGGAAAAATAGATGAGTGTGTGTTTTGGGGGAAAGCTCCTGCCAGGATGATAAATAGCTAACTGAAACTCCAAGCTTGCTCCATAAACAATGATGGTTGATCATCTTACACTGCAGCTAGCTGGTTTTAACTTAAGAGTGTTTCAACCCATGCTTCTATTACAGCTAAGATGAAATCTTAAAAGGATTTTTTTTTAAAAAAAGTTTAAATACAGCTTAGCTCAAGCTCAAGGTCTATTCACTCCCACCCAGAACTGGCTTTTGTTTTCTTTTACCATGTTCAATGGCCTTGCATGGGAGACACAACTGCACTGCACTATAGAAGAGAGATAAGGGATCCTACCTCCCTGAACCACCAGTTGTCTCTAGGGACAAGGACCCTCTCTGCTGCTGTTCCAAGTCTTCTGAAATTAAAAGTCACAACTCTGCCTCTCAATATTTCAGAGCAGGATGCAATCCCACCAGTTTCAGCCCTGCCAGTTTCCCTATAACGTCATCACCTCACTATCCATTTCAGGAGCTTCTAATTCTAGTCTGGAATTCAATCTGTTGAAGGGGAGTCATTAGGAACTTTGGCCCTGAATGCAACCATCCAACGGGCAAAAGAAATAAACAATTCACGTTTAGCCAAAATAGTGCTGACATGATCTCCTTTTTGTCCAGCAATTTGCTTACACGTGTGAGATTGCCTGTGCAAAACTCCCATTGCTTCTTATGCAAGCCTCTTCTCAGCAAAGCAATTTGCTGCTTTATCCACAAGTATTATTTATTATTAAATCGAGCAGAAAGCATTGTTGAATGGACAGAATAAGAGTACTTACTGTACATGGTATTATGTACAGTAGCATCCTATTTATCTGTGTGCTCTGGAGGACATCCAAATTTAAGGATAATATTTTTTGTTAAAATGGATAAACAGATTTTCAAGGGTAAAAGTTTTTGTTAAAATGGAGTGATGTACCATCTATTGTTGAGATTTGACAATCCCGAGTCTCAGCTTTGAAAATGGAGATGTTCTCTTTACTACACAAATAAAAATACATAAAAGGGATAAAATTCATTTGGGCTACTTTGTACATTAAGCATCCAATTCCTAGGACTCTGCTATTACCTGGTCTTTCTTACTGATATGTTCATACAGAGCACTGAAATGATGTTCTAGAGTAAAGGCAGATGGCCCTATAAGAGTATCAGAAGAAATCTGATTTCTTTATTTTAATTTATCCCAAATAAGTTTAACAGCCTCAAGGCTTCTGTCTTTATATGATATCCCTCTATCCATAAGGTGATTGTGGGCTTGCTGTAATAGCCCTTTTTAGACACTTGAGAGAATTTTAATTGCTCAAAGGCTTTAGTACTAGTATGTGCTATTATTATGACATTCTAATTAGACGCATCAGCTATTTCAACTGTTTTAAAAGAATAATCAAAACTTGGCCCTGTAGATCTAGAAGCCTAAAAAGTGTCTTGTTCGCTATTTTTACAAACTTTCTAAAAGAAAAATATCAGGAGAAAAGTTATATTGGCCATAAATTTCTCAGGAGTATACCCACTGCTATATGCTAATGTTCTCACTCTTTAAGATTACAGCTACATGCAAGCCTTGAATTTTACCTCTATCTGCAAACTCTAAAACCATGATATGCAAGTTTTTCATGTTTGGCTTAAATATATCTTTCATAGGGAAGATTCTTTGCTGTTTAGCCCAGAGTCCTAATGTTCATCTTTCTGGCTTGCATCCAGTTGGTATCCCCTGATTTATAGAAGATGTTTGTACACTGGCTTTTGCAGCTGAATGGCTGCAGGGGAAATCACCAAAAAAAGTGCCTCTTTTCCACTGCTCTCTGCTAAATCAGAGCATTCCATCATCAGCAGAGGAACACTATAAATATCACCTATATACCATCCCATCTACAGGCTGTACCAGCCCAATCTACAGTATTCTCTGATAATATGAACTGAATGTATCAACATTAATGGAAATTTCTTAGGTATTACACAAATCAATAACTCATAAATTAAAGAAATTCAGTTCAAAATACTGCACGTACAGTTTACTTTTGAGTGGGGGAGAACTAGGGATTTTGATTGTAGTGGGAAATGACTTGATGAGTAAACGAATAACATTACTGCACTAAGAATCCTTAAACTACTGTATTCAGACTTGTTTATTTTTAATGTTCTCCAAGTATGAAATAGAGCATGAAGACAACTATCTTCTGAAGGTACACAATTACCTTTTATGGGCGATTCTGACCAGTTCCTCTAATTTTACTTTGATCCAATATTCACATCTTTGGTCTGAAATCAATTAAGTGCTTAATATTTCACAGAAATAGAAACTCACGAGTTTCATTTATACACATCTATATACACTCAGAAGTTATAAATCATATGCCAATTTGCACTCCTGATTCCAATAATGTTCTATGTGTTTATGTGTTCGAATGTAAGGGAAAAATTGCATGGTTTGTAGTAATCCCTGAAGTACACATCAACAATGAACAAAGCTAGGAAAAGTAAGCAATTTTGCACCCTCAGGTGTCTGAGTGACTCGAAGCTCCTCTAAGTACGTACATCCTTATTACATAAATGGAATTCTGCCAACAGACTTTTTCTTGTCCAAGGCAGATAGATTTTTGTCTCCCATGCAGTAGTTTCAAGACTTCTTATCAAGATATTTCTCCCTTTTGCACGTGCACACACAGAAAATTCCATGAATTACCACAAATGCTTTTCTGATGTTCACTTGTAAGTCACAACTTACTGATAGCTTTATTTTATTATTTATTGGGAATTATTGGTGTTAATTCTGTCAATCTAATTAAATATTACAAGCCACACTTTAAATGCCAGTCTCCCTTGCACATTGCACAAACCATTCTACCAGCTTGTTTTACATACATGGTAAAACTAAAATAATAGGGAAGCAGCATTCACAACAGGACCGCCCTCTTTCTCTCATGCATGCATGGATATATGCAGGCGTGCACACGTGTACACCCACACAAGGACAATCCATAGAATCAACTTAGTACATTTAATAATCTCAATACTTTTTGGTTTTAAAAGAACCCATCTTGAAAAATCTGTTTTTAAAATGGAGGAAAAGAAAAATGTTGATTCTTGGCTCTGAAACCCCTGGTTTAATGTGCAAAGGGCATTTTTGTGAATGGGTATTGCATAGAAAAATGAAGGGTAAGGAGAGATGCTGTGCTTTCACATTATTTATGCGTGCAGTCTGCGTTAATGGCATATGCAAGTTGACAGCATACATCCTATCAACTTGCTGAAGTGTATCTTGATTGTTCAAACACACTCTTAAAGGTGCCCGATCATTTATCAAATTAAAATAACTCTGCTGTGTTCTAAAGGGCTTGGAATATCTAAATTGTACACCAGCATTCCTGGTACCCCTTACATTTCTACATTTCACAACAAATCTTACTTTCTGAAGCAAGCAAGAGGCAAGGCAGATTTGTGTGGCTGGAGTGAAGAAAATAGAATGAAAGGAAGGAAGGAAGGAAGGAAGGAAGGAAGGAAGGAAGGAAGGAAGGAAGGAAGGGAGACTCCCTCCCCTCACAATCATGTTGGTCCAGAAATATGCTATTTCATGATTCTGATTTGGGATTGATTTTTGTTGTTGGTATTGTTCTTCTCAGCAGGAAATGATGGACTCCAGAAGGCTGACCAATTAAATTTAGACTTATGAAGTCATAAATAGCTTGGTGGCTAGTGATCTACAATTTTTATTAATTTGAACAATGTTCCTATAAGAAGTAAGTAGAATCTTTCCCATGAATGGCCCTTCTGTAATTTATTTAACTTTGTGAACCTTGCCAAAATATTTTTAGATCTTTCTGTTCTAGGATTTGGCATTTCTTTCTTTTTAATATAAAAGGAAGTGTGACTTTCTGAAATAATATTTTTAGGCTTCTGCTTGTTAAAGTCTTCCTCGATTTGGATTTGCATATGTTGAGCAGCCTCTGCGCAGGGCTAGATCTGTTTTGAAGATGCAGTCGTGTAAATTTTGCACTGGAACAATTGCTTTGCACATGGAAATACAGCTATGCCCCTAAATTAGCACACACGGATTAGTTGCTACTGTGGGTGAAAAAATCTTTTATATGAATAATCAGACAAGATAATGGAGCAAATCCCAATGGAACAATGTACATTTCAAAAATGGAACTTTAATTTCTGTGTTTGCACATGCGCGCAGTCACTCATGTACAACCACAACTGCCTTGTGTAACTATGTGTGCTTTGCCATTCTTGTGCAAAAGATCAGCACTGGCAGTTTCTAGTTATTATCTCTGCATTGCCTTTCATGTCTCATGCCACTTGTCTTATAAGTAAAGATGGTTAGTCTTTAGAACACACCTTTGAATATTAACTCCTTTAGTACCTATTCACTGATGGCAACTATGTTGCAGAAACAGTGATTGCTGTCATAATGAAGTATTTATTAAATTGTTTTTTTTAAGAAATGTGGGGGCCAAGAAGGAAGAGATAATTTGTAATGGGGAGGGAGAATCCTTTTTAGAGCCTTCCTCTCTTTAAAATCCCTGGTCACTCCCCCTATTCTATTTAATAATAAAACTAAATCTATTTAAAATTCTAGTACTCTTTCCAAAGTGCCCCCCCAAGCCTAGAATTATTGTGTCCATTTTCATTCAAACAAAATGCCTGAGATTTTTTGCTAGGCTTACCAACACTATGTCCATCCTGAACAATTATTACTTTTTCTTCTTTTTAGTTAACTGGGATGACACTATTGTTTACATTTATAGATGGGCAAGTTATCTCAAATATTTCCTATTTACTACCAAAAAAACCCCCACCCTTAACAATGTGTATATACATAGTTGGTGAGAGGGAATAGTTTTTAGGTTTTCTTCTACTATCTTTCTTTGGTAAGATTCTTGCTAGCATATAAAAGAATCAACAGCAATGACAAAATCCAAACAGCTTCAGGCAGGAATAATGATGAATAATACTGCTAATATACACCACCACCACCCCGCTTTCTTTCTTTAAAAATTTCACAGCTTTGACTTTGGACCATCTGTATGGGAGATGCATGTGTGTGCACGCACTACGCACACAAATCTAATGCAGAAAAAAATAATGAGACAAAACATTTTAATTGCACCTTTTGTGACAAGGTTACTAAAACAGCACTTTACCATAAAATTTCTACAGTGGGATTATAAAACTATCAGCACTCTGCTATAAGAAAAACAATTTGCTGAACATTAAAAGCTAACTTCAAAAATTCAAGGTCTCTATGGCCACTTTTAAAACAGAAACTGTTCAGGGGTAAGGACAGGGAGGGTACAAGTTATCTCCATAAGGAGACAATTGTAGGGAGGAGGAAGTGTTGGAATACATGCCTGATCAATGAACGTATGCCTTGTGGAATTTTGTCTGAGAAGACGTAAAAATTAAGTCCTTTCTTGTAGAGTACTTTGCATTCCAGTCTCTTCCCAGTGGATTTGCTTTATATCTGGCCTTCTGGAGCTCTGCTTTTAACATGTTTTGCTTCTTTTACTTCCTAAAAATGTTTGTTGGTATCCACAATGTAGGTTACAAATCGTTCCCAACTATTTTCTTTAACAGCTATCCTTTGCATTTTTTAATATATCATGACTCCCTTGAACCAGGGCCTTCTGTGTTTCTTCATTATATTAATCTAAATTACACAGATGTACACATTAGGTTTAGGAGACATTAGTCAGCCACTCCTTATATTAACAACAAGCACAGAAAAATATTTAAAAATGGCTGCAATTCAGTATTACCTTAGTCTGTGTATTCACATATTTCAAATTCTGGTTCTGGAGACGACTTTCCCTATTATAATTGTGCATCAGTGTCAAGATATCATCAATAATTTATTCTATTTATTGTCAGCTTGCTTCTTTGATGTAAAAGAAAAATGTGTTCAACTAAGCACATGTTCTATAAGTATTTAAAAAATGATCACCGTAACAATTTTAAAAATAATATTTCTAATTATGAGTCTAGTAAAATACTCATATTTAAAACACAGATAGTGGAAGAAAAAATAGAAAGTATAAAAAAGATCAATAGAAGGATTTCAAATAGCTTGGAAGCACAAGGCGTGTTGAATCCAAAGTACGGAACAAAAGCAGAGTGATTGACACAAATCATACTCTTCATCAAATTTACCCAGGTTTGCATTTTAAAATGCCTTTCTGTTGTTGCTGAATGCAACAGGTTTCTTTAAAGATTTCACTCTAATGAGCATCTTCTACTTTGTATGGAGCAGGTAAGTATGTAAAAGAAAGGTAGGTTAAAAAAATTAAAACTTCTAAAACCGTACAGAATTATGATTCCTTCATTTTGAATAAAGCCCAAAGTATGTGTAGCTCATTGCAATTGTTAGTTTTTAAAAATCTCATTATGCTAAAATTAATTAATAATTTGCAGCTGGATATGCCATTTAAAAAATAATAATAAATGTCTGCACTCCTGTTTGATCATTTTTATCCATTCTGGTTTACCTCATGCCATTCTTTTTAATCCATATACTAATTGTAATCCCATTAAAGCAGATATAATTTTATTACCATTCATAGTTTGTCAAGCTAGCAATGACGATGGCTGCTACTGAGTTTAGAGAAAAATAAAAACTGTCACACATTTTCCTCTTCTAATGTTTAAAGGAACTTGTAAACAAAACTTAAGTGGCTGTGTGTGGTTTTGTAAATCTAAGATTAAATCCATACTTCCATAAATATATATCCCATAAACAGTCTGTACACTCAAATGAAGGTACATACAACATATTCAGAGCTGGCCACAACATTTGAAAAAATCAACCATATGAGAAAAACCTTAAGGACAGAAACACAAATAGTGAGTGGATTAAATAGAGAAGCTAGTTAAGTTACACTAGAAATGTTACACATAAAATGTTTCTAACATCAAATGATTTACTTCAGATAGGTCTTTTAAAGTCAAAAACAAATGCAGCAAGCCTAGGTCAGCTTCTGTGAAAACACAATGAATGGAAGACATTCTGAAGCACAGTCAGAATCTTGTAAATTTCAAAACCCCTCATTGTTCAGCATCTATTACTTTTATTACAGTTTTTCCATTCCCACTTTTGGTGTGTATGGGGGGGGGGGAAATGACTAGTTACTATTGTTTGGATTTTTGCATATTGATATATAAAACCTTATTCTAAATCGTAGATATACCATTCTGATTTCCAAATGCCCCCTTTTGCTCCCCAAGACCTTGCTTCCAAAAAAGATCTTAAACCAGGGATGGGCAACTTGAAATCCTGAGATGCTTTAGCATACGACTGTCCCATTTTATCCATGTGTTCTCACTAATGTTCTGGAGCCAACACCTGCTATTTTGCACATCCTCCCGTCCCGGGCAATTAATTGATTAAAAATGGATGCCATGGACGATCTCTGAAGAACCTGGCACATACCACCTCTCCCTGATTTTTCTTGCCAAACATTGTGTCTTCAGCAAGATACCACGAGAGCACTTGTTAAAACTAACACATGCACTGCAAACCCATTCTCACCCTGACACTTCAGGGCTTTATATAGAAACAGGATTTTCTAGTCTTATACCACCCGCTCCATTAAAGCTCACCCTATACATACAGCTACCCCTAATCTGAAAGAGCATGGGGGGGTGGAGGGTGCTCACCTTTCCCAAGCAAATAACAAGCGGGGTGGGGTGGGGTGGGGGAGAGAAAGTGCCTTGTTTATTGAAAAAATTTCGTAAGGACGTTAATGCAAAAAGAAAAAATGGGGGTTCACTCAGTTCTCTTTCAGCCTTCTATTAAGGGGCATGTGGTAGAGGGAGGAAGGTGGAACGGCCTTTATTTCAGCCTTCTCCGACTAAAAAAAGAAAAACTCCCATCAAGAGAGGGATCTGGGGACATTAGCGTTTCGCTCCTTGCCAAAATGAAATATTCAGATTTGCCAAAAATATTGATGTCGTCTTCTTCTCACACATGCCCCCAAACAAAGCTACGTGTGTCCCGGGAATTCTGGGTCAGAAAGGGTCACCTCCGTTGCACTTCTGAACACCCCATTTCGCAAAGCCCCCTGAAAAGAGTGGAGAGGCAAGCGTTTCCTCCTTCCCCTTCTCTCTTACCCTCCCGAGCCTAGGAAATCTCTCGAGTGGGCAGGGCAGGCGGCTTTTCTCTCGCTCACAGGCGCGAGGATCCGCCGATGCAGGCCTGGGGACGGATTCTCCTTCGCCTGCTGAGACTCTCAGAAATTATCTGCTTTGAATGCGTTGTCCGGGCGAAGAAAAATAAAATAAAATAAAATAAAATAAAATAAAATTGAAATAAAATAACTAAGCCGTTCAAATAAGATAGCAAAAAGGAGCATTTGGAAAGCAGAAGAAAAACCGTTCCTGTTTTGATTCCTCCCTTCGCAGCAACCGATGCAAAAAATCGATCTGCTGCAATCTCTCTCTCTCTCTCTCTCTCTCTCACACACACACACACACACACACACACACACACACACACAGAGAGTCCTTTTCTTCCTAGGGGAAAAAAAAGGCAGCTCAATCGGGCGCCCCTCCTTTGGCGCTGGCGACCCCTCCCTCGCCCCTCCGCAGTCGGGGCGCCCGAGCTTCCCCGCGGCTCTCCAAGGCCCCCTCCGATCCCCTCCGCTCCTTTCATCCCGGCGCTCCGCGCTGACCTGTGTGCGTAGCCATGGAGATGGGCGAGGGGAAGTATTTCCCGGGCTGGAAGTGTCCTCCGTGCTGCACCGAGTTGTGCCCGGCGGAAGCCAGGCGGCTGGAGCTGTTGCGATGGCCCCTCTCGGCCAGGAGGGGAGGCGGAGGCGCGAACTCCCGGCCATCCATACCGGGGCTGCACTCCCGCGTCCGGAGCCCCGGCAGGAAAGGGGCTGCGGGACGGGGCCTTGCAGCGGGCGAAGATCCGCCCCGTCCCCGGGAAAGGGAGATCTGCAGGCCGCGGACGCGGGGAAGGAAGGGCTCCCCTCAACACGATGCTAATCGTATTCCTCCAAGAGGCCTCCGCTTCTCGTGGCACCGGCGACCTGGCCTCATGCTCTGCAAGGCAAAGGGAGAAAGAGAAGATCAAGCGGGTGAGGAAGCCATCGGCGCTGGACGGATTAGATTAACGGCGGGCAACAGTACCCGAGGGCGAGAAGCGGCGACCCCGTCCTAGAAGCCCCGCTGATGCGTTTCCCCCCCCCCCAAAAAAAAACCTGAGGTCGTGGAAACGAAACCCCCGCCGGATGCCCGCGCCGCCTTCTGTCTCTCCCTTGTTTGGCCCCTGCCTTCCTTTGTCGAACGAAGCAACTGGTTTTTATGGGTTAACGTGGCGACCACCAGATTGAAAACAAATACATCTAACTCTTTTCAAAAATCTACGTGGAAAATAGACAATGCAACAACGCTGCGCTTCCAGGCCTTGTACTTTTTATTACAACGGCAGGGAAGTGGGGAGATTTTCAGATAAAGTGAGGCCCGTTAAGATGAAAACAGGAGCGGTGCCTCCAGTATAATGGGGGTGGGGGGGGGTGTCTGGAGGAGGAAAAAGCTCTAAGTTTTATTATTTGTTGTAGTTCTGTTCAACTGTGGTATTTATTATTTTGAACTGCTCAGTGTTCCATGATTACTTTAATCATTTCCTTGCTAGACAAACTAAACCTTCAAATGGATAGTTTTAAAAATGTTATGTTAGGAGTAGGGGAGTGTCTTTCAGTTGCCCCTATGTTAAGTGTGATTACGTATGTACAGGTGGAAGGAATGGGGATTATCCTTGGGTTTGCTGGCTTCCCAGTTTACGAACCAGTTGCCTTGATGCAGTCCAAAAGAATCAGTTCCTTGCGTAGATCCCAGATGAGGGGAAAAGAGCTCGCTGGGCTTCAATTACTCAAGCTCAGAAATAAATATTTCACTGCAGACACTTGAGTGGCAAAGTCCTGCATTCCTCCTTCAAGGGCAGGAGTTTAAATTCTACAACTGTATTCTTAGACAAAACAGTTATGTAAGGTTCTTCCTGTGCATTCATTCCATTTACACATAAGGGGTTTCTGGCTTAGACCCAATGTGTGTAACATTAAGCCAAGAGGAAGGAGGGGGAATAAAAAGATCTCACTGCCCCCCCCTTTTTTTTTCTTCAGACTTGTGCTGCACTGAAAGATCCCACTAGCTTCTGGAACTAAAATATGTGTATCTCCCATATAAAAAAACCTCACTGAGCTATCAATGGAGATCTAATACTTCCACAGGGGGAAAGTGGGGTACCAAAATTATTTCTTCCTTTATAGTGAGGAGGTTCATCCTATGTATCTGTTCTTGTAAAGAACATTGTCTGAAGGATCCACAACCCATTGAACCCATACTGAATTCAACTCCATACTGAACATGCTTACTGATTAACAATCTGGGAGAAAGGGAAAACACATTTGCCTACCTAAACGTGTCATGATTGGAACAATGAAACAATATTTTTTTATTTACTGAACACTATTTTAAATGGTTAGATATAAAGCTTTTAATTCTTAACATTGCTCGACTACTCGGTGTTTGATTTAATCTATAACTGAAAACAAGGTATTAAATGACTACGTATTTGCACAGCGGATAAGATTACACATGCACACATACACATGTGTGTATGTATGCACACACCCCTACATAAAATAGAAAAAAAAGTTTTCTATTGTAAGTAAATGGAACCACTACGCACAAAAACAACAGTTTATTATTGGAAATTTTAATCATTGCATATTACCAATATTTCATATTTTGCAGTTGGGGTAATTGTAAGAAAAAAGTATATTCTTATCACCTTCCACCCACCCTGCTTAACAGTAAAAATCTTCCCAGAGAAGCAGCAGTAAAAAAATAATGGACTGGAGGGAGGGGGTCGTGGAAGAGTTGAAGCCTGGAAGACAAAAGGGAAATTAGCAACTTCAGCAAGTTTGAGTTCGATACATCAATATGAAGGGAACATGGCACATTAGTTTACCTCCCCTCCCCCCCTTCTTATGATTTTTTTTTAATATTTGCATATTTAAGGGGGAGAACTGTATCAGACTGAAAAATAGCAGCAGATTGGAAGTCCCGATTATAGGTCCAGGGAAAGTTTTAGCATCAGCGTTCCGGGAACAGCACTTGCTACCACGTACCGTGCAGAGGATTTGTTCTAAGGTCGGGTCCATTTTGGCAATTGCTAGAGCCGAAACAGGAAAAGTCAAATCAACCTTTCTCCTAACCGGTAAACGGGCTGGCGTGCAGCGGGAGGGTCTCCGGATCCAGTCATAAAAACCCAGGAACGAGATCCGTGTTCGATCTTCCTTGGCTTCCCTTCAGCGTGGCCGAAACTAAAGACGATTCTTTACAAGCAGGAGCAGGAGGACGCGTCGCCGAAGAGAGCGAGGGTACGTTACTTTCAAATCAATAGCCGAGCTCGGACTTCCAAAGGAACAAAAGGACGGTGTAAATTTGCACGGTTCGGCTCCAGAGAGCTACGCCCCCTCCCTTGTTTTGTTTTATTTAATTGGGGGCAAGGAATGAAACGGGGGTGGGGTTGAGAGAATAGAATAATCCAGCGGTAGGTTCTCTGGTCAATTGTACTGAGTCGCCGAGGTTTTGCGCGGACAAGAAATACGTTCTACTCTCCAAAGAGGTGGACGAAGAAAGAAAACTGCAGATCCGGCAGAGTTCAAACGCTTCGGCGCACTGCTCTCGGGCCTTGTCGGAAAAAACAAAAAAGGTAAGGAAGCCTTTGCCGTGCTAAGTCTTTCTCTAGCCCAGCGAAGATCTCTCGAGAGCGGCAGCCATCAAAAGGCTCTGCTGCTGCTGCTACTACAACCCGAAGGCTTCCAGCAGGCGAGACAGCATGCTAAAAAACCTCAAGAGATCTCTCCCAAATTGTGGGGATTTTTCTCTCCCAGCTTAAACGCATTTGGAACAATTTCGTTTTGCTTCGATATTCAATTGCTTGGTTCCCCCAGAATCGTGTTTGTTTTTTTTAAATTTTGCCAAGTAATAATGATCATTTTTCTTAATGAAAAGAAAGCGAGGCTGAAGTTATTTCGATATATTGAGCTGAGCAATAAGGCTACCACCCAAAGCATTTTGGGGCATTTTAAAATCAAACGATTATCGCAACCATCGCGCACAGGCAGAAAGACTGAGAAAAGAGGAAGGCGAGAAACAAAAGCGTGTCACTGAATTATTCAGTTTCGAGAAACCTTTTCCGTCCGTGAAAAATCAACCACGGTTCACCGTTTTAAACTGAACCCAAACAAACAAGACGGATTTTCTTTTTTTAATTAAAAAAAAAATCCTTATGAGGGATCCTAACGGCATGTTTCCCTCCACGGCAAAACAGTTACCATACTGTGCGAAAGATCAGTATACATGCGCACACCCCGGTTTGTAAATAAATAAAAATGCGTATTTTCTTTGTTTTCATTTTTCGTTTAATTTAGAACCCTGAGGAATTCAAGTATTTTATGACGCAGATCGTCTTGAACGTACAGCAGGAAGGAATCAAATTCACAAAGAACCTATTTGATTCATTTTAAAGAAAAATGGAGGCTACAAATTTACATGAATTCCTTTTGCCACAATGCCTATTTGCCACAATGCCCATTTGTTTTCCTTGCAAAGCAACCATTTACAGTTCTATTTTTTAAAAAGAGCAGACAAACTGATTAGAATTTCAGGTAAAAAATATGCGAAAAATCATATTTTTGTTAGCACTACACGGAGCAGTGCACAAAATTTCCAGGAAATAACCATTTAAAAAATAAAACACGAATATGGCTATATCTCATAAGTTTGCATTTCGTTAGAAACAATATACATTTCCTTTCCCAAAGAAAGGTTTTTTTTTCAAAAAAAGGTTCAATTTAGTTGAGGAATGGATACAATTGTTACATTTTTCAATCGCCAGGTATTTGCATTGCTTATATATATATATATATATATATATATATATATATATATATATATATATATATATATATATATATATATATATATATATATATACACACACACATATACATACATACACACACACAAACAAAGGTGGGTTTTTTTGTAGCAATGGTTTTATATATATATATATATATAAATATAAATGGTTTTTTATATATATATGGTCAATATTATATATATATATATATTGACTATTGTGAAGGTATCCATATTAACAATAAATCATAATTTATCAACAAATCATGAACGTTCAAAATGCTAAATAAATTTGTTACTTACTGGAGGGAGGGGTGTTCCTTTGCACAGAGGGAACGCAATACAATTAAATCAGTGAGTGGGATTTTGTTGTATTCCTATTGGTATTTGCACTGTGCTGACTGTTGCACTGTAAATGCACTGGCTGCTGCTCCTTGCAGAAAGGAAAAAAGACCCTGTCGCGAGCTTCAGCTTCCCCAGCCTCGCATCTCAGTCCTACAAGCAACTCTCCCTGCATACTAATAAGCTCGTGCCACTCACTCAGGGTGAGCACGCTCGCTGATTGGACGCCTTGTCCTCCACGGTAATAAGCTCGTGCCACTCTCTCTGCGTAAACAGGCTTCCCAATAGGTTGGCGTGGGGCCAGAGAACTGCCAATCAGAGAACAGCAGGACTACTACTCAATTCAATGGCGCCTAATTCAAGTCCCTACAGTTGCGCAGCTCCCCTCGCGCAGCTTCCCTTTGCTTAGCTGAATGGAAATGCGTAGCAATGCGAAGCGGGAGAGAGAGGGGGGGGGAGAAAGAGAGAGAGAGAAGCTTTGCAGAATGGGGAGCTAGGGAGTCCCACCAGAAAGCTGCTTCAGCTCGTAGGCAGGCACTCACGCCAATCAGCTGGGTAGCGAGGGATACTTTTTGGTACTCCTTTTGCTTTGATAAATTGGACGATGCGCTACAACTGCAAAACTGGGAAATCATAGCACTGTACAGATCAGGACGTCAGAGACTGCGTTGCCTGCCCTCCGGCAGCTTTTAAGAGTTACTTGACAAACGAAATGCCAAGAGATTTAGAGTGATTTAGGTCCTAAGTATGCTCTTATAGTTCACTGCGTCTTCACCGCCTGTGCATTTGTCTTTTAAACAATTCGAATAGGCGAATCACTTTGCCCGCCACCTTAAACGGGCATTTTGCAAACTCAGGAAAGTCCCTTTGCTAGGTTCTTGCTCACAAACACATGCACAATCCTTTGTGGTTTATCAAAACTGGAGTTTTGTTTGTAATCCGGTCGTTCTTTCATTTTCCTTTTTGTCTCCCACGCTTCACATTTCCGTTACGACTCCCTGCCCACCTCTACCCCCGCCGTTTGCACCAAGATATGCTGTCTCGGTAAATTGCCACTTTTCTTGTAAGTAGGTCAGTCACACATACACGTTTCCTACCTGTATGATACCATCACTCCCGAGGCCTATTTTAACGCAGAAACCACACGACATAAAGCCTTCAAACGACTTTGTACCGGCAATTGAGAGGTTAACCGCAGAGGCATTAGTTTCTCTCCCACCCCCTTCAGTCTTTCCTTCCCCACTTCCAGGAGACGCCTTGATTGGTTGGCAGTCTCCCAGCCCGCTGTCCATCACCCAGTGTAAACAAGGCGCTGATTGGCTGCTCGCCAGCCCGCACTGGGCTGCCTGAAAAAAGCAATTACTGGCCCCGCGGTTTGCAGGGGGCCCGGGGCTGGTTTGATGAAAGGAGATAAGCTGGGGACTGTTTCCAGCGCACACACACCCAATGCACTCCCCCCCATTCCCCGAGCCCACCGTCCCTTGAGCCAAAAGAAGGTCAAAGAGTGGAGAGGATCAAAAGGAGGAAAGAAAAGGGGAAACGGACTGAGTCCCCATTAGCGATTTTGAAAGTAAAGCCATTCATTCAAGCAGGTTTGGTGCATCAATCACCGGAGGGACGGGGGGGAGGGGCGGACTGATCAGCGGGGACTCCTCCCTTTACGGATTCGTGGTCTAAGGACTCTCGGCGGTGCAGCCACGAAGGATGGGGAGAAAAGCTAGAAATGTCTCGCTGTTCAATGGGACAAGGAAGAGAAGGCTGCAAGAGAATGTCGAGGAAGCCGCAAGCCGACCAAGCCGCCTTCTCCGTCTGGGTAGAACACGACGCTACGGCAAAGTCGATTTCATATGCCCCGATGCACGTATAACCTCGGTCCAGAGCTTCCCAAATTTCAGACAGAGGAGCAAACTAGATCCATCTTGAGTGTGCAAAACTCTGCGCCTCCGGGAGAACGTCCAGCTTTGGCATAGGCGGAATCTATAGCGAAGCTAACCGGGAGAAATGTCAGTTCCATTGATCGAACGAGGTTGAAGGACGTGTGTGTGTGTGTGTGTGTGTGTGTGCGCGCGCGCGCGTGCGTGCGCCCACACAATACCATGGCAGCGGCTCGAAGGCTCAGAATTCTCTCCAGCCCCCCCCCCATACTCATGATTACGATTATTTTAAAAAAAATTAAAAGGAGCCTAATTGATTTAAAAATGCAGAATAAATCAAAATAACCCGTAAGAGATATTAGATTACAATGGAGCTATTCATTAACTAGAGGAGTGAATTAAATTAAAAAGCAGCGAGTGAACATGTGTGTGTATACTCCCTGCTTATGTCAATGCCTCAGTTAAATGAGAGAAAACTTGCGTTTTCCATGATGATGATGATGATGGGTTTACTGAAACCACACACACGTTGAATATCCAGAGGGGAAAGAATTATTCCAATGTCCCAACCCGCTATGTGCTGATAAAATACTCAGTTTGGATCAGCACCTTCGAAGTGATGGTGAGAGTTTTCGGTTATTAACACTACTGCTGCTCTTTATAACACATTGTTAATAGATCAATTATTGTAAGTAACTTATAATAAGCATCTACAGTTTGCAGTCTTATACCCAAACCCGACAGAGTGTTCGAACAAGATGAAACCCCAAGCATGCTAGGCCCCAGTTACTTTCCAGATATTTTAGATACAAAATTTACATGGAGACCCTGAGAAACATAGACTTTCTGCTAATAAATATATTTTCCAAAAAGAAATTACAAGCACATGAAAACTGAATTTTGAAAAGTAGGCAGGGGAGTGTATAAATTCTGAAAGGAACCCTATTTGTGGCCAGAGGGAAAGAGGAGGGAGGGACTGGTTCCTCGAAATAGGAGTTGAGGCTCTTGAATTGGTCTCATAAAAAGTGAAAGCCGAGAGAGGGAAGAACTGGAGAGAGAGAGAGAAGAACTGAAATCAAAGGCACTTTTCAACTCATCCATTCTGCCAGGAACACAAGGCCCTATCAGAAGACCTACAGGTTCAAAGCAGAGATTTGAAAGAGAAAGAGGCCATTCTGCAGGCTGAAATTAAAATGGGGAAAAAACTACACTTGCAACAGCAAATCTGACATACACACACGCACACACACACACACATATGCATATATACACAAACAGGAGAGAACGATAAAGCTGTGTGTCTATGTATGCGCACGGTGGCCTCCGAAAGACTTCAACCTGCAGACGATCTTGCTGTTTATCTAGGCCCTCTGCCAGAACATTGGCTGGTAGGCGTGGGAAGGGGTCAGAAGGGATTCAGTTGGATCTGTCTGCAAGGCAGAATGGGCCTTACCAAAAAAAAAAAAGCTGTAATGTCTGGATTACATCGCCACATTGGGACAGGATCTAAAATACCTATGAAGCAACTTTCGATTCATGCAGATTCTTCTGGGGGATAGGAGCAATGGTGAGACAGAATTTATCTGCCTAAACGATCCTAGGTCCTAAATTTTCAAATAGCAAACCCAAAAGAAGAATAGGGACTGGGAGTTTTCATCTGGTCCTGCTGACTTAAAATGTTCCTTTAACATGCCCTGCATTTCCATCACTGGATTGTCTTTCTGCTTCCCCTTATTCTCACTCGGCAGTGAGAAAATTTCTCACTCAAGATGGGCAATGGCTTCCTAGTCAAACCAGACCCCACCACCATTTCCATGGACAGAGAGCCCTTCAGTTTCCTTACATTGGCCCTCCAACAACAAGCCAGTGGGATGTGTCTGCAAGGCAGAGTGGGCCTTGGTATAAGAAATCCTTGCTGTTTTCCAGGTTTGGAGTCTTAAAAAGACTTAAGGAAGACTTACAGTTCCATGTCTTTCCCATGCAAAAGAGGAAATGCCACCTCAGGGTACTCTTGTCTTTTGCGATGGAAGAAAATTGGCTCTGTTCAGACATTACAGACACAAATTGCAACATGTGAAGAAGGGTGACCCTCTTGATCCTAAATATATTTCCCTGGAGTAAGTAAGGCTGGCTACTTTGGTCTGGATTTATTTATATTTATTTAATAGGGATTATTAAATTATTTATTTGTAATCTTGGAAAGCTGCGCAACAGCAAGATCCCCATCCTATTTACCAAGAAATAAATGCCTGACCGGCCAGGAATCCCTTCCCAGCATAGCAAAACTGTAGTGCCAATGTCACTCCAGAAGAAGTCACTTGTTTTAGTTAGGTTTAAGACAATTGTAAGAAGTCAAAATTAAGTCTAAGGTACATTGGAATCTAGGTAACCTTTTTCCAGGCAGATGTAGCTGGTTTGTAAAAGTGGCAATTCCCCCCCCCCCAGTCCCCCCCCAATCCTTTAGCTTTGAAAAAGATAGATTTCTTGGCCTGGTGCACAGAACTGCTCCTCTTGGTAAACTTTCATCAGGAACACTGATCCAGGAGAGGACTTCCTCCACTGTGTGAGGTGTGTGTTTATTATCATTTTTTTTGTTTGTTTCAAAGCACACAGGGAGACGGGTGAAAGTTGGGGTGCAGGAACAACAGTAGTTCCAGATTTATTTTGTTGTGGGTTGGGGCCAGGAGAGAAATGGTTTAGGGTGTTTGTTCTTTCAGGTGGTGTTTGGTTGTGAGTGCACCAGATCTCTGCAAAAGCAGCAGTTGCCCTGCAGTGGCAAATGGATGGAAGGGTAATTAATGCAAAGTGACTGATTGCTCTTGAAGAAGGCCGGTCCAGCAAAGGGGATTGTCCCTGGTCACTGAAGCGTCCAGTGATTGACAGTCTTTTTTTTCCATCTCTCAGCCTAGGGGCAAAGGACCTCAGTGCTGCATATTATCACCAGTTTAAGCCCAGAATGGCAAAATCTCAGATTGTTTGAAAGCTTGCTTTTATTTTGATTTTAAGATGACTATATTCAGTCTAATTGTTATTGGACTAGGGAATTAAGTATTATTTTGTTTGAAAATTAAAAACAAATGGCAAGGTCCCAAATTAAGAAATAGGGGTAGGGGAGAGAAAAAGAGAGAAACAAAGCACAGCCAAGTAAGGCAGAGGTGGACCTTGGGGCAGATGAACTCAGCTGAAGAGAAAGGAAATGGGGGAAACTGGCCTTGGGTTGGTTTAATATGTAAATAAATTAGCTTCCCCACACCTCTCATTTTTTGTAACCCTTTTAAATTTTGGATTAAAAATATCTTTGGATTATTATTTTTAAATTAAGATTAAAAAATCCCATTCCTCAATTTATTCTTCACATTAAAAAAAATGAAAGCAGACTTTAAATTCCATGGCTATTGATTATATCCTATATTTTGAATACCAACTTCTTTTGGTTCTGCAGTCTTTTTTTTGTTAAAATGTTTCTTTCTTTCCTTCTTTCTTTCGCCAGTTGTTAAAACAAATAATTTTAGACAGGAGTGGTGTATAAACCAGGGGTCTGTTGGCAAATTACCAGTAACCCATATTCTGCCTACTCACTTACACAAAACTGGTGATGGGGAGGTTTCTTCTTTCCTTCCTTTTTTTTTAAAGCAATCCTTTTGTATTCCTGAAGTGAATGGTACCACCCGGAGGGAGGGAGGCAGGCAGGCAGGGAAACTCCATCAAGCTTTTTGATAGGCCGAGAGACATTGTCAGCAAAGGTTAGAGCTTTTCCCTTTCCACTATTTTTTAAAATCTGTCCGTGGGTAACAAATGTTTTTAATTTAACTGAAGCAGAGCATCAGTATCTCTATGGCTTGCTCTGTATGAAGCAGAAGATAATGCAGTTAGAAATAAATATTTAGAGTCGCATTCATCTCCTGATTCAACTCTACCTTCCGGTGTGTGTATATATGTGTATGTGTGTGCAGAAATGATTTGTTCACACACACCCCTTAAGCCATGCTTGTTTTGGGGTTTCCAGTGTTTAAGGGGCAGATGGGGGAAGTTAAAAATATACAGGTTCAGGGAAAAGCACTAAGAGTCCTGGATTCTAGGTCACAAAAGCTGGTCTAGGCTCTTCTTGGGGGATAATCATGCTCTGTCCTCCTACCATCAGCTTTCATTTGGTCGGTGGGTGCTTACTCAGAAGTAAGGCTTGGATAAGTTTGGCTTGCAGTTTAGTCTGGCTCAGGCCTCAATTTCTAGTGCTAGTCTGAACTTTGCTTACCTCAGAGGATAAAGATCAAGAGGATTTGATTCGCCTCCTACGGCTAGATTGAAAAGCCAAGCTCTCCATCCCCACCCCCACAAGCCTTCTTACTAGAATCAAGGCTCTGTCAGCAAAATCCCCTCTGTCTTTTAGAAAGTGCATGGACTCTAGGGGGAACTAGACTAGAACTGGCTAAAGCAAAGGCTCTGCTAAACTGCTGTTTTCAGCCATAACGCGCAGCCTATTAAAACAACACTCTGGAAATGGAATGGAATGGGTTATGGAGTCGTGTGAAGCACATTTCCCTGAAAGGCAAAGGCGTCCCAAACTGCCTTTCAGTTCTGTTTGAATCTAGGCAACAGCTATTTGCAAGATTCGGGTTTGGTGAGCAAACCATGGTTTTTTTCCCCCCTAAGGAATGATTGCAGGCTTCCAAACCCCATCAGCGCCCTGGAATATCTGGCCATTTCATCCTCAACCTAAAATTTAAAATGATAATGTGTAACTGTGTTGGATTTGTCCCCTCGCTAGCAACAATTCTAGTGGATGTTCTTTGGGAACAGGAATTTGCCTGCCCTCTCTTTACGGGTATTCACTTTCCACATTATTCAGGATTAAGTTCAAGATATATTTTCCTATTTTGGTAAATATTTACTCAGTGACCAATTTATACCTTCCATGTTGTAACTAAAAGTACAGGGAATTAGATTCACCTTGACTCCAGCTTTTAAGCAAGGTGGCCTGGAAGAAAATAACAAAATCTCTTCTTAATTTTGCTCAAAGTAGCCAACATGGAAACATTCTTTTCATGTCTAAATGAATATGCAATCATTTTAAATTCTCAGACCTCAGCTAACCTTCACACTCTAGGGAAGTGTGCTAAAATATTGCAATTTAATATTCTTCCATCTGGAAAAATGGTGTGTGTGTGTGTGTGTGGAGAAGAGGCAGCAGCAGCCAGGGTGGGAGTTTCCTCCCCCAGTATGTTAAATAAAATTATGGATTAACACAGCACGCTAAATAATTGCCTAATAAGGGCTAGGAAACGCAAATCTTTGCATTTGGGTAATTGTATATTGGACGCCTCGCTTAATGCAATCGTTTGGGTCGGGTTCATTGTTCCATGTGCTGTTTGGTCAAGGAGCAAATTAGAAACAATTTCTTGGCTTGAGTTACTCTTCATTTTTGTAGCACATACAACGTTCCCTGGAAATTGGGAGGAAGTGGCCAGGAGGGTGAAATCCATTCATCCCATACTCGGGAGAAATGTCCAAAGCGATCTGTACTCTGGCTGGTCCCGTTCAAAATTTACACGTGCTTTGTACCGAAAGGAGCTCTAGGTTATAGCGAAAGAAGCGGAGGCTTGCGGCCATGCCTCCAGGCAGTTGACGAGTCGGGCTGAGATCAGGCCAGATCTAGTCTGCTTTCCTCGTTCCATCAAGCAACAAGAAGTCGGCTAAAGCAAGGCACGACCTCGCGATCCCCCACCCCCCGATCCTTTTCCTAAAGGAGAAAGGGAACCGAGCACGTGCTACGCCTTTGCTGCCAACAGCGCCGTGCAAACACGTCCTGTTTCCTACGATTACTGAACAGACAACTCCTGGCCGATACAAAAGGTGGGAAAAGAAGGAAAAACATCTCTCCTTTCACACGCACCCCGGCCCCATTTTAGCCAGATCCACTTCGATCCAAATTGTTTCGAACAGGAAAGCGAAGCCGGAGGGTGGGAAGGGAGCAGAGGAAAGGCGAAGGAAGACAACCGCTCTTCCCACGGCGTAACATAAGCTTCGCCAGGCTTCGAACCCCGCAGAGCTTGACCCACTTTTCCTCGCAGACCTCGCGCTGGTTCTGGCAAGGGCGCGTTTTGTTTTGTTTTGGAACAGGACCTTGGCGGGCTTTACCCGGAAAGGGCTCTCTAGGAGATCGGAGAGGTCTGCTCACTCGCCATTGGGCCTAAAGGTGATCGGCCTTCCCTTAGTCCGGCGTGAAAGTCTAGGCTTCTTCTTCCTTGCTTAGTTCCACGGGCCGAAAACTGCCGCTCCTCATTTCTTTCCGGGAGGAGAAAAGGGGGGGACGGACTTCAAGTTAAGGGACGCTTTGTGAGCACCCCGAGGAGGAGGAAAAACTCTTAATGCTGCTGTTTCGGTTAAAAAGATAAATCTCGCTTTTAGGACAGGGTGGGGACGTTTTTTTTCTAACAAAACACCTTTAGTCTCAATCAAGCACCGTTTTACTGACTGCATCAACTCAGGAAATCTTTCTCTTTCCTCCTGCAGCCCCGGAACACCCCCCCCTCACCCGCCATTAAGGGTCGCTTCATCTCCTCACCCAATTTTCCTGGAAGGTTGACTATTAACTGGCCGGATCGGCTTTGGGGAATATTCCCCCTTGTGCAACCCGACAGAAAGTGGAGCTGCTGACTGTTCTTTCTTATCCTAGTTCCTCCCACTTCCCTCAGAAAGTCCCCCTACTAACTTCCACAGAATAAATACCCAAACCATGTAGTCAGGAGCAAAATTCTTGATTCCTGGCTCTCTTTTATGGTTATTGTGAAGTTCCACCAACTTCAGCAAAGAGAGGTTAAATTAAAAGCGTGGGGTCTCCTCCCCTGATCTCCTCCTGTAGTCTAAATTGTTCAATTGTCATTACTACTATCATCTTATTATACGCTACTACTCTTATCATCATCTTCATCTTGCAAAGCAGGGCTGCAGTTTTTTATTGCCTGAAAAACATTATTTCTCTGGCATTCCAAATTGACCTCCATGTGGAATGCCAACAGGATAGATCATTTTATTTAATCTTGCTTCCACCCTATTATTCAGTCAAAGGAAAGCGGCAAGAGCCAAGAACTTTCCAAGAGGCTTCTGTTCCCAGTGGCTTTTTCTCCACATTTCCCAAGTCCAGTATTAGTGCAAGCAGAAAATGAAAACCTTTTTAGAATTCCTCTAAATTCTATAATAGGAATTTTATAATCAATAATAATAAAATAATAATAGTATGTGATCAGCCTTAATACAATTATAGGAGGATGAAACCTGGGAAAGTTAGCTAGTACACAATGGAGGTCTTAGCAGCAACAAAGACATGATTAAAGCAAATTTTTGTGTACCTTGATCTGGACAGTCCAATCAAAGAAATAAAGGAGGAGGAGGAAAGATGTGAGAACGGGGATAGGATAACCATTTTTTTCTACCAATCTGACCCAATCAAGATATTTAATTGATTAAACTGCTATTTCTCCATCTCCCAAGACAGATGCATTTATCTTTCTGTGTTTTTTTGTAGAGGGGTATTTAGGAGGAAGCAAGAGGTTTTCTGTCTTGGTCAGGGAAGGGAATTCTCACCCAGATCAAGTACAAAGAGTAAACTGACAAAGTTGTTAATCATAGAAATCTAAACAGATAAAAAGTTTATATTGACAAGCCAATATTGCAAAGTTTTACTACACATTTTATACAACACAGAGTGATTTTCCACAAAAAAGGGGTTTTTATTCAGACAATGACCACTGATAATTACCAAAGATTTGTTTTGCACATTTCTTATGAACATATGTTTATGCCACCAATCCTCATTACAATTTCCACTGTGATTTTGCCCCTTGAAACATGCACATTTATTAGTCACAAACCTAGCAGAGTTTATTAATCACTCAGACTTTCATATGCTAGTGCACACGCACGCACACATACACAAACATACACTTGATGGGGTGAGATGTAACCAGTGGATCTAGTGTACATTTCTCTGGCCCAGCCTTTCTCCCCCAAAACAATATTTTTTAAAAGTATCCAAGAGCTTTCAATCCCCTAAACCTTTAGTTAAAGCCCCTGTTAAATGCAGAATTGTAATTTGTAGTTAAATATATCCCAGTGTGTTCACACACTGAAAGTATAATTGAATGTGTTTGTTGTGTGAGGTTATCAAGGAACTAGCCCATCTGGGTTAAATTAAAGCAAGCTTAATAAACAGTGCCAGGCCTAGCCAAATCTCTTTCACTCTTTCTTTCCATTCTGGGGATTGGATGAAGAACATTTTTATTCCAGGCCTGGACTTTTTCTGCAAATTGGAAGTAGACTAGTATTTGGAGCAACCATTATTAGAACATTCAGAGCTGAAATAAGCCCCTTTTCTCAGTATTTTGGGGAGCAATAGAGAACCCCTGAACCTTTTCATGAGGTGTACTTCTGCCAATGAAATATTCACACACACACGCACACACACAAACTTTCCTCTGTGCTCACCTGCAAATATAGGAATGTTCATACTCAGATCACGCTTGTCATCCACCATCCTCTTTATAGCCAAGAGACAACATAATCCAAACAAGATTTAGGAACAGGGTATGGTGTGTGTGTGTACATGTGTAGGGGATGAATGTGTGTGTGGTGTGTGAATGAGAGGCCGTTTTCCCACAAACATGTTGTGACATGTCAAAAGGGTGCCTGTTTTGATAAACACATAATTAGTGCCAGGATGTGTGTGTGCAGCTGGGTAGAAAGGCATAACTTAGATAATAGCCAAGGCAGCACATATCCAATCGGAGCGGATTTACAAAACGGAACTTTTCAAGCAATCATTAAAGCCTCTTTCGCTGAATTGGGGGTGAGCTAGTTTGGGTGATAGGGTGGGGGGAGAGAAGCAGAGGAAAATGTGCAGCATATGCAAGTGCGTGCACACACAAAGAGAGGGGGATTGAAATGTGAAATAAATGTAAAAATACATGGGGAAATTTGGGTGTTTGTGCAAGGGAAAAACTGAGGGAGAAAGGCTTGATTTCAGAAGGTGCTGCTGGGAAGCAAAACCAGCCTTTTTTCTCCCTCTGCCCTGTTCCCTTTGGGGTTAACTGGGGAGGGGGTGGGAGAGGGGAAGAAAGTGGCTGTTGGCGCTTAACTACTTTTATTGTTGTGTAAAGTGAAGGCCCTGAGGTGAAACTGTGGTGTGTGTGTGTGTGTGTGTGTGAAAGGGGGGGAAAGGGGGGGAGAGTTATGGCAAGACAACCACTTCCCCAGCCCAGCTGCTTTGCTTCTGTGTAGCAGGCAAAATCTCCACCACTTTTGGTTTTGTGGAGGATCCGGAGCTTTTTCAAATGCTTCCAGTCCAATAGTCCCTCAACCAGAGTCCCAGACCACAGAAGAATGGAACAAACTTTTGAGCTTCCTAGAACTCTCCATCCCTTTACAAAAGGGCATCCTTTTTTTCATCTCCATCCTTTTCCAGAGTCACCAACCAAGTGGAAAAAGACGTGGTAGGTGAAGTTCCTAGAGATGGCCCTCACCCACTGCTCTGTAAAGGAAGACCGGTCAATCTTATTCCTTGTTTGGATCCCACTCTCTGTTCCTGGCTGGGCTTGTTAAGGAACAAGGCTAACTAATTTAGAGTTCTAATAGGAGAAGACTCAAGGAAAGGAGACCCCAGGACAGAATGCCCCTTCTCTTTTCCACGCCCCACCCTGCTTAAATGTTAGCTTTGGGAACTGTGTGGACTCAGCTCCACTTTGGAGAGATTATCTCTTATGAGGGGCCCATAAATGAGGATCCCTCACTCAGGGGCCAGAGGAAACATTGAAGCAGTAGGCGTGAGCTTAAATGGACTCCAGAAGATGGTAAAGGACAGGAAGGCCTGGAGGAACGCTGCCCATGGAACTTCGCAACAACAACTACTACTATTTCTGACAACACATCTCTGCTTTTTGCTCCCCCCCCAACCTTTTCAACCCGAGCAACTTTTAGCTGGCTTAACTTCAGGTTCCCCAAATGGGAAAGGGCCTGAAGGTTTTGCAACAAATTGCTGGTGAAAGGCAAAAAGTTCATAGAATGCAGCCCTGGTGACACACATTACTGCTTTGCAAAGTTCTGAGCTTTCCTTATATTCTTTCTCTAAAGATCCAGAATTCAGTGGAAAGAGACACATTTCTGAGGGCTTTGCCACATCGTGCATCTTCCCCTCCTGCTGATGAAATGTTGGTCTAGTTCTCCGAGTGGCCATTCATACACCATTGTTATACTAGTCATTACAATGCATCATGTAAATCTCAGTGAGCAGAGGGGATTTTTAATTTTGCAGTTTCTCTACTTCAAAAAGATCAAGACCAGGTTTTGCAAATGACTTTTCCTGATTCTCTACCCCCCTTCTCCCTCCCACCCCCCAGGGAGGAGGAAAGGTATCCATAATTTCCACCTTGGCCCCCTCCCTCTTCTAAACCTCAGGTAATAAATGAATGAAATATTGCCTGTAATTAACCCAAGAGAGCCAGGTTCCATCCAATGCTCGGGACAGAGAGCTATTATGATTTTAAAAAAATTCTTCCCTCTCCTCATAGGATACAGAACAGAAATTACATTTTGCATCCTCCGTCTGAAGAACTCTACAGTAATGGAACGTGGAGGAACAAGCCGTAGCAAGAATCGGGGAAAGAAGAGAGGCAAAATTTGATCCTTCCTTTAGGAACAGAAGACTCCTTTTTGCTTTAAGTTTTTTTTTAATTTACGCGAACTTTCCTCCCTTCGCGCCCCCCCAAAAGAGCTTTGAGTTTCCTGTGGCAAAGGGGCGGAAGAAAGAAAAAGAAAAAAGAATCCCTGCTCTCGCCGGACCCAGAAAGAGCACGAAAAGGCAGGGAAATTCGTCAGTTCCAGGCTGGCTTTTGTGCTTTCGCTTTGGCCTCTGCAGACAAAACAAATCCCCGCCTCTGTCTTGGCGAGGGAGTTCCTGCGGTCGAAGAACCAACCCCACCGACTGCGACTCCCGCTCCACGTGAGGTGGAAGAAGCCCGGCCAGCCTCTCTCTCTTTCTTTCCCGCGCCCCGCCAGAAACCCCCTCCAGGTGCCGCTTGGGCCTTGGACCCAGTACTTCAACCAAACGGGCGCCTCCGTTGGACCGACCCGAAGCAAAAGAAGCCCGCTTCCCCGCTTCCCCTTGGCGCAAAGGCGGCAGAGGAAGTCCGCCTTAACTCCCGGAGCGGCAGAGCCAGCCCCCTCGCAAGCCGGAGAGGAAGTCGCTTGCAGCGGATCCGGAGCACGTTCTCCGCCAGCCATCTTCCTTGCCTTCTTCCCGGTCCTCTCCACGCCCTCCTTTTATCCGCCTAATCTCCTCCGGGAAGGGAACCCGCCTTTTCTCTTCAGCTTTTCGGGCCCGAGGCGTTCAAGGAGCAAAAGGTCCGCGGGTAGGTCGGGGAGAAGAGGAGCCAGAGCGGGCAGGCCTGCCGGAGGGGGGAGTGGGGGAGGTGTATTTATCCAGCGCCGGCCGTCTCAAGCGGAGAGGGATCCCTTCCCGCATCCAACCACTGGCAGGCCTTTTCCCCATTTTGAAAGCAAAAAAAAAAAAAAAAGTCAAAAACCGAAGAACGATCTTATCTCCTGATCGCCCTTGAGGATCACATTGTTATCAAAGCATGGCAGGGAGGGAGGGGGAAGGAGGAGATGAAGCCCTTGTCACGGTTTCTTGGAGGAAAAGGCGGCAAAAGGGACCCCCACCCCAACCCACCCCCGAGAGGCAGAGCAGTAGGCAAGAGAGACGCTTCCTGGGTTCCCCAATATTCCCGGCGCCCTGCTTTAAAAGGCACCCGGGCGATCAAGGCGCTCGGGAGCGCTGGGCCGCCTCGCGGGCCAGAAAGAGGCCTTCGGGTCATCAGATCGACCTAGAGATCCAGGCGTCTCCCCAAAGGGCAGGAGCGGTCCGCGAAAGACGGACCTGCGGGTTGCTCTTAAGTCTAAGGGGACTCCTCTGGGCGAGATGCTTCTCTCTTCCGGCCGCACCTAAAGCTCGAGACGAGCCAGGCCCGCTCTTTCGCTACTACCTCTTTTTGTTAACGGAAAGTCAATGCCTTTAATTAAAAATCGTTAAATAAATCCATCTCTTTACTAGCACAAATATACTTTCTGTACCGAGTTTGCAAAAGATATCGACAGAAACTCGAGCGGCAGGGTCCGGAGATAAGTTTGATTTCACAGAAGGGAGGAGGAGGGATGGGGGAGCAAGAAACAATGCTTTTTTAAAATCACACCCATCCATATATCAGGTTCTTTAAAAAGAGAACGACTCTCTCCTTTTAAAATACATTTTCTTTGCATATTTTGTATTTTCGTAGGGCAGTCTTAATGCACGTTTATTCAAAAACAAGACTTACTGTCTAAAATAAGGCTTAAACCAGGATCAGTGTGCTATGACTTAATGTAAAACTGCCCACTTACACAGAAGTAAATGCATTCACTCAGGAGTAATCAAAATTCACAACTGTACATTGTCAATTGCTCTTCTTTCTACTGGAAAACAAACCAGCAATATTTAAATTAAGCAGATGAGAGTCAGAGTTAGCCGTTTGTTTTTTGTGATTCTAGTAAACCGGCAAATGGGTTTTAAAAGATTTTTGCAGGTAGCTTCAGAGGACAGTTTTAATTGTAGAAAGAAAAATGCAGCTGTGGTTTGATGGAAAGGCAATTTTTAAATATCTTTTCTGTAAGTTGCACTGTGGCAAATTCTTTTGCACTTGAGCTGCAATTTTTGTGATTTTTTTCAGAAAGCAAGTAGGTTGTGTCAAATTTTATTAGAGCAATTTGAGGTTTCCAGGGTAAGAAGCTTTAAAAAGTAGAAAAACATGGACTCTTAAATTTGTAATTCAATTTTAAAAAAATCCAGTGCTCTATCCAGCAGTCTGAAGTTTTTCTATTTCAGAATTGAAAAAAGGGTAATACTTATTTGCAAACGATTTTGATTTGATGGAAGCCTGCAAAAATGTGGGTAAATTTCCAGCCACCAAAATTTGAATCTATTTACAAATGAGATGATATCCAGTAGGAAAAGATCTATAAAGTTTCATTACTTCTTTTAAAATTGCTTAAAAAGGAAAGAATTAGTACATGGTTTCTTCCTTCTCTTTAAGCACAGTGGTATTACTTAAACGAAATAAATTTATTTTTCTTAAGGTAGTACATTTTCAGGATAGTATTAGTGAAAATGGGATTTTGGAATAAATACAGAACAAATTGTACTTAACGGGATAGTACTATATTGTTTTTTTTGTTTTTGTTTTCTTTATAAAACATTTTTTGCTTGGAAAGAGGAATTTAGCTAATAATGTGAGTTTTCGAAGATAAAAGTGCAAGAACCTTTATTAAGTTACACGAAAAGAGATAAATGCAAAAATCGCCCTAGGAATGGACTTGCTGTGACAAAACAGCCTGCAACGGTGGGATGGAAGGAAAAGGCGACATTTTTCCCACTTCAGAATTAAATCGGCGCAAATGGGGCCTCCTAATAAAAAAAGGAATATCAAGAAAGACAACACGTCAAAAGAAAAAGAAGAAGAGCAATTTACGCATGCAAAACAGCAGGCGCGGACGCCGCAAAATTACTTACAGATCGCTGCTTTCCTGGGTCAACGTTCCGTTTAATACGCCACAGACACCAAACAATCCAAAGGAAAAACCGACCTCCCGGCAAAAGAGTCAGGGCACCCTAACAGGAAGGGCACCCAATCCGAGCCATAGGTGAAAAAAACGCCGTCTTAGGATATGGGTGAGAGAAGTACACGCGCGCGCCTAATACGTTAGAAATTGGCTTTTCTTCCCTTCGGGTCCCCTTTCCTGGAGCTTCCCTTGGCCTTCTCTGCCTCTGGAAAGCGGAAATTGAGGACGGCTTTTGCTTGTGTGCGCCGAGATCCCAATTCCCCCATCCCTCCTCCTCCTCCTCCCCCGGCCGCCGGGGTGTTTGAGAATCTGGTTTTACGACGACGGTCCCGGCTCTGCCGCTATTATGAATTTCGTCTTTGGTCGGTAGTATTTTGCTCCAGCTCCAAGGTCCCCCCCCCTACCTGCCCATGTGGAGTAAATCCATTCAATTAGGGCACCAAGACGGAGCTGGAGGCTCTATAATCACAAATTTATGGCCGGATGACGTGCCTCTCTCTCTCTCTCTCTCTCTCTCTCTCTCTCCACAATGGAGACCAGTGACATTAAACAGAAAATTGATGAGAGAGAAGCGAAATCTAATCTCTTCTTCCCACTTCTTCCACGCCGATGCTGCCAGCCTACCTTGCCCCCCCACCCCACCCCCTTGTTTGCAGAGGGGAAGGCGGGGTGCTGCCGGGGATGGGGAGGAAGGCTTTTCTCTCGCTCTTGGGGGCGAGAAGGGGAGCGGGATAGCCGAGGCTTCCTCCCGACCCCAATCCCCGGCATTTCTTCCTCGCCCGTTCGCGATCCCTCCACTACACAAGCGAGGCGAGCGTCGGGCTCGCTGAGATGAGGATCGCCCGAGTTCCAATATTCTTTCTTTCCCACCCCCCGCCTGCCCTCCCTCGGGTCGAGGCCAGCGGAGGCTCTGAGGACTTACCCGGTTGGGTTCGCGCTTTTTAGTGCGGAGTTGCATTTTCTTCCCGGGCAAGAGATAGGGAAGGGGGGGGAGTCGGGGTCGCCCGCTTTCCCAAGGCGAAAAGCCCGGGTGTCCGCGGCTAGGCCACGCTTTGAGGGGAGCCGAAAGGAAAAGGAAGCCTTCCCGGGCAAGGCGGGCAGTCGGCGGGCTGCATTTTCAGCCCGGCTGCATTCCGCCGCCTTTGAAGAGAGAAGCTCCCTCGGCGTCCAACCCGCACGCCCGGCACAGCGAGTGGGGGAAGAGGGGGGGGGCAGGCGGGGAGCCCTGGCAGGATCTCTTGGAATCGAGACAAAGTAACGTCCCTGTTGCAGCTGCGAACGGCGCGGGGGAGGGGAGGAAATCCCGGCTCCTCCGCCTTCCTTCCAAACCAGAGGAGGAAACCGAGACTCGCAGCGCTCGGGCCGCTTCCCCAAAGTGGGGCTCGCCCGCGCGGGGCTTGCTTCCAGCCCGGCTTTACTGCCGCGCCGCCGCCTAATGCAGAAGCCCTCGGGTCGGCAGCCCCGGCCGCGGGCTCCTCTCCATTGCCTCGCTCGCTAGCCCGCAACGTAAAGCACCTACGACAGCGGCGAAAGAGCGGGGTGGGTGGGCACGCGGGGAGTGAGAAGGACACAATCCAGAGCTTTGCCGTTTACTTTCGACTTTTTTTCTTTTTTCTTTTTTTTTTTTTAGGTGTGCGTGTCTCTCTTTCTTCCCCTCAGGCTCTTCTCCACCCCACCCCCATCCCCCACCTCCCACTCTCAGCGTCCTTGTCTGGAACAAGTTTACAACTCCGCTGCTGTTCCCGCACCTCAGACATAATAGCCACCGAGATGGATCTGGCCTTCTCGCTGAGTTTGCATTTTTTCAAAGGAGCTCCCGGGTCTTCCCTCCCCTCCCCTCCCCCCTCCGCTCCTTTCTGTTTAAGCTTGGGAGGTCACTGACCTCACGAGGGTGGAGTGGGAGGGGAGGGGAGACAACCGGCAGGGGAGCGCGTGTAGCGTCACAGTCCTGGCCCCTTTCAGATCTGCCTTTCATCTCCTTAATTCTCATCACGCGCGCGCGCGCACGCACGCACACACACACACAGACACAAACGCGCGCGCACTTGCTGAAGGAAAGAAATAGTTCGGTAACAGATCTTTCCCCCGCGTTATACTGTATATCAGGGGTCTTCAGACTTGGCCCTTTTATGATTTGTGGACTTCAACTCCCAGAATTCCTCAGCCAGCGATGCTGGCTGAGGAATTCTGGGAATTGAAGTCCACAAGTCATAAAAGGGCCAAGTTTGACGACCCCTGCTGTATATTAAAGGCAACCTTCCCCAACGCCCCCCCCCAGGTATGTTTGGAGGCTAGCAATAAACATGCTGGCTTATGGGAAACATAGTCCTGACATATTCAGATGGCACTGGGGTGGAGAAAGCTGACTCATAAGGCTCTTGCATTACGTTTTGTATTAATCTCCTAAGCTTCTCTTTTCCACACAATGTTTTTGTGGGGAAGAAATGACCAATACTTTCTTTGCCTTTGAAAAACCCGTATATGCTACTTTTTTTCCTTCCTTTTTTTTTCTTCCGTTCTTCCATTCAATCATATCCCATTCTCCAAAACTGCCTGCAGTTTTCTTGTCTAGGTCTTCTTCAGAAGTGACCATTGCTTCGTTCCTGGGGCAGAGAGAAAGTGACTGCCCAAGGTCACCTACATGGCCTTGTACCTAAAATGGGGTTAGAACTCACCGTGTCCAGGTTTCTAGCCTGGCACCTTAACCACTAGGCCAGTGATGGCGAACCTTTTAGAGACCAAACTGTAACCCCAAGCCCACTTATGTATCGTGGGGTGCTGGGTGGGCATGGACGATTGGATAGGCGTGGCCCATTGGGTGGGCATGGCTGTGATGGTAATGGCAGACTGGGTGGGACTAAAAAGTTCAATCAATCAATTCCAACTTTGTGAGATCTTTTTTTTTCCCTGCGAAAAGTTGAAATTAATTGATTGAACCTTTTTATTTTTGCACATTTTTGCGGAGGACTAAAACAAAAAAGTTTTATAAAACCCAGCTGAAGGCCTAGGAGTGTGGCGATGGCGTGCATGCCCACCGAGAGGGCTCTGCATGCTGCCTGTGGCACGCGTGCCATAGGTTCGCCACCACAGCACTAGGCTTTTGTTATAACGTCATGACATATGTTACATAGCCATTCAGTTCTTTTCACTAGAAAAGTCCCATGATAAAGATACAATGCTACAAGTGGTAGGGAAGCCTCCACAACGAAAGGGAAAGAGTTTCAATTAAACTTGGCTCCTGGCAACTTCACAAACATGTCCAGGCTGTCTTCTGGG
Organism: Vipera ursinii; assembly: GCF_947247035.1. Taxonomy (NCBI): domain Eukaryota; kingdom Metazoa; phylum Chordata; class Lepidosauria; order Squamata; family Viperidae; genus Vipera; species Vipera ursinii. Next base: position 128,072,745 of record NC_139513.1, read on the forward strand.
CCACAAGACAGAAATGGTTTGTGGTTCATTCTTCCGGGATGTTTTGCAACTTTCCAATCAAGCCAACATCTCTGGAATTCCCAGATGGTTCCCTACATACATAGATTGGACTGCAAGGACCAAAAACCACTATTGGCAGCTGCACTTCACCATGTCTGAATTGTGCCTAGTTGCAGAAGACAACTAAAGAGAATTACAGAAAGGACTCTTCATAGGGTAAGAAGAGTCTCAACGAGGAACATCATTTAAAAAGTTGGGGTCCCTATTTGGATAACATGCTGCTCCAGATGCATACGGTGTTCAAAATTCTGACTTGGTTTATACACTGTGCTGAACCATAGTTTAACCATCTTTTGTGGCAAAGAGCACCACTGGCAAGCTTCATGTGACATATTAAACCAAGCTATTCATTTTTTTTTCTTGGCTAAGGGATTGATTGGGCCTTTGAATGGAGGGCTGAAGGCCACATTCCAAAAGGGAGTGTGGGGGGAAACATGACAACTAAATTTGATTTGATTGAAAATTCAAAACAGCTCCTCAGATTGCTATCTAGTCATCTGTTTGATCAATTCCCTCTTCTGTCACATTCTGGAGGTCTCAAGAAGTGCACCCAAGGTTCAAGGGGGCATGTAGCTAGGGGCTTCAAATTGCCTACTCTTTTGCTAATATACTGTGACTTTCCAACTACAATATGTTCAGTCAAAACTAGCAATAATATGGCTTAGCAGAAAATGTAAACCCAATCTGTATTTGCTTAATTTCTTAGACTGTGCTCCTGCTTGAAAAAAAGATTGATAGTTCTCTATCCCTTTTAACCTCCCTTCTTTTCATGCCTAGACAAAGAACTATTTATTCATATGGGAGAAGTCCCCCCCCACACACAAAGCCTGTGGTTAGTTGGTTACCTGCTGAGAAGCCCGAGTAGGCAAGGTTTATCTTTCCTTTCTTGAAAGGCCTCCTCCACTGAATCCTTTCCACACAATAGCATAACCTGGTGAACCTGGTTAGTGCCTTTAACATTCCATCACAAAGTGCTTAGGAAGGTGGGTTCAGTCTTCAGATGCTTTCCTGATTTGTTAGCTTAGCCTGTTACATCAGATGTGGAATTTTGCTCTGATTGGGCTGAGCAACAATCAATGTCCTCAAAGTAGCTGGCTTACATTTGTCCACCATGTTTGATCAAACTTTGGGGATAATAGGGCTCTGCAAATCTCAAAAAAAAAAAAAGTTCTGCAGGCCTCATGTGAGCACAATCCCTCTCTGTTTTTAATAAAAGATTATTTTTTTAAGGCTTGCGTGAGAGCCTGAGAAAAGATGTGGCTGCTTTAAGAGTAGTATTATGGAACTGAGTCATTAAAGCAGTATCATTTTTTTTCCGGTAAGTAATTGTACTTGTGCAAGATCTGGAGCAGGGTTTTTTGTTTTTGTTTTTAAATTACTTTTGAAGTGTCCTCAGTCTAGAGGATATGCTTAGAATAAAGGACAAAAGAAGGAGGGCCAGTATAATAGCATCCAAATGATCTCTCCCCAGCTATCCTTCCTCCACTGAAGTCCAGACAGATTCTGAAACCCCTGCATTGATGCAAGCAAGTAATATGTAATTAATTTTGGTACGCTGACTGTATTGATTTTATTTGGAACTCTTTGCGTTCCTTCATTTTTTCATTATTTTCCCTCAATGGCCTTTGGCTATCTAGAGACTTAGCTTCATTGGTTTAAAAAGGAACTGTTCGTAAAAAAAAATTCCCCATGTGCAGGACTACATACTTACCTAGGACCCTTCAACTTGGCAGTGTTAAAGAGCTATTCCCCAAGCTGCACAGGATGGCAGGAAAGGCTGCTGTTATAAACATTTACTGCTGCACTTCCAACCCTAACGTGGCCTTGGCAATGAAGCAGAATAGGGGTTCTGTCCACAACAGAAATAGGGATGTGTGTTTGTGTGAAACACTGCCTGTAGTACCAGTTTTGGGGAGCAGAAGATCCATGGGTCTTCCTTCAGTTAAATCTCCAACCTATGGAGATTGTTCCGTGGGAGTTGGGAATGACATCAAATAAGCCTTTCTACCCACTTACCTCCCCCCTGCTTTTCCTACCCCATGGCAAGAGGAGCCTGAGGAGGAAGAAAAGGGGGAAATGGATTTTTTTTTTAATGCCAGACCTTCCAGCACCAAAAGATGGGCTTTCTTCATGTTTACCTACAGAAAAGTCACTCTCCATCTTCACTTTCCTTCCCCGGACACTTCTCCATTTACATAGAAGACCTCCCTAGAGTAGGATTTGAAGAAGGGATGTCTCACTGCCTCCTTAATAAGTCATTGCTAGATGCAGTAGGATATTTTTTTTATTTGGTCTTCAACCGTCCTACTTAGGGAATGCTATTAAGAGGGTGGTAGGACCCAAGCGCTGAGTAACAGGGTGAGCCCCAGCTCCTGCCCACCTAAGAGTTTGAAAGCATGCAAATACAAGTAGATTAATAGGTACCACTTTGGTGGGAAGGTAACAGCATGTGCCTTTAGTGTATAGCAGACATGTCAAACACAAGGCCCAGGGGCCGGATGCGGCCCGCAAAGTGGTTTCATGTGGCCCGCAAAGCCATCCTGGAAACAGTGAGGGAACGGCCCCCACTGCCTTGGCCCTGGCCCAGAGACCCTCCTTCTGCCAGAGACCCTCAGATCTGTCCCACTCCTGCCCGGGCCCCCATAGGCACCCTTGATGCGAACGATGTAGAGCTGGCCACGCCCACCCAGTAGGCCATACGCAATCTAGCCATGCCCACCCAGTAGGCCACGCCCACCCTGGCCATACCCCCCCAGCCCCCTGAGGGCAACCGCAATGCTGATGCGGCCCTCAATGAAATTGAGTTTGACACCCCTGGTGTATAGCCACATGACCACGGAAAATGTCTTCAGACAATGCTGGCTCCCTAGGCCAAAAAAAGGTGATGGGCACCACACCCTAGAGACAGACATGACCGGGCAGGGAAATCTTTATCTTTAAGTTTGAAGCTCCAGAAGGTCTGGAAAAGGTAGATTATCTAAATCCATTTCAACTGGTTTGCAGGCTGGACTATAGTAATAAGACAGCATTGACTGACTTACTAATGATCTCTGGTCGAGTCAGGATGGGAACGGTGCATCTGTCCTTGCCCCTTCATTAATATTTTACTGGCCTCTGATACCACTGATAATCTCTCTCTGGACCAGCTTAGGGGGTTGGGAGTGGGGGCAGTCTTACAGTGGTTGTTCTTACATTGAAGCTGAGTGTTGGTGTTACATTGGTGTTGGTGTTACATTGCAGGATGCCTCAGGGTTTGTCTCTCTCCCAACTCATCTGGGTGAGGCCATTCATTGGCACAGTTTGAAGCATCAACAGCATGCTGATGATACAAGGCTGTATATCTCAGCCCTGGGCCTTGCAAATGATGCTGGTTCCTTCCTGCTTTGCGATGGGAACAGTTTTCATTTAATGCTAGTGAGGCTGAGTGGCTGGAGGTTTAGGAGTTCTCCAGAACTGGACATTTTTCATCTCTGACTCTGGATGGGGCAGTCCTCATTTACAGTTTAGAGATCCGCTTGGATTGATAGCTCCTGCTCAAGGAGTGGGTGGCAGCCAGGGCCCCCGAGGCACCTGCACAAATCCATTGTATATGCCAGTTGTGCCTGTTTGTGGATCAGGAGGTTCTGCTCATGATCAGCCATGCCTTATTCACCTCCCATTTGGATTTTTGCAATGTGCTCTACATGGGGCTGCCTTTGAAGAGCTTTCAGAAGCTGCAGTTGATCCAGAATGACATGATACAGGCAGTTTTGGGCACACCCCAGTATGATCGGACAACACCACTGCTTTGTGAGATGCACTAGTAGGCTTCCAGGTACAATTCCATGTACTGGTTGTCCCCTATAAAGTTCCATGGCGCCACCTATTTCCAATTGCTTCTGAGCCTCCCATCAGATCCAACAGGGTGTCCATGATCTGAGTCATCTAATGGGAACCAGGAAGCCAACTTTCTCTGTTGTGACACCTGCCCTAGGAAGCCTCCCACATGAGATTCAAGTGGCTGTGACCTTGTTAGCCTTCTGGAAGGCCTTTGAAGCCCGGCTTTTCCCTCAAGTGCGGGGAGCAGTGTGTTAGTTGAGCCTGGTATGTATTGTGATGAGTTGTGAGACAGCTTATTAGGAGCTTTGGTGGCATTTTATTGTTTTATTTTGTATTGCTATCTTATGCTTTATATGCTGTTGGTGGCCCAGGGTCACAAGACTGAGATGGGAATCATAGACATTCTTTATACAAACACAAGGTAGCATAATTATATTATCCTGGAGACCCCTTCCAGGAAAGAAGGAAGCAAAAAGCCAGTTGAGTTTTTCAATTATCCCGTCTCATAGTTTGCAATCCAGGCATTCTACTGATATGACCTTTTTCTATAAATGTTAAAAATAAAGTGGGATTATTACCGTAAACAGGAATGTTTCGACCAGCCTAATTTTGCAGTCAGATGAAACTTTGGAAAATTAAGTGCAATGGCTCTTGCAACCAATGCAGCACCCTTTTGTAGTCACTTCGTCTACTGCAGTTTGAATATTTTACTTCAATTGCATTTGGATCCATGTACTTCAAAAGCCCACATGGAGTTCCATTAAAATCGATTTGCATTGAGGTCTGCTAAATCTGTGAAATTCCATAAGAATGCCCCTGGCATAAGTGAATTAGATCACTAATACCAGGAATTGTTGTATGGAATTCAGTGCCTTTCAGCATTAATTGAATCCACTGAGATGTAAGCTGTGCTGCTGTGCAGGATAGCCTAGTGTCTGAACACATCAAATGATGAGGGATTGGACTGATATATTGAACTAAAAATTTGATAGCTTTTTTCTTTACTCAGAAAGGCAGCTAGCCAACAACAATAAGACAAAGTTATGGAACCTTTGGCAGGCAAGCAGCCTGGTTGAGGTGGGTGCCGTCAAAGTTGGTAGTGGGTGGAGCCAGACTAGGCACATCTTCCCCTGCCCGCTACTCCTATTTTTTTTCTGTAGTCCACAACTTTGTATTTAAGGCACCAGACTAGTAACTAGAATACTGTGAGTTCTAGTCCTGTCTTAGGCATGAAAGTTGACTGGGGGACTTTGGACCAGTCACTCTCTTTCAGCCCAGCCCACCTCACAGGGTTATTGTTGTGGGGGGAAAACATGGTAGGAGGAGGAAGGAGTATTAGTTATGATCATTGGGTTCTGTTATTTCTAAAACCAATGAAAGGGGTGGTGGTGGTATAAAAATCTAAAAAAACAATGTAAAGAAGCCTAGATTGCCCATCCCTCCTATAGATATCTTCTTCAAAAGGTATTTATATAATCTGAAGTTTGTACATTTTGTTTCCTTGCCTACCTTTACTATTAAATTCATCCTTCTCTGAAGACTTCTGTTTCTGTCCCCTTGTTTTCCAGGTGCTGCTTCAGTCTGCAAGTATTTTAATTTAATAATTTAATAATTTTATTTATACAGTATACCGCCCTTCTCTCGAAGGACTCAGGGCGGTGAACAGGGCAGAGATATAAAAAATACAAAAATACAAAAGTTAAAAAATATTAAACATATGCCCAATCTAAAAACAGTAAATACATATATTAAAAATGACAATAAAAAACCCAACCCATCCCCCATCAGGCCAAGCCGGCTTGTTCAAATAAATGTGTCTTCAGCTCGCGACGGAAGGAGCGAAGGTCGGGCGGCGTCCGGAGCTCAACCAGCAACCGATTCCATAGTTCCGGGGCGCCCACAGAGAAGGATAGTGAAGAATTCACATCTGGATCTCAAACCACCTGTTGATTCATTCACAGTCTATGTGCATTTCTTCAACGTGCCTTTATTGCTACCTGCCACATTATATTCTTATTGAATGATTAGGGAAACGCTGAGAGCAGAGGTTTATGGCGCATTATTGGAAAGTTTAGGTTTTCCGGATTGGAAAGAAGTTCACTAATGTTCTACTACGATTGCTACAGTATTCTGCTTAGGGGATGTAGCAGTGTAACTTGATTCCCCTGTCATAGTAAAAGAATCAAAGGTAGTTTTAAACAATAACAGAGTTGGAAGGGACTTTGGAGGTCATCTAGTCCAACCCCCTGCTCAGGCAGGAAACCTTATACCATTTCAGACAAATGGCTGTCCAATCTCTTCTTGAAAACCTCCAGTGATGGAGCACCCACAACTTTTGAAGGCAGGTTGTTCCACTGGTTAGTTGTTCTAACTGTCAGGAAGTTTCTCCTTAGTTCTAGGTTGCTTCTCTCCTTGATTAGTTTCCATCCGTTGCTCCTTGTCCTGCCTTCAGGTGCTTTGTGGCTCTTCTTTGTGGCAGCCCCTGAGATATTGAAAGACTGCTGTCACATCAGCCCTAGTCCTTCTTTTCATTAAACTAGACATACACAATTTCTGCAACCATTCTTCATATGTTTTAATCTCCAGTCCCCTAATCATCTTTTTTGCTCTTCTCTGCACTCTGCACTTCTCTGCACTGTCTCAACATCTTTTTCCTACAAACCAAGTATCATCCAGCCATTAGATCAGTTGCCTGTTTTGGCCTGTAGAAACAGTGAGCTGCTAAGTCCCTGACAGACCCAAATATAGGAGTGGGGAACATCTTGAATAGTATAGTATAGTGTAGGGTAGGGTAGGGTAGTGTAGGATAGGATATGATAGGATAATAACTTTATTGTCACTTTGAATGTACACTAATTGGCATACATTAAAATGAAATTTCGTTGCATTCAGCTCTCAAAGGGTCACCACCTCCGATATACATTACATAAATATGACAAAAATACATACATACATACACACAGAATTATGCATATACCCACATATATGACACAGAGAAACAACAGTCTAGTTTGGATTATGTCTACATGTGCATGGCGAGAAAAATGAATCTTGTGACTTTACCAGACGGATGGCATAGGGCAGAGGCCCCCAACCTTTTGGGCAGCAGGGATCAGTTCTGTGGAGAGAGGTTTTTCCACAGACCAGAGAGTGCATGGCTTTTTTTTATTAAAGAGTTTTACAAAAACAAAGTTTTACAATATATCCCCAAATCCCTCCCACCCCAAACCCGCCCACTTCCCCCCCACTTCCCAGAGCTAAATACAGGATTATAGTTATAATAATCATATTCTAAATAAAAATTATGCATAATATACAATTAACCAAATTCATAATGTGCTTTAACTCCCCTTTAACATAACTACAAACAAAGTACCAATAACAATATCCCACTAAAATCTACTCATAAGCTAAATGGAACTTTTTAGTCCCATATTTGTTCTGAATATAATCTATCCATCTCCTCCAAACTGAAATATATCTTTCCTGTGAATGATCTTTCAAATAAGCAGAAATCTTAGACATTTTTGCAAGATTCGAAACTTTAAACACCCATTCTTCTATAGTAGGCAAACTATCCTTCTTCCAATATTGTCCCACCAGTAAGCGTGCTGCTGTTATCATATTCAACATCAAGTTAGTTTCTTTAACATCACAATCTACAACAATACCCAATAAAAACAATTGCGGAGAAAACTTTATCTTTCTCTTAAAAATCTTTTGAATGTTCTACCAAATTTTGATCCAAAAAGCTCTTATATTTCTACAAGTCCACCACATGTGAAAATAGGTAGCTTCTAAACTACCACATCTCCAACATTTAGACTGTAAATTAGGATACATGTTAGACAACTTCTTGAGAGTGCATGGCTTTTTGTGTGCTGCCTGCATCCCATGGATGGGGCTTTGCTTGTTTGTGTGGACCGGTTGCTGGCATGCCATGGCCCGGTACTGGTCCACAGACTGGGGGTTGGGGACCCCTGGCATAGGGAACAAAGCTATTCAGAATCTGGAAGTCCTGCTAGAAATACTTTGAAACCTCCTCCCAGAGGGGAGCAACAGAAAGACCGTGAAGTGGGTGTGTGGGGTCTCTCACAATGCTTCCAGCTCTAAGCATATAGCGCTTATAAGCAGCATCCTGAATACCAGGGAGGGAGCTTCCTATCATCTTCTCAGCTGTCTTTACCATTCTCTGTATGGACCTTCTATCTGAGGCACTGCTGCCACCGAACCAGACAGTGATGCAGTTTGTTAAAATGCTTTCAATCATGTCTCTGTAAAAAGTGGCCAGGACCGAAGAAGAAAGATGTGCTTTCCTCATCCGAGGCAGGAAATGCAGATGCTGGTTTGCACGCTTCACTAAGGATGAGGTGTGGAGAGACCAATTCAGATTGTTAGTTATCTGCACTCCCAGTTACTTAATACTGTTGACCACCTCTACAGCTGCATCCTTGATGCTGAGTGGAATATGACTATGCTGGCTCTTTCTGAAATCTACAATGATCTCCTTTGTTTTATCAACACTTAGAACCAGGTTACTTTTATGGCATCAGTCCACCAGAGCCTTCACCTCTTCTCTATAAGCATCTTCATTCTCATCCAGTCCCCCAGTATTGCTGATCCCTAATCCTCAGCAGTTTATACCATTTCTCATGTTGGCTGAACTCTTTGGAGGGCTGCCCATTTCCCATTCTGTTCTGATACAAAATCAACAAATTATTTTGATCTTGACAGGTCTCAATTCATCTATGAGTCATCAGTGTTTTGTTTCCCTCCAGTTTACGTTGCTATTATCTATACTGTGTATCTACGTCTTCTGTTTTACTCCTCCCTTCCTTTCCTTCCTTTTACATTCATTCTGACTGGTACAGGAACTTAAGGTGACTTACATAGGATTCCCTTCTGCTATGTTCTCCTATTCTGCAGGGAAGACTGAGAGAGAATGACTGGCTGAAAATCCCTTGATGACCAGAAACTGGGTCTTAACTGTTACACGATGGTTTGGAGCATCTAAACATTTCATGCAAAACAAAAATGCTCCTATCACTTCCATTTGTTGATTTTCATAAGGTAAAGGTAAAGGTTCCCCCGCACATGCGTGCTAGTCGTTTCTGACTCTAGGGGCCGGTGCTCATCTCCGTTTCAAAGCCGAAGAGCCAGCGCTTGTCCGAGGACGTCTCCGTGGTCATGTGGCCAGCATGACTAGACGCCAAAGGCGCACAGACCGCTGTTACCTTCCCACCGTAGTGGTCCCTATTTTTCTACTTGCATTTTTACGTGCTTTCGAACTGCTAGGTTGGCAGAAGCTGGGACGAGTAACAGGCACTCACTCTGTTACATGGCACTCAGGATTCGACCCGCCAAACTGCCGACCATCTGATCGACAAACTCAGCGTCCTAACCCACTGAGCCACTGCGTCCTTTGCATAAGTGAAGTACATGATTTTCATAGTGGCTAGCTAACAACATGATGATTTAGTGTGGTGTAGGATTTTTGTCTTTAAAAAAAAGACAAAATGTTCCATTAAGGGTTGTGATGTTAGGCAAGGAAAGGTTATCTGGGTAATATCTTCTTATCATCCTTTAACATCATGCCTTCTTGCATAACCTCTCTCCGATGTATTTGACAGTCATTTTTGTCTTATCTTTCACATGCTGTTTATGCTGCAGGACATCTTTTCTGAGTCGCCACCCATTTTTTTTCTTTTAAAAAGCCCTTTTTGGAATTTACCTAACGCTCACCATTTCTCACATAATTCTGGGTAACTCTTTACGGCCATTTTAGCTGGGCTGTTTACCAGTCCAGTTGGACTGTGCCTAGTATGCATAATGTTTTCTGGAGCCTGAAAATGTGATACAGGTGGCACTATTTAACCTCAACTGAAGCTAAATCAAATTCATGTTCTGCTAAGCACAATGAGTTAAACAGCATTGAAATCACCTTATTTCCATTTAGATGTGACCTGAATTAATCCAGATAGTGCTTAAGATTAATATATGAACTTCCCAGGAAAAGAAAAAAAACACGCTGAATCATTTATTTGAATTTCTTGTCTGGACATTTCTTCTTTAGATAGTAACTTTCTAAGAAGATGGTTTTTAAGAGTTTATAACAATTCCCTACTTTCCCCCAAAATCTGCAGGTAGTATGAGATGAGAGTCATCAGACACAAGCAATAAGATCCATAAGTGAAAGGTTCCAGTTGACTAGTTCAGGGCTTTTCAACCTTTTCACCCATTGTACCACTTTTAGGATAAGGCAATGTCCAAATACCACCAGTCGCCCAGGAAAGTGTCAAAAACTTGACAAAAAAAAAGATAAAGTACAGGTAGTCCTCAACTTACAACAATTCGCTTAGTGACTGTTCAAAGTTATGACGGCACTGAAAAAAGTGACTTATTTTTTTTTATTTTTTTTATTTTTAATTCCATTTATATCCCGCCCTTCTCCGAAGACTCAGGGCGGCTTACAAGCTTATGACCATTTTTCACACTTATGACCATTGCACCATCCCTAAGGTCATGTGATTTACATTTGGATGCTTGGCAACCGATTGATATTTATGATGGTCACATTGTTCCAGGGTCATGAGATTGCCTTTTGCAACCTTCTGACAAGCAAAGTTAGTGGGGAAACCAGATTCACTTAACAGCCATGTTATTAATTTAATCTCTCTCTCCCCCTCTCTTTCTCTCTCCCTCTCTATTTCTCTCTCCCTCCCTCCTTCTTCCTCTCTCCTTCTCTCTCTCCCTCTTTATCTCCCTCCCTCTCTCTTTCTCTCCTTCCCTCTCTCTTTCTCTCCCTCTCTATTTCTTTTTCTTTCTCCTTCCCTCTTTCTTTCTCCTTCTCTCTTTCTCTCCCTCTCTCTATTTCTCTCTCTCCCTTTCTATTTCTATCCCTCTCTCTCCCTCTCCCTCCCTCCCTCCCATTGTCCCTTCTTTCCTTCCTTCCCTCCTTTGTCCTTCCCTCCCTCCATCATTTCCTTCCTTCCTTCCTTCCTTCCTTCCTTCTCCCGGTGCCGGCCAAGGACAAGCAGGGCAAGACCGCTGTCGAGCCACAGCTCAACAATCAACTGGTTGGTGGTGGGGAATCAGCTGGGAGGCTGAGACTCTGGATTTGATGACGCTGACCAGCAGAGAGCACCACTGATCAGCTGGGAGGCTGAGACACTGGATCCGACGCCGCCGGCCAGCTGGAAGTCCTGGCGGGCGGCCCTGACAGTGCCGAACAGCCAGGAGCATCGGCAACCTTCTCTCGGGGCCGCCAGTCAGCTGGGAGCGCCGGTGTTTTTTTTTTTATTCCATTTATATCCCGCCCTTCTCTGAAGACTCAGGGCGGCTTACAAGCTTAGCAGTAGCCTTCATTCTATGTATATGCCTGCTTATTAGGGCTTTCACACACACCCCAGCGGCATTATTACAAAGTCAGCTTATTGCCCCCAACAATCTGGGTCCTCATTTACCTACCTCGGAAGGATGGAAGGCTGAGTCAACCTTGAGCCTGGTGGGACTCGAACCTGCACTAATTGCAGGCAGCTGGTGTTATTTAAGGAGGCATTAGCCCACTGCTCCACCAAGGCTCTTTTGAGCAGGAGCAGCTGTCAAACCCCGGGCTCGACAATCAATCCAGGAGGGGGGAATCCGCACAGCAACGTGGCTACCTGGCCTGCCAGCCGCTCCCATCTGTGAAACCATTAAAAGCTTTTATGAGGTTAGGGGCTCAAACGTGATTGAGGATAGCTGAATGGAGGGCTATGCATGCTTTTGGCAAGATGCAAGAGATTTTGAGAAGCTCACATCTGAAACAACACATCCTGTATTTTATTTTAAATATTTTTAAAGACTGGGGGAGAGAAGTAGCCAGCTGATCAGTGGAGCAAAGAGCGGCTGGCAGGCCAGGTAGCCGGGTTACTGCACGGATTTCGCCCCCCCCCCGATTGATTGTCGAACCAGGGGCTTGACAGCTGCTCCTGCTTGAAAGTCAGGTTTCAGTGGCTGGCGAGGCGCTCGCGCAGGGCTCTCCTGGGGCTGGCGGGCCAAATGGGGACTGGCCTCCCTCTCTCCACGCTAGAGTGTACCACCAGCCACGTACCACTAGCCAGGTACGTACCACCGGTTGAAAAGCCCTGGACTAGTTTATTGTATTGTACCTAAACTACAAGAATCTGCCCAGACTGCTCACCTTTCCTTGGGGACAAACAAACAAGGTTCCATGGAATTTGGGGGGAGGGGGGTCAGTCTCTTGTGGCCCCACCCCACAACAACTCAAGGCTAATTCCCTGCTTGATCCCTGCCCCTTAGCTTGCTAGGAATTCCCCAACATCGGTAAAGGAATTAGAAACTTGAAAACTTCGACAGAATATTGGAAGGTAGTAGAACATTGTCATTTTCTTTCCTCATTGCTGGTAGTCATTTACAGATCCAAGGCAGATTAAATGCAAATTTTCCTATTGCGTGCTGTCCAGATGTGTTGGGTTCCCAGAGACCATATCAACTGGGAATGTTGGAAATACTAGTCCAACCTTACCTGGAGGGCACTGAGTGGGAATGCTAGATAAGAATGTGTTTCATAGCTTAATAAGAACTAATTTTAAATACGCTTCTTGCATCTGATGATGTGTAGTCCATAACAATGTATGTGATAATGAGTTTTTAAATTTTAAGGTATGACTAAATTTTTCATTGTTTGGTTGCAAAGGATTAAGCTGGCTATCTCTCTAAAAAAAAGTTCAAACCCTTGTTCAACTGAAAAGATTACTAGATTTGGAATAATGATCCAAATACTGGTAGCAACTAACAAAATACATTTTGTATATTGGTAAAATATTGGTAAAATATTTCTAAATTATTTTTTCTGAACTAGATGAAGAAATGGTTTACTTAAAATATACTTTTGGTTTCAAGTTAAAATCACTACTCCTAGGTTCCGTCTTAATGTTAGAGCTGGACAGGTTTCAGGTTTGTTACACTGACTATATTGTGCTTAACCAATACTAAGGTTTATCAATCAGTCAGGAGAAATAGAAATAAATTAGATTAAACAAGCATAGCTTTGAGCGTATTCAGAGCCCTGAGATTTCTTTTACCACCAGTACTGAACTGAGCTTACCCTGTAAATGTGCCTCTCTAGTCACCATAAAGTCTGTTTCAGCAGTCTAATTTGGATGTGAAGATTGTTGTCATTGTTTATTTTCAGCTGAAAATGGCCCAGCTACTACAAATCATGCAAGTAGAGTAAAATTTACTTCACACACACACCTTTATTCCATTATATAGTTGAGTTCCTCTGCAACTACTTCTGGTAGGATTATATTCTTTTGACTTGTGGGTGAAGTGCTAGAGCAGGGATCTTCAAACTTGGCCCTTTTATGACTTGTGGACTTCAACTCCCAGAATTCCTCAGCCAGCATGACTGGCTGAGGAATTCTGGGAGTTGAAGTCCACAAGTCATAAAAGGGCCACGTTTGAAGACCCCTGTGCTAGAGCATTGACAATTCTAAGCCGAAATTGGATCTTTTGCGCCCCAACTTTATTTCTACATATTACATACAAATAGTGGGATTAACACAGAAGGCTGGATCTATGCTGGCAGAGATATAATAAGTAGAGGGTCCAGCTGATCCAGGTGGATCAGCTGAACTCCCCACTTTTTATATCTCTGCCAGCATAGATCCAGCCTTCTGTGTTAATCCCACATCTACATCTACAGCAACTCCAAACTCTAGTTTGTTACACACATGTGGGTTGGTGGTGTATTTGGGGTGCCAGGATTTTTGTTGGTCGTGGATTTCATGCATTTATTATTGTATTATTGCTTGTAAATCACATGAGGTTGAATTACATAAGATTGGCAGTTTATAAATTAATTGATTCATTGATAGATTTCAACAGCAGAAGCAATGGCTGAGTGAAAGTCAGAGGTAGGGTGCATAAGAAAAGATGCTTCCTTCTAAGCAGCTCTCATTTGAGAGATACTGCAGTAAACAACTCCTCTACGAGAGGCATTTTCTGCTCTGCCATGGCATGTAGGGAATCTTCCCCTTGTTCCTTTGCATTTCCATCAAAGGCTGAGAAAATCAGTCCTTTTGAGAGAATCCTCCCCATGTAAGTTGTACAGAAGAGCTACAGCAGGAGGCCAACCCTGTCTTCGGTGGATGGCCAGTAAAGATCTGCAGCAAGCTTCACTGGGCACCTCTCTTGATACCCATACAGGAAAACCTGCTCAGTTTCCCAGGCTTTTAATCCTTCCTGTACAAAACATGCCTGCCATTGGGATTCATTTACAATTGTGCTGTTTTTCTACTGCTGCATTTTACAATTGTATTCTTGTGGGCTCTGAATTTTTTAAAAAACAATCGTTTAATTTTCATTGTAGATATTTATTGGGCAAATTCTATCTTCATGTCAGCTCACTGTAATGTCAAATATGTGAAAGTGGACAGAGAAATGTAGTGTTGGGTAGGTATAATTTGTGGCCTCTGGATTGCCTTCTTTTTCAAGTCCAGCTTCCAAACACTTCCCAAACCTTATTTTAATTATTTATTACACAAATGTGCATGTTAATTAATTCTAGGCTAATATGGACTCAAAATGTAAAATTTTCTTACTTTAAAATATTTTTTTAAAACAACAGGGAAATTAATCACCACTGAACACAGCACTGGGCAAAATGAAATCTGATCTGTGCATTCATATTAGGTTCAGAATGAGTGATCTAACAAGGTAGCCTTTTCCACCTTCCTAAATGGTTATTCCCCTGTGATTTTAATGTGACAGAAGGAAAAATAATCAACATCTGATTGGAGAGTAATCTCATTAACAATATTTAACTTATTGAAATACATAAATGAAATGAAATCAAATGTTCCAAAGGTGCTTTTTCAAAAGGCAACTGGACTTTGTTTGTTGTACCTTGAAGATGGTTCGCTTCTCATCCAAGAAGCTTCTTCAGTTCTGATTGAATGGTGGAGAATGGAAGGATTTATATTCCTTGCAGTCATCTGATTGTTAGCATTCTCTCTGAGAGGCATTGAGGCCACATGGAAGTTTATCTGTGCCCTCATGGTTACCTGAATAGTGCAAATGGATGTGGAACCTTCTTGGAACTGCTGAAAGGACTGTACTGGAAACAAGAGATAAGTGGTGTCGGATCCTTCCCCCTCTGTTGAGAGAGGGCTGCTCAATCTACTGCCTACCATCTTCAAGAAGGGACACGGTGGCTCAGTGGGTTAGGACGCTGAGCTTGTCGATCAGAAGGTCGGCAGTTTGGCGGGTTGAATCCCGAGTGCCTTGTAGCAGAGTGAGCGCCTGTTACTCATCCCAGCTTCTGCCAACCTAGCAGTTCGAAAGCACGTAAAAATGCAAGTAGAAAAATAGGGACCACCACGGTGGGAAGGTAACAGCGTTCCGTGCGCCATTGGCGTCTAGTCATGCCGGCCACATGACCACGGAGACGTCCTCGGACAAATGCTGGCTCTTCGGCTTTGAAACGGAGATGAGCACCGGCCCTTAGAGTTGGAAACGACTAGCACGCAAGTGCGGGGGAACCTTTACCTTTACCTTTACCATCTTCAAGGAAAAACAAAGAAAGTCCAATTGCCTTTTGAAAAACACCTTTGAGACAACCATGACCTGAGAATCTCCATAGACAAATCAAATGTCATTTCATCTCCAGCATTTCCACTGATTTCTAGAGTGTGGTCCCAGCATATCCCTCAAGGGCTGAGCTGAGGCTTCAGTCCAGTATAAAGCCACCTGATGAATAGCTTTATCTTACACATAGCCCGTTGCCAAATTAAAATCTTTATGCAACACACTAAGGTTCATTAACTTTAGAATATTTTTCTTTTTCCTTCCTAGTTTCTCATATGGTGCAGAACACTGCTGACAACTCACTTTTATTAATAGTTTTTTTTTTATTTGCACGTTTCTCTCTCTCTTTTTTAAATGAACTGCAGGTGATTCTTGCTAGAAAGATAAATGGATAGGAAGATTGCCTGTGAGTGAAAGGGCAAGGGGAGAAAGAGTCTGGTAAAGCTGGAAAAGGGACGGTAAAACTGAGGGGAATCCTATTTGACAATAGGGACGACAAGGAAGTGGAGCTCCTCCTGCCTTGGGAATGACACCAGCAGTAACAGGCAAAGTCTGAAAACATGACCATGCCGTTTGTCTCGTTCCTGTATTTCAAAACCCAAATTGTAAAAAGCATCCAAGCATTAAGTGAAGGCAATACACTTAAATTTGCACAGCATATTCAAGTGGCAAAATACAGTAGGTGACACTGGGGAAGTCATGCCAGTGATCAGAACCAAGCTGGCCTCTAGGCAGTCATCACCCTGTTTGTGAATTAAGCTGGTACCCTTTTCCTATTTCCTTGTCTTGTTGAACCCCTGCTGTTCAACAGGTTGGAAGGATGTCAAAATGTGTACGTTCAGAATCTTTCTAGCAGTGGCAAGCGTAAGGCTCACAAAGATGAACAAACCTCCAATGAGTTTTGGGACTGGCACTTTTATGCATACATTAGATAGACATGTCCCTTCTTCGTTGTGAAGCACAACATTTCTGGAGGCAAGCTTTTAATCTTTCAAGGTTGCATTTATTCTTCTCACTTAGATATATGTCCCTGTTATTCTGATCTCTGACGAAGAATCTGATTTTCTGAAGGAAAGTTGGAATTTTTGCAGACATGATTACTGAAGGCAGGACTACTGTGCCCTTAATAATTTCTCCCCCACCGCCTTGCTATCCTCTTCCCACACCCTGCACTATCCAGCTGGTGTTCTCCCTTCATATTTGCTTTCAATCATCTCAGCCTTGTCATAATATTGGAATTCTGCAAATCTCTAAACATATTAATTAGCTGGAATTAGGCAAGTCATTTCCCCACTGCTTCAATTCCTTATTTGTTAAAGTAGGAACAGATAAAAATCTAAGGGTATTTTAAGGAGAAAGGACAGGAGGCACTGAGCAACGCCTTACCTAAAGGCAACCTGATAGATCCTTACCTAGGGGCCAGACAAGAGGAGTTAGGGTAAATTGTGAGGCTATGAATCCTAAGCACACTCATAGCCTTGTGTACCTGAAAGTGCCTTTTGCTGAACCTAGAGGGTCTCACATCCTGATTTAGAATTGGCCCACTAATGTGCTAAAATGAATGTGCTCAAAGCAGCTGTGGCCATGACAGTAGATGCATCTTTACCCTGCGAGAGGCTGCTTCATTCCCACTGAATCAAGCAGCCAGACTGTACCTAGACACACTGTTAGTGTTTATAACTTCATCTGAATGCTGCCTTGGCTTCCCTCCTGCACCTAAATTATATTGATCTTGTATATGGCCTGTCAAAACTTTCCATTGCTATGAAGATGATCCTCATGGCTGAGTTTTCCAGTCGGCCAGAGCAAATTTTCCAGGTCTCCAAGTGGTGTCCTCGCACAGTGAGGAATAAAAGTCCTCACTGGGTCTTCTTTTGCATACAGCCCTAACCCTTTCCTTACCTCAGTGTTGTTCACTGCCCTTCTTAAGCATTTCTTGCCGACACGTGGAAGCTGAGTTTGGCAGCATCTGTGATCTGAGTTCTGGAACAAGGGTTGTGGCCCCAAATGGGGGTCAAATGAAGAAAAAAAAGAACCAACTTAACGCCTATTAGCCACCACCATTGTATCAGATGTGTTAATAATCGGGTTTGCTAATGCAATTGCTACCACGACGGGAAAATCCGTCTGGAAAATGTATTAGAGCAATTATCCCTCTTGCTACCTCAGCCTGGTGTAGCATTAATATTCAATTTTGATGTGGAAGTCCTATTATGTTAATGACTTTTGTGACAAAAGTCGTTAATGTAAGACTTTTTCCTGAACAGCACAGCGTTAGCTAGGCTGAATAGCAACGTGACATTGCATAAGTCTAATAAGATAAAACAGAAACATTCCATCGGTGCCCTGCACAGTTTCTTAACGTATTCCAAAAATGCTAGCGAGAGCTGCCATTACCTTGCTGCAATGGGGAATGATACACACTACAAAGTCAATAATTTGACAAGACTCTGTCTTGTCTAGTGAGAGCTCCGGTTCCTCAAAACCACAGCCTGTTATTAGCATCTCAAATAAAAGCCTGTGGCAAAGACAGTTTGTTGCAGCTCTATGATTATAGAAATAGCCTGTCCAGTTGTACTACAGGGCTGTTTAATTTGGTGTCCCTTGGAGTAAGGCTTACAAGCTGCGCCTCATTATAAGACACATCAAGGTGTTTCTTTCACCCCCAATTTCTGAGCCTCCTGCGTAAGTGTGCGGTGCGCTGTTCTAAATTACAGGTGTTCCAAAAGGAAAGGAAGTCATGGAGAAGGGAACTTTGCAGATAGCTCTGAACTACATGTCAGGTTGGCCCATTAGTCACGGCCTGCCATTCATTTTGCACGGACCTGCCAATGGAGCCCAGCACCATGGATGGATTTTCCCCTCTCAAAAATTGCTACTGAGGTAGGTATAGGGTGGCACTGGAGCTACACTGATGGGCTTGGTCATCCCGAATACACAAAGCCAAATTCTTGAGGAAATGGAAACTTCTTCTCAAGATTTAAACAATGCTTATCCAAGTATCGGAAGTCAGACTACTTCCTAAAGCAAAAAGAGCTGAGACTTCTTCCAGGCTCTCAGTTTTGAGTGGACGTGGGTTTGCATATATCAATTGCTGCAACATAGATGCAAGAGGTTGGAAAACTGAATTTGGTTCTTAATATTTAGTGATGGTGAAGACCACCTTTGTGGAAACATTGGTCATCTTTCCTTCATCAGTTGTAACCCACTTGATGCCAACAGATGCTTACAGTCATCAAGATCAGCCAGAGTCAGTTTCATCTAGTGGTAAAGGATCAGAGTTTCTGGGAGTTGGTTCACATATCTTAAAGTTGTCAAGGCTGAGAAACACTACATTACAGTGAAAGCCTTATCAGAATGAATGAGAAATATGCAAGGTGTCTCAATCTTAGGGGTTTTTTTTTTGCCTGTTCTTTTGAACTAGTCAGAACCTATTGGTAGAATGAAGACCATGCTATCTGATCAGCAGGAATATTCTACTTGAACCAATTGTTGCTTCAGTTTGTAATCCCAGCCTTTAAGAAACTCACTTTTCCTTACTAGAGTTAGTATTTGGTGATCCTATGTAACAGCGTGTGCCAACCTGGGCATTCTCTAAGCATGTTGACTTCAACCCCTAGAATTCCCAGCTAGCATGGTGTCTGGTAAGAATTCTGGGAGCTGAAATTCATACATCTAAAGGATACTTAGGCTAGGGGAATCTGCTACACTTTGTAGTTTGGAAGCAACTTGGGAATAGCTTGCTGAAAAAAAAATCTTAAAAAATTTAATTGCAATAAAGGAACAGAAGGTACAAGGATAGTAGAAACAACCATTATATTTCTAGAAGTCTATGGAGATTCTCAGTCATCTAGGTCATGGTTGTCCCAAAGGTGCTGTTTCAAAAGGCAACTGGACTTTATTTTTCCTTGAAGATGTTTTTTTGTTTTTTCTCATTCAAGATGTTTTTTTTGTTCTTCCCATCCAAGAAAAAGCTTGGATGAGAAGTGAAACATCTTCAAGGAAAAACAAAGTCCAGTTGCCTTTTGAAAAAGCACCTTTGGGGTATATTTCTATGACCAACAACAATGATGCCAAAATGATGCTACATGAGCAGTGATATCACCTTGCAAAAGTCACCATTATATACTCATAAGAATGTTGGTCACTGCAATTGTGTCGTTGTCATTTTATGATTTGTCTCCCTCATCCCCTTGAACACCCATGTGACTTTCCTTTCAATTACTGGTCCCAGTGAGAGTTAGCAGTGAGCAATCAATGCAGAACATGGCTCATAGACTCCCTTCTAGCCATTCCTTTAAATGTTGGTGGCACCAATGCTGAACAACCGTGGTGCCATTTTGCCTTTGCAGTTTATATATGACAGCCTGGCTGGCTGGCTGAGCAGATCAAAGATCTTGTTGTCTCCTCAACATCAGAGCTACAGTCCTCATCTGATGTGCAAATGCAATGAAACAGGGAACAAATCATTGTGAAGTCTCCCGCCACCTCCCCCCACTGCCTGGCTATCTTTGCTTATAGTATGCTTCACTGTGCATCTTTCCAGACATTTTAAAGGTCAGTGTCACCCATGCAGGTCTGGGAAAGTTCTGAGCGGTGTGGTAGAGCGAGGATAATGTCCTCAATTCATTATTCTGACTCAGGCCCTTTTCGTTTCAGCATTGAACCTATTTCCCCCACTCCTTCTCCCCCCCCCCAGTGTGCATAAGTCTCTCCTGTTCCTGCCTCTTCTTCATCTTCCAGGTTCTACTCCTCCCCCCCCCCCAACCCCAAGAAACAAAACAGATCTGTGTAGTCGGTAAGATGAAGTGCTCTCTGCTAATGTCTACCAAGGATTCTGCCCAGAGGGCTTTGGCAAAGTGACTGCTCTGAAGATGTTCCGAAGCAAAAGAACATAAATGAGTTTAAGAGACACCTTGATTTATTTCTGGAGTGGAGCCAGAGGGTGAGCTGGGAACTGGGAACTTAGGCATCTGGTGGGAGCTGAAAAGGGGGGGTGGGCATTAAATACTGGGGAGGGACAGATGGTAGCATTTTTCTTTTTCCCCCCTCCAAAAGTATGTTTTCTTCATGATTGGAGTGGGTGGGGTAGGGGTGGAGGCGGGAGGGGGGGAAAGCACCAGCAACAATTAGCCACAAGCCTCCTTTGACCTATTTGAGTCTCTTTATTCGCTTGCCTGGGTTTTTCCCCAATATTATCCCAAGATATACCCATCCAGCTGGAGGCCAACCAATTCTGCGGACCAGTCCCTGCTTTTAGCTACTGCTGGGATTGCTTGCTGCATAAAGGTCAGCCAGCAAGTAGGCAGCCTGGGTTCTCTTGAAGGAGAGGAGAATATGGGCTAACACCAAACTAACCAGGCATGTGTTGGGTCCCATTTTTCTCTTTGGTGCACCCAGAACTGCTCAGAACTTTGGTTTTGTGGGGACAGAGCTCTGTCTGTCTGTCTGTCTGTCTGTCATCCATCTATCTATCTATCTATCTATCTATCTATCTATCTATCTATCTATCTATCTACCTAGCACTTTTATTATTTTTTACAAATAACTCAGTGTGGTGAACATATCCCTATGGATATGATTCCATATCCCTATGGAATCAACTGCCAACGGAACTCCGGACTGCCCCCGACCTTCGTTCATTTCGCCGGGACCTAAAAACCTGGCTCTTTGAGCTATCTGGTCTGGACTGAGGGGTTTAATGTTTTTAAATTGTGATTTAATTTTTGTGGCTAGACTTAATTTAATTTATTTTAATTTATTTTAATTTTATATTGGATTGTTTTTAAATTTTGCCTTGTAAACCGCCCTGAGTCCTTTGGGAATAGGGCGGTATATAAACCAAATAAATAAATAAATATCCAGCACACCTTCTTCCTCCTATTTTTCCCACAACAACAACCCTGTGAGGTGGATTGGACTGAGAGAGAATGACTGACCCAAGATCACACAGCTGGCTTTCATGGCTAACGTGGAACTAGAACTCTCTGTCTCCTGGTTTCGAGCCTGGTGCCTTAAGTATGATAAAAATTCATGTCATGTTTTTTAGTGCTGTTGTAACTTTGAATAGTCACTAAATGAACTGTTGTCAGTTGAGGACTACCTGTATTGAAATTCTTGGGAAAAGGACAGTGGGTGAACATTTGGACCATAGCCAAGCAGTACTGTTTACTGGTAGCTGCTAATACCCTCCCTGTTCTGGAACAGCTCCACATAATGAAAGCTAAATGAGTCAGCTGAATAACAATGAGATGCACTTGGTCTCTTGCAAGTGTGACCTCATGCTGCTTTTCCAGCCATATAAATGGAGGCCTAACATACTTTGACATCTGGATGGTCTGTTTCTCAGGCAGTTGTGGGGAACACTCCATAACCTGTTGCCTAGTCCTAGTACAGAAGATTGACTTAAAGAAGCAAAAGGGTGGGAAGATGTTGGGTTTTTTGGGATCTTTATCTCCAACACTGAAGTTGTAACTGAGTCATCCACTCCAATGGAATTGCTTCCTAATATGTCTACAAATAAGCAAGGGAGAGGGATATAGAATTTCCATAGTTCTCTTCCTGTTAGTGTGCAGATTTTTTTTACAGTAATAGCTTGCAAAGTCCCACCAGCGAACAAATGGAACATCAAGAAAAGATAAATTGTACACATAAAGTCTGCATAGACCTGTTAGCAAGAGATGTTTATTGTTCTTAAAATGAACTGGTGAAATCAAACCCACCCACACACAATTAAGCTATAACAGGCCAAATATTTGAACTATTCTTTTTTCCCCTCTTCTCCAATATTCAAAACAACATATGGTAAGGCAAAATTGAGCTGACTCTCTACTTAAAAAAAAGTGGGAGAGGGGGAAGGACAAAAAGAGCATTAGGAGGGATTGGGCAGATAATGGTATTGACATTTGGAACAAAGAATTGCACTCCTTCTTGTGAAGGAAATTTCTGTAAGGGAACCACTTCTCCAAAGTGACTCCAAGAAAGGGCAGAATTTTACATATAATTTTCCTCAGTTTGTTTCATTTAGAGACAGAATTTTAAGAATACAATAAATATAATTTTGACATAGGGAAGAATTCACCCAAGTGGGCTGCTAGCTCAAGTTGATAGGCAACTTCAATGTTCTTTGTTTTTCCTTTTTTCTTAAATCAGATGAATAGAATAGAATAGAATAACTTTTACTTTAAATGTACACTAATCAGCGTACATTAAAATGAAATTTCATTGCATGCAGCTCTCAGATTTGAACTGAACAACCCTTCACGTATGGGGATAGATAGATAGATAGATAGATAGATAGATAGATAGATAGATAGATAGATAGATAGAGATAGAGATAGAGATAAATGGATTCCTTGCCTACTATTACTCCACAGACGATGTTACACATACTGACTAATTCTTGCATATAGCCCCTGGGATGGGATATATGAGATCTAGTGCCTCAGGTTTTCTTGACTGTGTTCAGAAACCCCATTACTGTTTCTGGATTCCAAGACCCAGCTCTTCTCACCATCAGAAGTTCCCATGTTGAAAAGGCCAAAGCAAAGATGTCATGTGGGTTAACAGGCAACAAGCTGGGGGAGGAGGCAGTCTTTCCAGATCTTGGCCAGACTTTCAGATGGGAGAATATTAAATGAGTTTAAGACATGGTTTTCTCTTTCACTGCTCAAACATAGGGAGGGAGGGAAAGAGCAGATGCAAATCGCTCTCCTCCTCATTCCTACCAGTCCAACTTGCTACCCTCAAATGCACTGAGATTCTAAGTGGTTCTGAGGTCCAAGCTCTTTTGAGACAAGACATAAGACTGCGTTGCGGAAACATGTAAATAGCAATATTGAACATGATGATGCTGATGCTGAAACTGATAGTTGCAACATCTGTAAATTATCATGTATCATAGAGTATCGACCAGTAGGATGTTTTTTGCATTATAAAATAAGTTGTTTTTTTAAAAAGCAATTATTCTGGATCCAAAGCCGTTGTACTGTAATTAACCCTTTGATAAGACTTCTATGGTCTATATAAGCAGGCCATTACCATTAACAGTTCTCTCCAGATACTTTGAACTCGTGGAAACACCCTTTATCATATAGAAATACCTTTATTGCATGTAGATTAAGATGACGTTTGTACACCATTTCCAAGATATTTCCAAGGTATCTCCAAGGTCAGAAAATGGTAATATTCCCAGCGACTGCACATCTGCTGTTGTCACATGTTAGCTGGACAATGCAGGATGGGATTCTCTCCAGAGACAAAGGAGGAGGAAGTCCATCCCAGAAAGGGGTGGGAAGAGGAAATACATCATAGGGTAGGATTGTCTGACTGCCCACATTGTAATTACTCCAAAACAGCCACATGGTGGCAGCACACTCCCCGTCTGGTATTACATAATACCACCATATAAACCATATAACGGTAGTTATACAAATGCAAATACATGTTTGTAGTTTGCTAGTTGTCATAAAACACCTGAGATATAAGTAATAAACCTAAGATAGACATAAAACTTGAGAAATATAAAATAAACATGCATACATATGAGAAATATAGAATAAACATGCATACATATGAGGACATAAACCTGAGATATTAAAATAAACATGCATACATAGTGCAATAATAAAAACTGCCATTCCAGGCTGAGGTTTTGCTTGTTGTGTTCAAGATCTGAAAGATATAAAAGAACATGCATATATATTGCAATAATAACAATTGCCATTTCAGGCTGAGGTTTTGCTTGTTGTGTTCAAGACCTGAAAGATATAAAAGAACATGCATATATATTGCAATAATAACAATTGCCATTTCAGGCCTCAATAGTCTGGATCACGTTGAAGGCACTTTTCTTCTTGAAGTCAGGATTCAACAAGGAAAACAACGAGTTCAGTCTTCAAGAGGCAAAAGCAGGACAAGTTCTGCGATGGTGTGATGAAACATTTTGGTGCCCTTGGATTCTTGAGGTCGTTGGTCCTTAAACAGAACAAGGTCTCTAACTTGAAGATAGGGTAACGGTGAAACGTTGGTGACTGGAGCGTGACTTTGTTGCTCCCCGCCATGCTGCTCCCCGCCATAATTTGAAGCAGGGTTGGATACAGGTGGTTGCTGTGGATTGCCTGGAAGTGTATCAGGATGCGTAGGTGTATTGTGTTTATCGCTATCACATTCTGTGCACTTGACAAAAGGCTTTACAATTTTTAGGAAAATGACCATATGAAGCATAGCACCTGTAGCATATTCCAAGTTTTGACGAACCTCTTTCCGCTCTTGTATAGTCATTGCTCTAAGCTGATGACATTTTCTAAGAGGGTGAGGCAGTTTGTGCATAGGACACTGACAATTGGAATCTTCATCCCCACCGCCTGAATCGCTCCATTTAGGAGGGGATGGTACAGGATGTGAGTTGCCACCACCTGAATCACTCCATAGAGGAGGGGATGGTACAGGAGGTGAGTTGCCACCACCTGAATCACTCCATTGAGGAGGAGATGATACAGGAGGTGAGATGTCCGTCTTTCTTGTAGACACAGCTCCACGTGAGTCTTTGTGTTGAGCTGCTGTGTTAACATACCTTGGTGATGGTGCAGGCACACTGGATTCAGGGTAGTTGAAGCTGGGGTCATTGTTCGTCCAGGCATGGTGACTTATGAACCTGCAAAAATATGAGAATGGGGGGAAGGAAAAGAGTAGATCGAGTTCCTCTCTGATGTTGAAGTTGAGATCAGCAATAGCAGCTTTGAAGGTTGCTTTCCAGGATTTGTAGGTCTCTGGACGGTCATTAAACTTTGAGAGGCTAGAGTTGAGAAGCTCTTGTCGAATCATGTACCTGGCATGGTCAGAACGGTCTGACCCCTCACTCCTTGATGCCAAAGAAACTTGTTGGGCCCCTTGGTTGTGGAGGTTCTCTGGTGAATAAGGATGAGGTGCACCAGGATAAGATGATGTTGCATCAGCGTTCAGCTGTGGTGTAGTCTCTAAAAGTTGTGCTGGTTGTCGATTCAATTGTTGACTATTGCTGGAAGTTACATCGTCGTTCGCAAGAGGTGGTGCAGTTTGAAGTGTTGACGCACCTGCTTCTGGGCGTTGAAGAGGTGCTGACCTGTCTGTAGGAAGCACAGCTGATGTATCTGCTTCTGGGCATTGAAGAGGTACTGGCCTGTCTGTAGGAAGCACAGCTGATGTATCTGCTTCTGGGCGTTGTAGAGGTGCTGGCCTTGGCAGGCTTGGGGCTTCTGTGCTGTCTGTAGGAAGCACAGCTGATGCACCTGCGTGTTGGCGTGGAAAAGGTATAGGCCTTGGCAGGCGTGGAGGAGGTGTAGGCCTTGGCAGGCATGGGACTTCTATGCTGTTCGTAGGAAGCACAGCTGACGCACCTGTGCTGTGTTGTTGAAGAGGTGTAGGCCCTTGCAGTTCTATGGTCTCTGGGTGGTGAGTGGGAAATGCAGAGGATGCACTTGTGTTGTGGTGCTGAAGGAGTACAGGCCTTTGCAGTTCTGGGGTCTCTGTGATGTTTGTAGGCATTGTGGAAGATGGCTCTGCATTGTTGAAAACATTATGCTTTAACAGGTATTGACTGGTGCGTTCCATTGGATCGTCCACTTCTATTGGGATGGAACAATCTACATCAGTGCCTTCCTCCACTGCCTGTTCATAGACCTTCAGCTTTGCCCCGGCAGCTGCTCGCTCCTTGTCTATTTGCAGAATTTTCATTTGGGCTTCCTCCTCTGCTTGATGGGCTTTTTCCGCTGCTTGGCGGGTCTTTCTATTTCAGCTTCCTTCTTGGCGAAGGATGCAAGCGCGTCCTTTTCTTCTACAAGTGCATGAGCCTTTAGTAGTTTGTCATGTATTGTTGAAGCCCTGGAGCGAGAAGATCTAGCGGAGCATACTATATGTCTACTTGATGTAGACCTATGAGATCTGGTCTCTTGCAGGTCTGCAATACGGATTTTTGCATTATTCTTTGCATCTTGCACTAGGAGATCTCTTTGCTGGTTCAGATCCTCAATTTTGGTTAATTCTGCTGAGGAATCATTTACGTTAGAGTCATACAAAAAAACTGTGTATTTTGTAGACAGCCGCTGGTAACGTGCATAAGCTGCAGACAGGCGATATATAGAGTCTCTTAATGCAGCAGGATTACCATTAAGGCTTAACAGAAGTGAGATGCAGTATGTGGTCCTGTCCCATAGCTCTGACAATTCATTGGAAAGTTCATTTTTAGTTACCTCATAATTTTCTCTGAGTTTCTGGGTTGGTTTTATTGTATGCTTGGGTCTTACAACTTCTTGATGCAAATCAGGATTGTCTGGTTGAACCAGCTCTTCTGAATCAATGGGACACTCTGCCATGGCTAGGACAGGTAAAGAAAACTTGGTAGGTATTTTTGACTAAATTCGGTGAACTTCTCTCTTTGATCACCAGGGGGCACCTTGTGTGGTCAGAGACTTTGGGGAGGTTTGCCTTTTGGCCACTAGGGGCACCTTCTGCATGGTTAGGGACTTCAGGAAAGTTTGCCCTTTGACCACTAGGGGGCACTCTACACGTGCCTGTGGACAAGCCTTTTACTTGCTGAGCAGCCACTGGGGTGCTGCTTGTGTAGGTGAGTACTTCAACGAAGTTCACCCCTTGACCACTAGAGGTCGCTGTTTGGATGGAAGCCTGTTATTGTCCCTAGCTTGAATTTGGATGCAAAGTGAGCCAAATTGTTCCTTCTTATGACCACTAGTCGTGAGCCAGTCTGGAACTCTCGAGGGACTTCCTGTCCGTGGCAGCACAGCAATTATTCTATTTTTTTAAAAAAAAATCTTACATTCAGTGGGAAATTATGTTATACTGTATGTTGTTGTAGACTAGAGTATATCGTATTAAATTATTGTACGTTATTTGTTATGTTTTATATTTTGTACATTGCCTAGAATCCCTTAGGATTGAGGCATTCAATAAAGCTTATAAATAAAGGGAGAAGGCAAGGATGGAAAGACTAGGCTCAGGGACCCAGTTTCAAGTCTACCCTCATAAACAAGGGCTTATTGGATGATCTTGGATCAGGCGTATGTCATAGGGTTGTTGCCTCTCTGAGTTTCTGGACAAAAGGCGAGAACAAACAAATAGTTTAATCTGTTTATCTTTTATTCTAAATGAATCTAATTTAAATGCATGCATGGCGACAGATGGACCTGTAAGATTATTTCTGTTTGTCACACCAACAAGATTGTTCTCCTCTAACATAGAAAGAATTGTGAAATACTGTATGGAAAAAGCTAGGTCCCAGTTGGAATATTATAGTAATGGATTGTATGAAATATCAGCAATTTTGATGAATTTATGCAAATGAGTATTACGGTGGTAGTACAGATGGAAGTAGTAACAACCAAATAAATAAACACATTCCATATTGGTTAGTCAGTGCACTGGTGGTTGCATGTTAGACGGTTGCCTATTAGGGCAGTGACAACGTGATCTGGAGTTGGGAGAAGTTGCCACCAGTCCCTTGTCATGGACAGATTGCTCCCTATTAACCATGGAATTTTCTGCCCAGAGGATTATCTGGGTCTAGGCAGGTGAGGTTCAGCCTTGCGTATAGCACTGATATGGCATTGATCATGTTTGTTAATGACCTATGGCAGGCTCTGGATGAGGTAATATATCCATCTCTGATCTTTCAGCAGCTTTTTGTATCATCATTCATGCTATTTTTCTGGACCAGTTTAGGGGTGGGTGGGAGAAGAGGCACTGTTTTTCCCCCTCTAAAGCCTGTTCCTAAAAGTGTTGTTGGGGAAGAGAGATCCAGTCCTAGGCCTCTGCTTTGCAGGGTGCCTCAGTGCTTGACTTTCTCCCTACTTACTTCTTTTTAACATCTACTGTATATGAAACCGTTGGGTGAAGTCATCAACGAGTTAAGCACAATCAGTACTATATGCTGATTATATTTAGTCATACATCCTGGGCCTTGGACCAGTCAAGTGATGCTACCAAGATGCTTTCCCAAGTCCTGGAGGTTGTGTGTGTCTGGATAGGGAAGAAGTAGCTTTGATTCACCTATGAATGGCTGTGGGTTTTAGGGTCCCCTGGATCTAATGACTTTCCATTGTTAACCCTGAATGGAGTTACACTCCCTCACTCGGTGCACAACATGGGCTCATGGCTCCATTTCAAGCAGCAGTTAACAGTTGTATTTCATAGCAATGCATCTTGTGTGCCAGTTGCTTCCTTTCTTAGATCAGGAGATGCTGCTCATGAACACTCCCACCTTATTCTCCTTCTGAATGAGCTATTGCAATATACTCTACCTTCAGCTGCCCTTGGAGAGTGTTTGGAAGCTTCAGCTGGTCCAAAATGCAGTGGCATGTTCAATTAGGAATGCATTGTGGTATGCCCATGTGTCATCACTGCAATGGAGTTGCAGAGGTTTCCAGCAGGCTTCCAGATGCAATTCAAAGCATGGGTTGTCACTTTTAAAGGCCTACACAGCATGCAATCATGTTACTTCTAGAACTGCCTTTGCCTATTTCTGCCCACCACACCTGATCTGACAGAGTGGCTTGCTCCATCTATGGTATAAACAATGCCACCTAGACTTCCGGGTGGCAAGGCTCCGTTGATAGCGGCCGTTCCAGCTGTCAGCCTGTTGTTTTCCGTTGGAGCCGCTAAAACAGCGACAATCAGCAGTTTTGCGGCTCGGAAACCCTCTCTTCGGGAGAAGAGGGGGGGTGAGAGTTTAGGTAGCGGTAGAGCTCCCCTAGACCCCCAGAGTTCAAATTCTGGGGGTTGAAGGGTGAAAGCCCCCCACAAGCCTGAATTAGCTCCGGACTCGGGGACTCCTCTGCTCCAAGGCTTTGGAGCGGAGCAGGATGCTGCAACCATCCCTGCAATCAACAATTAACTTTGGATTACCTGGATGCAGGCAGAGCTGTGCAGGAGAATATTGAAACAGCAAGTATTCGAACTTTAACTCTGTTTACTTTGAAAGAAAAAGTTGCAAGCAGTGTGGAAAGTGAAAGTGCGCAACAGAAATTAACTGGATGTTAAGATAGCTTTTAAACCAACTAAAGTTACTAGAAGTGCTGGTGCTTCACCAGTTTAGCATTCTTCACTACAGGCTTTGATGCCTCCTCCTGTGGCACCTGCACCCGCATTAACAATAAAAGATTTACAAGATGCTTTAAAAATACAATCCCAGCAAATAGCTGAACTTATTGAGGAGAAGAATAATGAAATAAGAGCAGACATTTTAGCTGCATTTCAAGGGCTTGCAGTCTGTATTGAGCGTCTGGATGATCGCATGGAAGAGCTGAATCAAAATAATTTGAGATTGGATGCTAAAACGTTGGAAGCTGAAAATGTGATGGAAAAGATTGATGATGATGTAGTTATGATACAATATAGAGATATGGAGTTTGTTGTGAGGATTAGAGGATTGAAAGAAGACCCTAAGGAAAATTTGAAAGAGTTATTGGCACAAGCCCTCAAACCGGTTTTGGAGAGTCAAGCAGAAGATATTATGGGGATATAGACATAATATTTCATGTTAACTCTTGGATTGCCAGACAAAGAAAATTACCTAGAGATGTGGTGGTTTATTTTACAAAGAGATCACTCAGAAATGTGATTATCCAAGCCTTTTACAACAATAGATTTAAAGTTGCTGAGCAAGAAGTTTTAATTCTGAAAGAGATTTCTCCAAGAATTTTAAGGAGAAGAAAAGAATTTGCTTTTTTGGCAAATGAATTAAAGAAACGGCAGCTTCAGTTTAGATGGGAGATTCCAGTAGGCCTGGTGGTGAATTATGCTGGCATGAGATATCGTCTTAATACAGTTTTGAAGGCACAAGATTTTTATTCTAATATATTGAAGGCAGGTTCTCCGCCATCTTCAGAATTTAAAGGAAGGAAGGACGAAGGAGAGCGTCACTCGAGTGGAGAGTATACAAGGAGCTGAAGGAGTGCCACGACTTGTTGTTTGGCTGGCATGCATATTTGTTGTATGATAAGAAGGTAGATAATGTGTTTAAAGTGCATATTTTAAGACAGGCATTGTTGAGAGTTTGGAAGAAGTATAGACATAAGTTAGATTGTAAGATACCATTGTGGGCAATCCCAAAACACGCAATAGAAAATATAAATGTTGGTTTTAAACATGATGTGACTACGTATAAGGAGATCTTAAGTTTGGAAAGAAATGTCTGGTGTCTGAAACCGTACAGCCTCTTGCGAGATGAGAAGATTGTTCAAACTTGGTTTCAATATATTTAGCTACGGGCCAGGTGGAAAGAAGATCAGAAAACTGGTTTTACAATGACTGATGAAAATCTGATAAAGCAAATTAGAAATCAGGGTCCAGCACATATTAAACGGATATATCTTGCATTGATAGAAATTGACTCAGAAACAGAACTTGTTAAAGATTGTATGATAAAATGGGCCCAAAACATCCAAGAAGTTATTACAATGGACACGTGGGAAAAGATTTGGGTGAGGAACGTAAAATTTACACAAGCTCAAAACTTAAGAGAGAACTTTTAGAAAATGTTTTATAGATGCAATCTAGATCCTAAAAAGCTTGCAAGTATGTATCCGAATTATCAGCCCAAGTGCTGGAGGTATGGCGATGAAGATGCAACATATTTTCACATATGGTGGACTTGTAAAAAGGTTAAGGCCTTTTGGATAAAAATTTGGTGGAACATGCAGAAGATTTTCAAGCAAAGGATAAAGTTTTGTCCGCAACTTTTTTTGTTAGGTATAATTACAGATGCTACGGTTGTGGACACTAAGCTGATGTTGAATTTAATTACGGCAGCAAGACTCTTAATAGGTCAATATTGGAAGAAGGAGGAACTGCCGACTATAGAAGAATGGACTTTAAAGGTTTCTGACCTGGCAGAGATGGCAAAGATCTCGGCTTATTTGAAAGATCACTCGCAAGAACGTTATATTATGGAGTGGAGAAAATGGATTGAGTATATCCAGAACAAATATGGGACTAAAAAGTTTCATGTAGCACTTGAATAAGTCTTCCTTTTTTTTCTTTTTTCTTTTTTTTTATATTTAATAGTAATAGTGTTTGTAGTTATCCTATATAAGCTAGAGAGTGACAGACTTTAGAGTTTATGGTTGTTAGCATATGGATGTTCATGATTGTTTTTTTTTGTTTCTATACCTTGTACTTAGCTCTGGGAAGTCGGGGGGGAGGGGGGGAGGGGTAGGGAGGGATGGGTACGGGAGGGGGAGGGGGGATTGTTAAAGATAAAATGTATGTTAAAACTTTTCAATAAAAAAAAGGAGCTGAAGGAGTTACTTTGCAGAAGGATAAAGAATCTCAGCAAATTTCAGAAGCTGATTAGTCCCAGATGCCATCAGAAGAGGTTAGAGAACAAAGAATGACACGGGCTGCAATTAGACGAATGAGACAAGAACAAGAACAACAGAAAGCTACAATCATATCTCAAGAACCTACTTATAGTGAAGCAGTGGGAGGAGCGAAACCGAAGATGCAGGTGCAGGTGGTTTTGCAAGAGGCGCTCCGAAAGCTTCAGGTTGCAAAAGATGGCGACAAAGTTTCTAACCTGGAATGTTAATGGATTAAATTCCCCGCACAAGAGAAAGAAAGTATTTCAGTATTTGAAACTATTTAAAAATGATGTTATTTGTTTACAGGAAATGCACATTCGAGCAGCTGATCAAAAATATTTGATAAACTTTAGATTGGGTACACAGTTTAGTGCGTCTGCTCCAGATAAGAAAAATGGAGTAGTTATTTACGTGAAGAAGAATTTAACAGCTAATTTAATTGAAACAGACAAACAAGGAAGATATGTTATAATTGAATTGTTAATAGAAGGCAAGAAAATACTTTTGGTCAGATTATATGATCCTAATCAACAGCAAGGAGAATTTTACAAACTTTTACATAGCAAGATAATTCAATGGGATTATAAATCGTGTATTTTGATGGGAGATTGGAATGGTGTCCTGGATGCACAAAAAGACAAAAAAGGTCTTTTCAGAAGTATACCAAATCATGCTAGATTGCCTAAATCTTTTTTTGAGATGAAAGATGACTTGGAATTGAGAGATGTTTGGAGAGAAAGAAATTTGGAAGAAAAAGATTTTACCTTTTTTTCCGATAGACACCAATCCTTTTCTAGAATTGATTTTGTATTAACTACTAATGATTTTTTTTCTAGGATTAAGAAGATTAAGATATGTCCAAGAACTCTATCAGATCATAGTCCAGTATGGTTGGAACTGGAAAAAGAAAGTGGAGATAGGAGATCTTGGAGATTGAATGAAAATTTGTTTAGATATCAAGAAAATGTGGAATAATGTAAAAAACAGATGAAAGAATTTTTAATATAAATATGCATAAGAGTACTTCTATTGAAATGGTTTGAGATGCAAGCAAAGCTTATATGAGAGGAGTGTTAATATATTTGAATAATAAACATAGGCATAAACTGGAATATAAGCGAAAAGAGTTAGAGGAGGAAATTAAGAGGAAAGAGAAGGCTCTAATTTTGAATCCATCTGATAAGAAGATTAAAGAGGCAATTACTTTGTTAAGAGGTCAGTTTAATATGTTGATGGCAGATCAAGTGGCAACCAATTTACGGTATGTTAAACATAATACTTTTTGTAATGCTAATAAGCTGGGTAGATGGTTAGCTTACTTGTTAAGGAAAAAACAAAGGTCACGTAATATAGATAGAATAGATTACAAGGGTGAAGAGGTGTTTCAGCAGAATCTTATTAAAAGGCCTTTGTTGAATTTTATTCTAAGTTATACGCTAGGGATAAGATTCAAGATGTAGATATAGATAGATATTTACAAGAAGTTAATATCCCTGTTCTTACACAAGAGCAAAGGGAAGGGATGAATCAACTGATAAATGATGAAGAAATTATTTTAGCAATTAAACAATTAAAGGTGGGGAAAGCACCAGGAACAGATGGCTTGACTGCCGTTTACTATAAAGATTTACAGTTAGAAATGGTGGAACCTTTAAAAGAATTATTTAGAACAATTCAATCTGGAGGAGAAGTGCCTCCATCGTGGAAAACAGCTTTTATATCGCTGATTCCGAAGGAAGATCAAGATCCTACCCAAACCAAAAATTATAGGCAAAAATCGCTTTTAAATACTGATTATAAGATATTTGCAAATATTTTAGCAAATAGATTAATGAAGGTAATGCAGCAAATGATTCATAGTGACCAAACAGGATTTATAAGTGGTAGACAAATGAAGAATAATGTGAGACATATTGTAGATTTATTGGAATTTTTGGAAAGAAATAACCAGGTCTCTGCAGCGCTGATTTTTTTGGATGCTGAAAAAGCTTTTGATCAATTGGACTGGCAATTTTTATTTAAGGTACTGGAGAAAATGGAGTTTGGGGATAATTTTTTACAACCTATTATGGCAATATATCAGAAGCAAACAGCTCAAATAATAATCAATGGTAGTTTGACAGAAACATGTAATATTGAAAAGGGTACAAGACAGGGGTGTCTGTTGTCATCTTTGTTGTTTGTTTTAACATTGGAAATATTATTAAGATACGAGACTCAAATAAAATTAAGGGAATTAAAATAAGAGATCAAGATTATAGATTGAGAGCGTTTGCGGATGACTTGGTAATTACATTAAGTCAACCGACTTACTCAGTTGTAGATTTGATGGAGATAATAATGTCATATGGAAAAGTTTCTGGATTTAAGATAAATATGCAAAAAACTAAAATATTGTCTAAAAATATGACCATAGAACAAAAGGTTGTTTTAGAAGAGTTAACGGGATTCGAAATAGTAAAAAAGATTAAATATTTGGGGGTATATCTTTCAGCTTCAAATGTAAAATTATATAAAAATAATTATGAATTGTTATGGTTAAAAATACAAAGAGTTAGATAGTTGGAAAAAACTACAATTATCCTTACTGGGAAGAATTGCATCAGTAAAAATGAATGTTTTGCCAAAAATTTTATTTTTGTTTCAAATGATACCTATACTTAAAAAAGATTCAAATTTGGAGGAATGGCAGAAAGGTATTAATAAATTTGTTTGGGCAGGGAAAAGACCAAGAGTTAAATTTAAAATAATGCAAGATGTATGTGAAAGAGGTGGTCTTAAAATGCCCAATTTTAAATTATACTATGAGGCTGCTGCTTTATCATCAGTTAGTGATTGGTTTAATTTAACACAAGGGAGATTATTGAATATTGAGGGTTATGATTTGTTATTTGGTTGGCATGCATATTTATTGTATGACAAGAAGGTGGATAATGTTTTTAAGACACATATATTAAGGTATGCTCTGTTGCGAGTTTGGAAAAAATATCGACATAAGTTAAATTATAAAATACCAATTTGGGCAATACCTAAACATGCAATAGAAAATATAAATGTGGGATTTAAACATGATGTGATTACATACAAAGAAATTCTTAGGATAGAAAGGAATGTATGGCAATTAAAGCCATATAATATTTTAAAAGAAGGAAAGATAGTACAAACTTGGTTCCAGTATGGGCAGTTACAAGCAAGATGGAAAGAAGATCAGAAAGTTGGTATTTCGATTACTGATGGAAATTTGGTAAAACAAATTAGAGATCAAGGTCAAGCACATATAAGAAGGATATATAATGCACTGATAGAAATTGACTCAGAAATGGAACTTGTTAAAGATTGTATGATAAAGTGGGCCCAGAATTTTCAGGAGGTTATAACAATGGATACTTGGGAAACGATATGGGTCAGAAATGTAAAATTTACACAGGTTCAAAATTTAAGAGAGAATTTTTATAAAATGTTTTATAGATGGCATTTAGATCCTAAAAAAATAGCAAGTATGTATCCGAACTGCCAGCCCAAATGTTGGAGGTGTGGTTGTGAGGATGCAACGTATTATCATATATGGTGGACTTGTAAAAAAGTTAAAGCTTTTTGGATTAAAGTTTGGTGGAACATGCAAAAGATATTTAAGAAAAAGATAAGGTTTTCTCCACAGTTATTTCTGTTGGGTATTATTACAGATTGTACTGTCATAGATACTAAACTGATGTTGAATTTAATTACGGCAGCAAGACTTTTAGTAGCGCAATATTGGAAGAAGGAGGAACTGCCTACTATAGAAGAGTGGACTTTGAAAGTTTCTAACCTGGCGGAAATGGCAAAGATTTCAGCATATCTGAAAGAACAATCACAACAGAGATATATTGTGGAATGGAGAAGATGGATCGAATATATTCAGAATAAATATGGGACTAAAAAGTTTCATTTAGCATTTGAATAAGTATTAGTTTTACATGATGTATTATCAGTTATTCATTATTGGTTAGTAATTTAGTTATGTTTAAGGGGAGTTAAAGCACGATAGAATTTAATATGTTTTTTTTAGTTAGGTAGCATATTTTAGCTTAAGTTTGTAAAGTTAATACCCTGTATTCAGCTCTGGGAAGTTGGAGGGGGGGAGGGTTAGGGAGGGCAAGGGAGAGGGGAGGGGGAGGGAGGGAGTCTATGTTATTAAAAATGTATTTTAAAACTTTTCAATTAAAAACAACAACAATTCCACCTAGCAGGTCCGCAGAAGTGTGTCTTCTCTGTTGTGTCATCCGATGTGTGGAATGGCCTCCCTTTTGAAATAGGGATAGCTGTACTCTATTGGCCTTTTGTGAAGGCCTGGCCTTTTCCTCAGGCATTGTTAGTTGCTCATTTGGAAGCTATGGCATTGATGTATGTGTCCAGTGGTTTGTGTTTTTATTGAGGCTACAAGAGTTTTTGTTGTTTTTTGTTTTAGTGTGATTCTCTGTTTTTGGGTGTGCATTGCCTAGAATTTCTTGGATAGATGGTCACCATATAAATTGAAATAACAAATAAAAATAAGCTGTGAATTGCATTAGAGATTAAGAATTATTGCTATCCTGTATTGCCAAAATTACAATGAAGAGGGGAACAACCTATTCTCCAAAGCACCTGAAGGCAGGACAAGAAGCAATGGATGCAAACTAATCAGGGAGAAAGCCAACCTAGAACCAAGAAAAATTTTCCTAACAGTGTGAACAATCCATCAGTGGAATGGCTTGCCTCCAGAAGTTGTCGGTGCTCCAACACTGGAGGTCTTTAAGAAGAGATTGGACAATCATTTGTCAGAAATGGTATAGAGTCTCCTTCTTGAGCAAGGGCCTGGACTACAAGATCTCCAAGGTCCCTTCCAACTCTGTTATTCTATAAAAATGTTTCTGCACTTGTGACCTCTCGTCTTGACTACTGCAACGCTCTTTACATGGGGCTGCCCTTGAGAACCACTCGGAAGCTTCAGCTGGTGCAGAGTGCAGCTGCACGAGTGCTTTTGGGGGTTCCCCGATACTCCCATATTACACCTCTGCTCCGTGAGCTGCACTGGCTTCCAGTTGCCTTCCGGGTGAAATTCAAGGTGCTAGTGATGACATACAAAGCCCTACATGGCGTGGGTCCGGATTACCTACGGGAGCACCTACTGCCAGCGTCAACATCCCTCCGTCCTGTGCGCTCCCACAGAGAGGGCCTCCTCAGGGTACCACCGGTCAGAGAATGTTGGCTGGTGACCCCCAGGGGGAGAGCATTCTCGGTGGGTGCGCCAATCCTTTGGAACCGCTTACCTGCTGAAATCCGGATGGCCCCCGACCTTCGCTCCTTCCGGCGTGATCTAAAAACTTATCTATTCCAACAAGCCGGCCTGGCCTGATGGATTTGGGTTTTAAAATTTTCTCACTTTATTGCTTTATTGTATTCTTACTTTATTGCTCTGTACACCGCCCTGAGTCCTCCGGGAGAAGGGCGGTATATAAAACAAACAAATAAATAAATAAATAAATTTTAAACCAGTGTGATCTAGCCAGCCACCATTCTATGAATGCTGGAGACTGTAGTTAAAACTACCTAAAGAACAATTCTCAGCACCCCTGTTTTAAAGTGTATTGGAAGAAGAAATTATGATAGTTAAATCAGTTCCATGCTACTTTAACATGTATTATTTTAAATTTGCAATGTAGAAGTGACCACAGTCAGGCCATGTAATGTCCATTCACCAGCATTCTCCTGGAAACAATTAGGGATAAAACAAAGCACAATCAATCAAGGAAAAACTCTCCAAGGACACCAGTTTTAAAGCTTTTGTCTTAGAAGCTCACTTTGAAATCAGAATGTTTTTAAGAACTGATTGTGAATTCCTTGAGGGCTGGGCTGATTGTCTGAATTCCCATTGCTTTGTATCACATGCTACCCTTCACATCTGCCTCTGATCATGCTCATAAAATAAGGTTCTATAAGGAAAGACAGCTGCATCATTGTATTTTGTTGCATAAGAATAAATGACAAACACATCATAAGGAGCGGCCTAGAATCAGCGTCCTTATCTTTTAATAAGTTTGTGGAAATTACTCACTCTGATCCTTTCATGAGGTTCTGCAGAGAGACTGATTCATTGTTCTTAAGTACTCCTTGCTTGAAATGCGAAGGGATGGGCCTCCTGCATGTTTAATAAACAGCTAGAAAACCTTTTGAATTTTGAGACTATAGTTTGGGTGCTCTTCCGAGATAGTTGCCAGGGTGGTGGGGCCCATCACAGATGTCCCATCTCCTAGAAGGCAAACTGTTGAAGATGCTTCTCACGTTCCACTCTAAAATCCAGACAACACTTCCTTCCACCCCAAATAACATTTTTTTGGGGTGGGTGGGGGGAGGAGGGTACAGGGCCCCACTCCAAGCAGAACACTGGATAAAAGGCACCCACCATTTTGTTCCTAAAAAAGCCAATGGGTCTCAATAAAAACAAAGCATTCTTTCACAGCATGCCTATTATATATTTTTTTAAATTAATCATTTCTTGAAAGAAATTAAACTAGAAAGCCCACAGAGCATCAAGGGAGGTGTCTTTGGGCATATTAGCTATTCTTGCTTTAATTATCTAGAAGGTGGGCTAAGCCTAAGCTGTCATGGCTTCTGGGTCTAGTATGCTCCACCCTGACATTGAACATTGTCTGAACATTTGTACACCCACATGTACACATGCAAAATTCACAAAGGCAGGTTTTTCTACAGCGCAAAGAGAGCTGTTTTATGTGCAACAGCAACACAAACCCTTTTTTTAATATACTCATATCAGTACAAATCATATTTTATACTTTGCCGGAAGCAAAAACATAATACTTTTTCCATGACAGAAAACTCAGATACAATCTCCCATTTATTACATCACCTTTCCTGCATTCAATATCAGGTATAAACACATGCAGAAACTCTTGAAGCACATAGAAATAGAACGGGTTCATCTATCACGTTAGCTTAATAGTAGAAGCCCCAATTAACTGGTTTCACTGATTACATTAAGCAAGAAACCACAGGTGTTGAGCTACCACACCAACCCGAGCAATACGTGATCTAAAAACCAACCAACCGACTTCCTTATGGCCTAGTACACTTTGTGAAATCAGAGAGACCGTGTCCCAAAGGTGCTTTTTCCAAAAGGCAACAGGACTTTCTTGGGTTTTTTTCCCCTTTGAAAACATTTCGCTTCTCATCTAAGAAGCTTCTTCAGTTGTTGGATAAGAAGCAAAAGATTTTCAAAGAAAAAACTCAAGAAAGTCCAGTTGCCTTTTGGGAAAAGCACTTTTGAGACAACCGGGTCATGAATGATTGAGACTCTCCATAGACATTCAGAGAGACTGTTTTTCTCCCTCAGAGGGGAAGGGAGAAGATCACACAACAAACTTGAACAAGTCAGTTGGTAACCTGAATTGTGCCAGCAAAGGCTTTCTCTGGTGACTTTGGGATCCTTTAGACTGGGGATGTCCAACCTTGGCAACGTTAAAATCTGTGGACTTCAACTCCCAGAATTCTCCAGCCAGCCATGCTGGGAATTGAAGTTCAGAAGTCTGAAAAGTTGCCAGGGTTAGACACCTCTGCATTAGAACATCTACCAGGACTATGGCAAGGTATCACAGCAGTTACAAATCAACATTTCGTGAATGCTTATTTTTGTCTACAGGGAATTATTTAGCAGCACCATTTTTTT
Source organism: Vipera ursinii (assembly GCF_947247035.1). Classification (NCBI taxonomy): domain Eukaryota; kingdom Metazoa; phylum Chordata; class Lepidosauria; order Squamata; family Viperidae; genus Vipera; species Vipera ursinii. Next base: position 128,112,270 of record NC_139513.1, read on the forward strand.
TTATAGTGAGTAAAGATCACATCCCAAAACTCTTTCTTCCACGTTTTTGCTCTAGAGCTCAGTCCTTCTCTCCCTCTATTTGCCCTGAGATCTGACCTCATTGAAACCAAGTTCTTCAAGAATGAGGAGAACTGCAAGGATCTCACATGGCCTGGGCCATAATAAAAGGGCATGTACCCTAACGTACAGATTTGCAGGGCAAGATAAACCTTGGGTGGCAACTTTTAGCTAGTTCTCAAGGCGTGGAATATCTCCTCACTTCCACAGAGCTGTAAGAATCACAACTGTCTTTAGCTTATCTCTAAAGTAGCTTTGCATATGCATCTTATATGCTACAACATGTTTTATAAGAACATCTGCAGGGCATTGAATTAGCTGGAATTTTTATACCTCCAAAGTTCGCTGCTTTTCAGAAGCAGGGGGTTTGGACCCAGTTCACTGCGTTTTCTTCCTCTTCCTCCCTGTTACTGCTTTATGAGGTTTACAGAGCAAAAATGAAAGGTAAGTTTTTCTTTATTAATATTTTCCTCTTGATTACATTTAATAACCACTATTTAATAAACCTACTTCATGAATAAAACAACCATTTCAATATGTTATCACAGGAAAGGGTAACTACATCTGTTCTAATGTTTTCAACTTGAATCCTGTACAAATCTCAGCTGGTATATTGTAGCCAATGGCAAGGCTTGTAGAATTGTAGTCCAAACCATGCGGTGCCTGATCTGTAAGTATTAAATTAATATATGCATTAATATATAACGCTTAAATTAAAAAGCGGCATTGGTGGGTGAGGGAAGAGAGAAGAAAAAGGGAAAACCTCTCTCTTTATCACAGAGAAAGATGTTTTGGGGTTCTATAATCTCCCAGGATTTGAAATCGACGCCTGACATTAGAACCATCATTTTAAAAAGCACAATGAAGAATGCTCTTCCTGCGTTAACTCACAAAGTTCAGACTGCCCCAGGAGCTGCTGATACAGTTTTACAGAGGAATTATTGAATCTGTCATTTGTACTTCTATAACTGTCTAGTTTGGTACAGCAATCAAACAGGGCAGATACAGACTCCAATGGATAGTTAAGATTGCAGAAAGAACGATTGCAACCAGTCTGCCTTCCATAAAAGACCTGTATATTGTGTGGGTCAGAAGGAGAACTGAGAATATATCTACAGTTATATATCCCTCACATCCTGGACATAAACTGTTTCAGCTCCTTCTCTCGGGACTTCACTATAGGGCATTGCATGCCAAAACAACTAGACACAGGGACATTTTCTTCCCTCATGCCATCCCTCTGCTAACACCTAATTCTACACAGGACTGTCTAATGTCTATGTATATTTACCCATATGACTGAAGTATTATCATTATCCTTCTTTACCCTCTCATTTGTATTATTATTATTATAAATATTATTACTCTGTTGCTTTGGATGTACACCGGGAGTTTTTGCACTGGAGACAAATTCCATGTGGGTCTAATCACACTTGGCCAAATAAAGTATTCTAATTCTAATTCTCTGATACCACATACAAACAACTGAACAAAATTAAACTAGGCAGCTTGAAAGTTCTTTTTCCCTTCTCATTTTGGAAAAAAAAAGAGTGATTGAAATTGTGGCAGAGAATATCTATCAGCTGTCTTCTTCCTTGGCTGTATCCCAGGTGCTGTCTCCATAGGTGTTGATATAAGCTTAGATTCCACTTCCTGGGGAGATATCCATTCCAGTTGAGTATGCCACATGATAGGAATATGTTCACATATATGTGAGGACGTGAGCCATTCTGGATCATGGAAAGTTTTTTTTCAGAAAATGTCCAAAACCTGTCTTCTTTAAGCAGACAGGAACATATCCCACCCTCATGAAAGCACTGATTACCTCCCCTAACTATGAACTCAAGAAAGGAGGGCCAGGAAGGGCAAAGACTGAGCAAGTAAATGGTAGTCATCATCTCTCTGAAAGCAATCCATATGAACAAGACAAGTGGTTGCCAAGGTTATTTCTTGTGATCTGGCTCAATATTAGAGTCTAAGTGCAGGATTATCTGATCAACTATCCAGAGAATTATGAAAATGACTGACAGTAAGCTTCAACTGTTCTAAAGTGTCTTGATGGATGAAATGCTACACAGTATGGAAAAGCATTACCTGCTGTGCAGGCCCAACGGAGGCAGCAAAATAACCACTTTGCTGCATTCTCTGCCACCAAGCAGGATACCAAATGGATCTTAAGATGAGCTGCCCTCTGTATTTGATTTTATCTTGAGACTTCTTCCCTTTCTATTCCATTTATTGTGCTCAGCTCTCTGGAAAGCCAAAATGTCAATTTAGCTCTATTATAGGGAAGAGAACTTGTAAGAGCATCAACGTCAGTTGTCTGGCCATCTCCCTGTCCTATAAGGTGGGCCAGGTTTTGACTAGTATCACTGACAAATGAGGCAAGAAACTCCCCAGGAAACATCCAGCTCCATCAAGGCCTGGGGCTGACCATTTTAATCAGTCTACTACCCTATCAGAGATATAGAATAGCTGTTTGTCTAAAGGTCATCAGTGTTATTGGTGAGAAGTAGGTAACTCAGGTGGAGACTGAGAAAGAAGAGCTTATAGCATTCTTGATTGTGAAACCTAAGAGTAGCATAGCACTGAGGTCAACTGTCTTTCCTCCTATTTGCACTGAAGATGTATCCATAAAGATGGAGTAAAGATGGATCTTTCCATAAGGAAAGATCAAAAGGGGGAGGGTGCTATGGTGTAGATTCCATTTATTCTAGAGTTAAAAGAAGTAAATGCAAATAAATCTTATTGGAATGTAGGCTATTGAGAGGGAATGCAAGTAATAGGTGTCCTGTCCTTTCCCCTCCCCAGTTTAAGAACCTGTTGGCTATGTGAAAATGACCTGCCTATCTCCCCTCTTCTACCGGCTTTCATCTTTCCATCTCAGGGACGTTAAGCACAGCCACTTCCTTCAGTCTTTTCTCATCAGAGCTTTTTATCACTTTTGCAGCTGCCCAAGAAAGCCCTTCTAGCTTGTCAACACTCTGGAACTCTACAGGAATCGAGAGTATCGCTAGATGTATTCAGAAACACTTTATGTGAAGCAACATCCCCAACATTCTTCCAATAAGCTGTGCCCGTATCTCTGCCCTATCTGCTGAGTATCCTAAGAGAAGAACCTTCCCAATAAGACTCTATTATTTGCTGCTGAATGTCTCCTTGTGTCCACTGCATGAGGCCGGCAATAAAGCAGCACTCAGATCCTGCCAGTTCTGAGGAACTCTGCTTCCATGGCACTTGTAAATCCAACTTGATTTTCATTGCTTCAGCCCACACTTGGCATTTTTATGGGGGAGGCTGCTTGCTATGCTCCCCTCAGTTCGTCTCCCATTTCAGTAACCATGGGAAAAGCCAACAAAGACACAATGCACCCATATTTTGCAAAATGCACCAGGTGTTCACTACTCTTTTGCTACTAAAGGAAGAAGAGTTGCTAGGGTATGAGAGAGACACACTGAAAATGGGCAAACCTTTGATGGTTCTGATGCAGCTAACATTTTGAGGTTTTTGGACCATACCCTACAGACACCCATGTTTGCTAGTTGTTTTGAGGAAGCATTAAAGATTGGGGTGGTGGTAGTTAAGGAGAGAGACAATGATCAGTCAAGCAATGTGTTTGGAAACCATGGGGAAAAGGTGACTTTGTTTCTCCCCAAATACATATTGCAAACGGAACTGATGATGATACAACAGAGCTCTAGCTTAGTGTTGCCAACATTTACACAATGGATTTTTTTTTAAAATCATGTTGAAAGGTAATTTTAGTATGACCTTCCAAGCAATGTGTTAACTTTCTTATTTATGCTTATTTGTTATTCTCAATTACTTTGTTTGCAACCACTTTGCTTAATGATCAAATTTTCAGTCCCATTTGTGGTTGCTAAACAAGGACTACCTGTAGCAAAACCCTGCTTGGATCCAATGCCACTAAGAATCAGGGCTGTTGTTGTTGTTAGCTGCGAAGTCATGTCCGACCCATCGCAACCCCATGGACAACGTTCCTCCAGGCCTTCCTGTCCTCTGTCATCTTCTGAAGTCCATTTAAGCTCTCGCCTACTGATTCAGTGACTCCATCCAGCCACCTCATTCTCTGTCGTCCCTTTCTTCTATTGCCCTCAATCTTTCCCAGCATTAAGCTCTTCTCCAGTGAGTCCTTCCTTCTCATAAGGTGGCCAAAGTATTTGAGTTTCAACTTCAGGATCTGGCCTTCTAAAGAGCAGTCAGGGTTGATCTCCTCTAAGACTGACCGGTTTGATCGCCTTGCAGCAAGGGACTCACAGGAGTCTTCTCCAGCACCATAGTTCAAAGCCCTCAATTCTTTGGCGCTCAGCCTTTCTTATGGTCCAACTTTCACAGCCATACATTGCAACTGGGAAGACCATAGACTTATTTTCCCCCAAAATATGACCTAACTGGGAAATATGCCCTAATGTGTCTTTTGGAGCAAAAATTAATAAGACCCGGTCTTATATTATAGTACATTTTAGTTTTTATCCCAGAGCTGCAACCATATTAAATACCACTGTATAGTGCAACATTGAAGTGCAATATTAGGGGCAGCACAAAGGTAAATACAATGTGAAGGATGTGTGTATATAATGTATGTTCTTATTTGTGGTTTTTACTTGTGTGTAGTGTGCACTGTGGACAGCACTTAATTTCATTGTGAGTTACATAATGACAATAAAGATATTCTATTCTATTCTATTCTATTCTATTCTATTCTATTCTATTCTATTCTATTCTATTCTATTCTATTCTATTCTATTCTATTCTATTCTATTCTATTCTATTCTATTCTATTCTATTCAACATGGGAAACAAGAAGGAAAACTGAGAATAGATACCTAACCTGTGCTGATAACAGTGTCATAGTTATTACGAGATAAAAATGAATAGCTACAATAAATACCTTAAAATAATCTTTAAATATATTGATCTTTTTAAAGTAATGTGTCTAATATTTATTATGATCACAAATAGGCAATTTGGATTTTGATTGCTCTAAATATGAGATCGGGTTTGGACACTGCAGCCAACTGAAACGATTTGATTAGGATTCAAGATTAACACACATAGTCCTTGACTTACCTCCATTCATTTAGCGACAGTTCAAAGTTACAATGGCCCTGGAAAAAGTGACATGATCATTTTTCACACTTGCAAACATTGCAGCATTCCCTGTGGTCACATGACACTTGGCAACTGGTTTGTATTTATGTGATCCATGTGATCCCCTTTTGCCACCTTCTGACAAGCAAATTCAATGGGAAAGTCACTCAACAACCCAGTTACTAAGTTAACAACTTCAGTGCTTCACTTAACAACTGTGGCAAGAAAAATCATAAAATGGGACAAAACTCACCTATCTTGCTTTGTTGTTGTTGTTGTTTGCGAAGTCATGTCCGACCCATCACGACCCCATGGACAACGTTCCTCCAGGCCTTCCTGTCCTCTGTCATCTTCTGGAGTCCATTTAAGCTCACGCCTACTGCGTCAGTGACTCCATCCAGCCACCTCATTCTCTGTCGTCCCCTTCTTCTATTGCCCTCAATCTTTCCCAGCATCAGGCTCTTCTCCAGTGAGTCCTTGCTTCTCATTAGGTGGCCAAAGTGTTTGAGTTTCAACTTCAGGACCTGGCCTTCTAAAGAGCAGTCAGGGTTGATCTCCTCTAGGACTGACTGGTTTGATCGCCTTGCAGTCCAAGGGATTTGCAGGAGTCTTCTCCAGCACCATAGTTCAAGGGCTTCAATTCTTCAATTTTTGCTTAGCAACCATAATTTTGGGCTCATTTGTGATTGTAAGTTGAGGACTACCTCTGTGTTAAAATCCTGAAGTAATAGCAGCTAAACCAATTCATGAAATCAGAATTCTTTCCATAGATTAAGGCTCATATTGCAGGATTGGAGGGTTCCTGAGCCTTTAAGGGTAATGCAGATATTCAGCTGCTTAAGCTTTTCTAATATGGAAAAATCTATACAACAGGTTAGGGCACCCTGGCTGTCTTTGACTGAGTTCCAAAAAGCTAGAGTGTTGCCAGATCTGGTTAATTCTTGGATAAGAAACCATCAAGAAATCCTAGGATTAGAATGGACTAGAGTGGGAAGTGAAAATAAAAGAAATTCTGGAAAGAAAATAATCCAAAACTACTTCTACACTGTTGCCAAGAAAACAACATGGATTTATTTCTCCATGCAGTTAGCAGGAATTGAGGTTGTTCCAAAGGAGACTTTATTTTCTCTACGCAAATACATAGTGTACTTTTATTTTGTATACTTTTGCCCCTTGTTGGTTCACACCAATAATAAAATACAATCAAATATAAAACATAATTATGGCAAAAGCTTTACCTGCTTATATCCTACCTGACAGACATCTTCTTCTCTGAACAGCCCCTGTTTGGGAAGAAGGGGTGAGCCAAGGCTCCAAACACACCACGTTTCCTATTCCTACCTGAAACTTGCTGGGCGAAAATATCCAAAGCCCTACATGGCATGGGTCCGGAGTACCTTAGGAATCACCTGCTGCCAGTGTCAACGTCCCTCCGTCCAGTGCGCTCCCACAGAGAGGGCCTCCTAAGGGTTCCGCCGTTCGGAGAATGCCGTCTGGTGGCTCCCAGAGGGAGGGCGTTCTCTGTGAGCGCGCCTGACCTATGGAACCGTTTACCGGTTGAGCTCCAGATGGCTCCCGACCTTCGCTCCTTCCGACGCGACCTAAAAACATATCTGTTTGAGCAATCCGGTCTGGTCTGACGGGTTCTGTTTTAATTATTGTTTTAAGATAACTATCTTCTGCATTTGGGCAAAATTAGGGTTTAATTTGTTTTCAATATCTGTATTTGTGCATTCTGTTATTTATGTCACTGTTCACCGCCCTGAGTCCTTAGGGAGAACGGCGGTATACAAATCAAACAAACAAACAAACAAACAAACAAATAAATAAATAAATAATATAAATTTGCCTCTGTATATGCATGTAGTGAAACATTATGCTAGTATTTTTGCTTCATTTAAAGCGGATTTCTAAATTCATGTTCAGTTTACTAGGCTTGCAAAATCAGAGGGATCAATGGATGAGTGTGCAAAAAAATATAAGAACTGCTAGGAAATACCAGGTTAAGGATTTCAGGACAGAACAATATACTTTGTGGAAGTTGCCTAAGAGTGGCAAATAAGCTGTGCTGATAGAAGTTAGTTAGAGGTTGAGCAAAAATAGCAACCAGAACAGTCAGGCTGTGGTTAGCCAGCCTGAATTTCTATGATTATTGTAGGAGAAGTAGCAGCTTAGGAATTTAGCTGGTTATACCTCTTCTAGAGGGAGAACAAGTTTCTCTCTTTCTAAGGAAGATGACAAGGCTCCAGACAATACCAGCTCCACCACTTGTAGAATGGATCTTTCTTCTTGGTTGGTGAAAACACTCAGGGAGAAACAAGAGACTGGGTGAGGGTGGTGGTTAATGTATCCTCAGGAACACTTGTCTTAAAAGAAGTAGCTGTGTATCTCCTCCTCAAAAAGCCATCACTTTGCCCAGCTATTTTGGACTCTAGTAGCCAGTCTCCAACTTCCCATTTTGCAGAAAGTTTGAAGAGAAGGTAGAGGGCTTGCAAAGAACACTGGATAAAGCAAATTATTTGGATTATAATGTTATGAACCATAGTATGCTTCTTCTGGCTTTCTTCAAGTGTTGGGAGTAAATGGCACTACTCTTCTGGAATGATTGTCCTACTTCAATAATAATAATAATAATAATAATAATAATAATAATAATAATAATAATAATAATAATAATAATAATAATAATAATAATAAGAAGAAGAAGAAGAAGAAGAAGAAGAAGAAGAAGAAGAAGAAGAAGAAGAAGAAGCTGAAGGGGACCTTGGAGGTCATCTAGTCCAACCCCCTGCTCAGGCAGGAAACCCTATACCATTTCAGACAAATGGCTGGCCAGTCTCTTCTTAAAAACTTCCAGTGTTGGAGCATTCACCACTTCTGGAGGCAGGTTGTTCCACTGGTTAGTTGTTCTAACTGTCAGGAAGTTTCTCCTTAGTTCTAGGTTGCTTCTCTCCTTGACTAGTTGACTAGTGGTAGTTCTGGTAGGGAAGAAAGGCTGAATCCTTGAACTCTCCATTGAGGAGTGCAGTGTAGCTCAAATTCTCTCCCCTTCTGTTTTGCATCTACCTAATCTGATCCATGAAGTCACTTGGAGAGGAAATTCATTAACATGGGATTAATTATCCCCAGTTTGACTTCTTGAGAATGGTTGCACCACTGTCTCTTTCAGGACAGGCGACACCATCCCTTTCCTAAATGTGCATTAATTACTGCCTTATCCAGCTTCCTGTTAGATCTATGAAAGCTTTCATCAACCAGGAAGGATAGGGATACCATGGTGGAGCTGATGTTGCAAAAAACCCTGCCATCTTCCTCAAAAAGACAGACCCTTGTTTGCCCTTGAGAAGAAGTAAAACCAGTTAAGTGCTGAAGCTGCTTCTTCTCCTACACTAATCATAGAGATTAAACTAACCACAGATTGGCCATTGTTCCCCTTTCTTATTTTTTGCTCTAGTCTTCCAGATCAGCCTCTCACTACATGAAACCAACGGGAGAGAAAATCCACTGGTATGAGATTAGGTATCATCAATACATTGTTGTTATCCAGTCGTACATCTTGACTCCAGACCCAACAGGAGATGCAGCAGAGGCTCTATCCTAGTATCTGAAAGTTGTGAAGATTGTGGATGGAACAAATTTAAGCTTAACCTCAGCAAGAAAGAAAGGCTGTGGGTATGGAAACTAATAACAACAACAAAAAGCTTATTAGAACAAAGCAATGGTTTACAGCAGGGGTCCCCAAACCCCGGTCTGTAGACTGATATGGGGCCGTGGCATGCCAGCAACTGGTCTGCACAAACAAGCAAAATCCCATCGGTGAGATGCAGGCAGCACACAAAACCACATACCCTCCGGTCCACGGAAAAACCTCTCTCCACGGAACTGGTGCCCAAAGGATTGAGGACGTCTGGTTTACACAGGAAAGAACAAAATGCAGAACCTCTCAAAGTTCACAAACATTTGGTATATAGGTTAGCCTTTCTTTCTTAATTTAGTGGTTTTGATTGGGCCTTCTTCCTTTTCTTGATTGCAAAATCATTGGAGAAGGAATAAAACTAGTTTTAGATATAGATTTTCCTTGCCTGCTGGAGTATCACATGGACATTTCCTAATATTTCAACCCATCACACACTAACCTGATAGAGGAGTAAAATCTAAGTAACAGTACTAAGTACTGACAAGAAAATATGATTGAACTCAGTGGAATGTTTTCATCTATTGCGCTGCTTCTCCAAGTCTCAACTAATGCCAGATTATTCTAAAGTTGTATTTTGAAGAGCTCCAATAATTTATAGCCAGCTTTCAACTTTCAAATTTCAGTGTACCATAGAACAAAATAAACACATCCTGGTGGTGTGTTTTTGTATTCTCCTGCTCAAGCAGAGTATTATAGGCTCCAGGTAGACTGGCTTGACTTTCAATGGCCAAAGCCACAGAAAATTGTAGGGACAGAGAACAATCCTGAAGGTGTTCCTTAATCCATTCCTTTAGCACTTTCTCCCTGATAAAAAATGCTTATTATTCTATTTGGAAAAAGAAAGGTGGGTCCTTGGGAACACTGTAGTTTACCAAAAGGGGAAACTCTGCCATAGCATAACTGGCCTTCCTCGATAGTAAGTACTGTATAATTTACAGCCTTTTATTTTCTTTTTTCAAAACACAAATATCAGATTACACAAAGAGATATTTTGCCACTGTTATTAGAGCAGACCCAGAAGAATAAGTAGAGAGGCATTTCTTCCAGAAAGATGCAAAGCATAACTTGTGAGAGCAAGAAGAATTTTATGGTTTCTACTTTTGCTGCAAAGAAGCTAGGGAGGATTTAAAATCACAAGATTTTTTTTCTTCCACAAAGAAATAAATATGTGGCGTATATGGGTCTAGATCAGAAGTATTAATTTATTTTTATATTTATTTGAGGTTATTGCTCTCACCATTGTATTCCATCTGGCCCTGCTGGATGGAATGGATCCATCCAAAATATCTGCTGAGTGTCAGGTTGCTGATTCACAGGCTACTACTCCATCATTGTATCTGTAGCTGTGCCTATATCTCCACTTATTTATTTAAAATATCCCACTGAATTCAATTAGCCTTCTACTTGAGCATATAAATATAGGATTGCTCTAAAACATTTTTTTTAAAAAAATGAGCATAATTCCCTTAATGACTTTTAAAAACCATAGTGGACTAAGAAATGTTTTAACCAAACGATTAACCACAAAGCGTTTTAAGCAAATAGCAATTAAAAGATCAGAAGGTGAAATGCCGCTTAGTGTTAAAACGCTGAGGACAGAGAGGTAGAATGTTTTAAAAGGTTGACATTAAAGGTGGTTTTTTTCCATTAACCCGCTATTGTACAGGCATTTTAATAACATCAAAATACAGATGAAGAAGATATTTTGATGGAAATCAAAAGACTGATGGAATATGCTGATAAAATAGCAGACAGGTAGTCAGTTACAATGGGATGAAGGGCAGCAGATGCAATGTAACAGGCTCTGCCCCCACCCACCCCGACCCCAGAGGGTCTGGCATATATCAAAACCACCTATCTTTAAAACCATGAAAAAGTGCTAAGGCTGCTCAGGGAACAGAGTCTGTGGACTGGCGTGATATTTCCACTATCCCACAAAAACATCTTTTTCTGTTCCCCCCCCCCCACTAAAAACAAGGAGAGGAAAGGAGAGGAAAGGAGAGGAAAGGAGAGGAAAGGAAAACTTGATGGATATGTGATCAATGATAACCTTACCTAGATGACTTGGAAAAGGTGAACAGATAAGGTATGGCAATTCCAAAACAGATGTCTAATGGAAATATTCCTAGAGCTACAGGGAGTGAAGGATCTTGCATATCCCATCAATGAGGCGGTATCCACTGGTAGGATCTAGGAGAAGGGCCTTCTCAGCCCAGAGGTGAGGCAAGCCCACATTTTTCTGGTTTTCCAAAAGCGTCTTAAATCCTGATTTGGTCAATTAGTATGAGAGTCTAAAAGTTTGATGCAGCTCTGGGGATGGCTGGTGGCCTGAGAACACTTCCGCTGCCTTGTTAATCTCCTAGCCTTTGAATTTTAATCTGATTCTATTTGTAAATTTTACCTTATTTTTAATCCTATTTTTAAGCTAGGTTTTTATTTGTGTACTTATGGTTTAATTATGATGTTGTTCTAAATCGCCCAGAGTCACTTAAGTGAGATGGGTGAGGTAGAACCTAATGAATGAATATTACTGACCATCCCCTTACATGGGAACAGTATGCATTGGTTTCACAGGATGGTTGCCTACATACTGAATAAAAACAGCAACATAAAGCATGTGCAAGGCAATGTGTTGCAAATATCCAATGCACTCTCCTCCTCTTGTTTTCTCCACAACAACCCTGTGAGGTGGGTTAGGTTGAGAGAGAGAGTGACTGGCCCAAGGTCATCCAGCTGTCTTTCATGGCTATGGCTTCCCGGTCTTAATCACCACTGGTGTATACATGGTGCAAGCACAGAAAATAGTCCTAGGAATTTATATTTCTGTAGCATCCCTATCAAACTTTACTACCTTAGGATAGGTCTGGAGTAACAGACTTCCAAGAGTTCAAGAAATGCATCTCACAATTCTAGGAAAATAGAAGATATGTACTTAGATATTCTGTTCTCAATAGAAGGGGCTGTACATAATTTTGTTTTAGTCCCCCCCCAATCATCAACAGGAGCAAAATAAATTATACAAAATAATAAAATGCTGCAAATCTACTTAATTATGCAGAGTGCCAAAGTATACCCAAACTGGTTTTAAAGTCTCTAGATATTACAATATTTTTAATCTTTGAGATTCAATTGTGGGGAAAAAATATCTGGAAATGTATATACCGTACCAGTTTTCTCCCATCTAATATCATCTCAGTGTATTGGATGACAATTTCCTCTATCAGTTGCTGGGATGTCGGAAGCTGTAGACCAACATATCTGAAGGGCATGTTTAAATTACTATTATTACCCTTAGTTTTTCAATCCATGCATGCACACAATCATGAGAACTTGTAGCCTAACAGAAATATAGCGTAGACCTTTCAGACAGTTTTATGATAAAAAAAACCTTCTCCTGGTTGCTCCTGTGCAACTTCAGCCACACTTCCTGGAAAATTATCTTCAAAGGAACATAGAGAAGATAGGATCTGACTAAACATATAAACTTCATTTCCTTGGAAAATAAAGAAGAGGGATAACTTGTTGGTTTGGACTATCTTAACGAAAGACTCGGAGAGTAAAGTAGAGGCCAAGTAGGAAATAACTAGAGCCAAAAAAGAGATAGTTAAGTTCTCAGTCTAGAAGATGGCATGTGCTCAGGAGGGGGTTCTCATGAAAGAGAAATGAAGCATACAGTAGGACTACAGTCTCAATATTAGAAGTGAAGCCACATTATTAGTCACTGAAAGGATTAAGAACAAAGCTAACACTTAGATGTTTTGGATACATAATATAAAGGCGCCTATCACTGGAGAAGGCCCTTATGTTGGGTAGCTGAAAAAGAACACAAAAGTAGTGAGATAATCTCACTGATGACACAAGCATGAGCTCACAAGAACTCAGACAGAAAATCCTAATGAAATAATATGCATTGTGTCGTGAAAAGTCAGAAGTAATTGATTGACGCAAGAGCAAAACTGGAAGTAAGTAAGTAAGTAAGGTGGATGGTCACACATGGCAGATCATCGGGATTTTGGTAGCCCACGTTTGGTAGCCCAAATCAATGGGGCAGGGAGCAGAGGAATGTGACTTGAGTGGTTACTCCAGTTGGTGGGATTAGGGGGGGGGAGGGCAAACTCCTGATCCTGCTTTCTTACTCCCCATCTGCATTCATTATCACTGCAGACATTATCTTCTCCAACATCAAAAACTCCTCCCCCTTTGTTGAGGGACTCAACAGAGGGCCTTTTCTTCTCTTTGCCACTGGGCAGTTTCCTCCCTTCAGTCTCAAGGGCAGTTTTTGCCCCCCAGTGAAATACAAAAAGTGCTGACACAGGGCCTTTGTATCTCTTCTGTTTTTCAAATTGGGCTATCTTTTATTTCCATTGATTGGAGCCTTCTCCCCCACAACTTCTCCCCCCACCCTGGTCCTATGTATTGCAAGAAAAGACTACTGCAAAAGGCTAAGAAGTCCTGGTCTTGCTCTGTTCATAGGACAGAGCGGCCTGTGAGATTTGATTAAACAGAATGACACCCGAGGCCCTCTGTAAGAAGGCTTTGTTACAACTCCAGGGAAGGGCAAGCAACGCACTGCAGTCCAGTTATTGACTGACCAAAGACATAGGAAATGTTCTCTCCCTACAGATTGTTGTTTCAGCTTCACAGCCAGCTTGGCTCCTTCATTTCCACAGCTCGAAATGCAATTCTCTTCAAATTCAAAGGACTGAGCTTTTGACTAATCTATCTACTCTCAAACAATTGTCCTGATGGGTAGAAATTCTGCTAGTTTAGTCCAGCATATTGGATAGGGCATTAACAGAGAGATAGAATCAAGATGACATCAAGTGTTACCACCACTTTATAATGCCTTGGTGTAAGACCACACTTGGAATACTGCATCCAGTTTTGGTCAGCACGATATAAAAAAGATGTTGACGTCACTTCCAACATCGGAGGTATGGCTGTTTCCTTGTTGCTGGAGAAGATTGGGGGAAGGGGTGCTTCACTCATTTGTGTTTGCGGGCATCTGGAGGCATCTGGCTGGGGAGCAGGAAATTGAATGCTAGACTAGATTGCTCTGATCCAGCAGAGCTTTTCTTTAGAATCTTCTCTGCAGAAATATACTTTTCTCTGTCGCACACTATAAGGAGATCTCAAAGATCAGCCTGTTATATAGGGGCACAGTGGAGAAACGCACAGAATGAGAAGATTGGTTCAACACTTGCTAGTTCATCCTCTCCTCTTGCTGTGGTAAATTGTAACATCCTTCACAATTATTAAGAATTGTTAATTATCAATCTTTTTCTTACAATTTATAACCTGCATAGACAGTGGAACAGCATGCAACAATACCAAATTTCCTCAGCTCTTGTCTATAACTGACTAAAAGATATGACCAAGCATTTATAAGTAAAAAAATCTGCAATGCTACAGATTTCAAGATTCAAAGCTTTTTTTCTTTGTCTCATTCCAATGACTCATCTCATTGCTAAGTATTTGCAGCAAACACCTAAAAGAGACTTAATCTAATCACCTTAGGCTATTGGTTGCCCATCTGGAACAACTACCAGCTCTCTGGAGTTTTCCGTAAAAATATGGCTTAAGTCTTCACAGTTGAAAATTGAGAGCCATTGGCATCTGCGGCTCCTGGAACTCCAGTGGCCCCATCCAGGTGCAGCTTGCATGGATGGCTGAGTTACGCTGAGGCTGAGTTTCTCAATAAACCAGATCTGCTTCCTTCGTTCTGAGTTTCATTTAAGCAAACCACCCTTTTTGAAACGAACAAGCTCAATTCTTCAATAAATACCTTCACCTGGAAATAATCTGGTTAAACTGTATTGCCCAAGATAAGATTGGTCTTACTCTCATCTCCATGGCTGCTTGGTACAATATCTGCCAGGCTCTTCTTTGCCTACATGAATGCAAGATCTGCCCAAGGGGCTTTTCTGTCTCCTTAAGTGCAAATCGTATGTCTGAACTATCCACCTGTTTAGATTGAGGTTGTTGTCTCACGCCTGTTGTTGTTTTTTCCTTTATACAAACAGAGTTCTCCACCAGCATCGCTGTAGTCTGACATATCACCGGACACTGGTTTGGAGAAATCTGGGCCAATGGTTATTATCACTGAAATATTATTGAATGCTATTTTGCAGGACTGGAGGGAATATGGGAATGGGAACATGTTAGCTGCACATGACTAGGGGATAGATAGGGGAAATAGAAACAGGTTTCCCACATAGGCTGGACCACCTGTGGCTGAGCAAGTTAAACCACTTGCGGCCCTTGGGCTAATTTTAAAACTCATTTGTCCTCCTTTTGCTGTCCCTTATCGGAAAGAGGAAGGGTGTCACAAAGAAAGGGAAAAGGAATGTCTTAGATCAGGAGTCTTCAAACTTGGCCCTTTTATGACTTGTGGATTTCAACTGCCAGAATTCCTCAGCCAGGCACACCGGCTGAGGAATTCTGGGAATTCAAGTCCACAAGTCATAAAAGGGCCAAGTTTGAAGATCCCAGTCTTAGAGCGATAATGAGTGTGTCCTTCAATTGAAAAAGGGGTTCCCTTCAACTTATATCTCTCATAAGATCTTGTTGCTCACCACACTGTACACCTTTCAGAACCAGTGGTGGATTTAGAAATTATGTCCGCTTCTATACATGCACATGTGCCACAAAAAACCAGGGCTTCTTTGCTTTGTAGTGTTTAAATGTGGAATGGTTGTTTTGTGAGGGTGTCTGTGTAAACTGGCAGAATCAAATTCTAAAACATCTGAGTCTTCCAGTGTAGATGAACATTTCTTGTACCAAGGAGAAACTTCCTGACAGAACAATTAACCAGTGGAACAACCTGCCTCCAGAAGTGGTGAATGCTCCAACACTGGAGGTTTTTAAGAGGAGACTGGACAGCCATTTGCCTGAAATGGTATAGGGTTTCCTGCCTGAGCAGGGGGTTGGACTAGATGGCCTCCAAGGTCCCTTCCTTCTTCTTCTTCTTCTTCTTCTTCTTCTTCTTCTTCTTCTTCTTCTTCTTCTTCTTCTTCTTCTTCTTCTTCTTCTTCTTCTTCTTCTTCTTCATTATTATTATTATTATTATTATTATTATTATTATTAAATTATTATTATTTTCTTATTTATTTATTATTATTATTTTCTTATGACAGAGTCTCCTATAAAGCACTGTGGATTAGGGAGATAGTTGTAGTCCACAGTCATGTTTCTTGAGATGGGTGCCAACACAAATATGATAGATGGATAGATGAGAGAGAGACATAGAGAGAGACCATAGTGTATCTCTCTTATCAGAAAGTTACATTGTTAGGTAAAAGGAATTTTCAAACATGTGATTCTCCAAATGGAGCCTCCACAAGTACAGTCCTTCCCTCCTCCTGAAAGTGTATCATTTCCTTCTGCTAAAGATCCCAACGAAGTGTTTATCCCGAGTTCCTCATTGCTCTTATTCAAAGAAAGGAATTCAATGTCAGATGCAAAATACTATAATTTTTCACTCATTGTTAAAATGTGTAGTAGATACAATAGATTTCAAAATTTATTCCAGTAATGGAGTTAATCAGAATTTAATTGGGAAGAGAAAGCAAAGGAGATAAGAAAACAAACTTAGGACAAGTCCAATGACAGCTACAATGCTGGAACAGGGTAGATATTATAAATCAGGTTTGATGGGAGCAATATGATAATTGGCCTGGATATTCCATGGGTCCCAAAAGTGAAGCTGATATTTTGTTACTGTCTTTTGGAAATGAAGTGTGCAAGTAATCAAACAACACAAGTCTTTAGTCCAGTGTTTCTCAACTTTGACAACTTGAAGAAGTATTGACTTCAACTCCCAGAATTCTCCAGACACTTTATCTGTCTGGGGAATTCTGGGAGTTGAAGTCCATACATCTTCAAGTTGCCAAGATTAAGAAGCACTGCTTTAGTCTGTACCACAAATTCTCTTTAAATATTGACACTTGAAAGCTTCTGTAAAATTCTTCTACAGCTGAATCTAGTTCATCAGAAATCGTTTAGAATAGAATTCTTTATTGGTCAAGTGTGGTTGGATACACAAGGAACTTGTCTCCAGTGCATAAGCTCTCAGTGTACATACAAGCAACAAGTGATAAATCATAATCATAATCAACATAAAAATGCATTCATCATAATCATAAGATACATTTAATGATAGTCATAGGATATTAAATAAGCAAAGAACATAAATTGTACTAGGATACTAAATAAAACAATTACGGTAATATAAATCGTAAGATACAAGCAACAGAGCTACAGTCATAAGAAGATAAGGAGATAGGAAAGTTGAGAAGAATAGTAATACAGTCTTACTAGGTAGTTTGACAGTGTTGTAGGAATTAGTTGTTAAGGAGAGTGATGGCATGGGGGAAAAATGTCCTTATGTCTAGTCGTTCTGCTGTGCAATGCTCTATAGTGTCGTCTTGAGGGAAGAAGTTGAAACAGTTTATGTCCAGGATGTGAGGGGTCTGTAGATATTTTCACAGCCCTCTTTCTGGCTTGTGCAGGTCCTCAATGGAAGGCAGGCTGGTAACAATTGTTTTTCTGCAGTTCTAACTATCTGTTGAAGTTTGTGTCTGTCTTGTTTGGTTGCAGTGCCAAACCTGGTGGTTATAGAGGTGCAAATGACAGACTCAGTAATTCCTTTGTAGAACTGTATCAGCAGCTTCTTGGGCAGTCTGAGCTTTCCAGGTTGGCGCAGAAAGAACATTCTTTGTTGTGCTTTTTTGATGACATTTTTTTTTATTGAAAAGTTTTAACATACAGTTTATCTTTAACAATCCCCCCTCCCCCTCCCCTCTCCCTCCCTACCCCTCCCCCCTCCCCCCCCGACTTCCCAGAGCTAAATACAAGGTATATAAAAAAAACAATCATAAACAACCATATACTAACAACCATAAACTCTAAAATCCATCACTCTCTAGCTTGTATAGGATAATACAAACCTTAATGATATTAAATATATATAGAGAAAAAAAGAAAGAAATAAAGAAAGAGAAAGAGAAGGAAGACTTATTCAAATGCTACATGAAACTTCTTAACCCTTTATTTGTTCTGGATATACTCAATCCATTTTCTCCATTCCATAATATAACGTTCTTGCGAGTGATCTTTCAAATAAGCCGAGATCTTTGCCATCTCTGCCAGGTCGGAAACCTTTAAAGTCCATTCTTCTATGGTCAGCAGTTCCTCTTTCTTCCAATACTGACCTATCAAAAGTCTTGCTGCCGTAATTAAATTCAACATCAACTTAGTGTCCACAACCATAGCATCTGTGATTATTCCCAACAAGAAGAGTTGCGGGCAAAACTTTATCCTTTGCTTGAAGATCTTCTGCATATTCCACCAAATTTTTATCCAGAAGGCCTTAACCTTTTTACAAGTCCACCATACATGAAAATATGATGCATCTTCATCACCACACCTCCAACATTTTGGTTGATAATTCGGATACATACTTGCAAGCTTTTTAGGATCTAAATGCCATCTATAAAACATTTTATAAAAGTTCTCTCTTAGATTTTGAGCTTGTGTAAATTTTACGTTCCTCACCCAAATCTTTTCCCACGTGTCCATTGTAATAACTTCTTGAATATTTTGAGCCCATTTTATCATACAATCCTTAACAAGTTCTGTTTCTGAGTCAATCTCTATCAATGCAAGATATATCCGTTTAATATGTGCTAGACCCTGATTTCTGATTTGCTTTATCAGATTTTCATCAGTCATTGTAAAACCATTTTTCTGATCTTCTTTCCACCTGGCCCGTAGCTGAGTATATTGAAACCAATTCTGAACAATCTTCTCATCTCGCAAGAGACTATATGATTTCAAACACCAGACATTTCTTTCCAAGCTTAGAATCTCCTTGTACGTAGTCACATCATGTTTAAAACCAGCATGTATATTTTCTATTGCGTGTTTTGGAATTGCCCACAATGGTATCTTACAGTCTAACTTATGTCTGTACTTCTTCCAAACTCTCAGCAATGCCTGTCTTAAAATATGCACTCTAAACACATTATCTACCTTCTTATCATACAACAAATATGCATGCCAGCCAAATAACAAGTCGTGGCCCTCAAGATTTAATAATCTCTCTTGTGTCAAATTAATCCAATCACTTATTCCTGCTAGCGCAGCAGCTTCATAATATAATTTAAGATTGGGCATTTTAAGACCACCTCTTTCACGAGTATCCTGCATAATCTTGAGTTTAACTCGTGGCCTTTTCCCTGCCCAAACAAATTTATTGATACCTCTCTGCCATTCCTCCAAGTTAGAATCTTTCTTAAGAACCGGTATCATTTGAAATAAAAATAAGAATTCAGGCAGGACATTCATTTTTACTGCTGCGATTCGCCCCAACAAAGACAGTTGCAATTTTTCCCAACTCTCCATTTCTTTTTGGATTTTTCCCCATAATTTTTCATAATTATTTTTATATAATTTTGTATTAGAGGGCGACAAAAGCACCCCCAAATATTTGACCCTTTTGACAATCTCAAATCCAGTTAACCCTTCTAAAAGGGCCTTTTGCGATGCTGTCATGTTTTTGGCCAAGATTTTAGTTTTTTGTACATTAACTTTAAATCCAGAAACCTTCCCATATTGCATTATTATCTCCATCAGGTCCACAACAGAGCTCTCCGGCTGGGTCACTGTAACAACCAGATCGTCTGCGAACGCTCTCAATCTATAGTCCTGATCTCTAATCTGTATACCCTTAATTCTTTCCGAATTTCGTATTTTTACCAATAATATCTCCAATGTTAACACAAATAACAAAGGCAATAGCGGGCACCCTTGCCTTGTACCCTTCTCAATATTACATACTTCTGACAAACTATTGTTAACTATTATTCGAGCTGTTTGTTTTTGATATAATGCCCTAATTGGTTGCAAAAATTTATCCCCAAAATTCATTTTATCTAAAACTTTCATCAAAAATTGCCAATTCAGTTGATCAAAAGCTTTTTCAGCATCTAAAAAAATTAGCGCCGCAGGGATCTGGTTGTTCCTTTCCAAAAATTCCAACACATCAACTATATGCCTCACGTTATTTTTCATTTGCCTACCACTAATAAACCCAGTTTGATCCCCATGAATCACCCGTTGCAGAACCCTCATCAATCTATTAGCCAGCACCTTAGCAAATATCTTGTAGTCTGTATTTAATAGTGATATCGGTCTATAGTTCTTTACTTGAGTAGCATCTTGGTCTTCCTTCGGAATCAGAGAGATAAAGGCAGTTCTCCAAGATGGAGGCACCTTTCCCCCTCTCTGGATTGTCTGGAACAATTCCTTTAACGGTTTAACCATCTCTAATTGTAAATTTTTGTAGTAGGCCGCAGTCAAGCCATCTGTACCTTGTCGACCTTCAGCTCCTTAATTGCTGTAAATATTTCTTCTTCTGTAATCAATTTGTACTTGCGTAAGAACCGGGATGCTACATTCTCCAAATATTCATCAATGTCTTTTTCATTAATCTTCTCCTTAGCATATAATTTAGAATAAAAGTCCACAAAGGCTTCCTTAATAAGATCCTGTTGAAACACTACCTTCCCCTTATGTTCAATTTTGTCTATGTTAGAAGCCCTCTGCTTTTTCCTTAGTCTATAAACTAGCCATCTACCTGGCTTATTAGCATTGCAGAAAGTATTATGCCTGGCAAACCTCAAGTTGGTTGCCACTTGATCAGCCATTAATTTATCAAATTGTCCTCTTAATAGCTTGTTGTTTTGTTGTTGTTAGTTGCGAAGTCGTGTCCGACCCATCGCGACCCTATGGACAATGTTCCTCCAGGCTTTCCTGTCCTCTGCCATCTTCTGGGCTCCATTTAAGCTCACGCCTACTGCTTCAGTGACTCCATCCAGCCACCTCATTCTCTGTCGTCCCCTTCTTCTATTGCCCTCGATCTTCCCCAGCATTAGGCTCTTCTCCAGTGAGTCCTTCCTCCTCATTAGGTGGCCAAAGTATTTGAGTTTTAGCTTCAGGATCTGGCCTTCTAAAGAGCAGTCAGGGTTGATCTCCTCTAGGACTGACCGGTTTGATCGCCTTGCAGTCCAAGGGACTCGCAGGAGTCTTCTCCAGCACCAGAGTTCAAAGGCCTCAATTCTTTTGCGCTCAGCCTTTCTTATGGTCCAACTTTCACTGCCATACATTGCAACTGGGAAGACCATAGCCTTGACTATACGCACTTTTGTTGACAGGGTGATGTCTCTGCTTTTTAGTGTGCTGTCTAGATTTGCCATGGCTTTCCTCCCCAGGAGCAAGCTTGATAGCTTGATAGCCTCCTTAATCTTGATAGCCTCCTTAATCTTCACATCCAATGGATTCAAAATCAAAGCATTCTCTTTTTCCTTAATTTCATTCTCCAATTCTTTCCTTCTAGCTTCCAAAGTACGT
This sequence comes from Vipera ursinii, assembly GCF_947247035.1. Classification (NCBI taxonomy): domain Eukaryota; kingdom Metazoa; phylum Chordata; class Lepidosauria; order Squamata; family Viperidae; genus Vipera; species Vipera ursinii. The sequence goes on from NC_139513.1 coordinate 128,133,547, forward strand.
CTATGTTTGTTATTCATATATATCAACACTCCTCTCATATAGGCCTTGCTAGCATCCCAAACCATATCCATAGAAGTATCCTTATTCATATTAATTTCAAAAAAATCCTTCATTCGCTGTTTACACTCTTCCACATTTTTCTGGTTTCTAAACAAATTCTCATTTACGCGCCATGAGCGCCTATCTCTATTGTCCTTATTAATCTCTAACCATACTGGGCTATGGTCAGAAATAGCTCTTGCACAAATCTTTACCTTCTTAATCCTAGAAAAAAAATCATTAGTCAGCAAAATAAAGTCGATCCTAGAAAAAGATTGGTGTCTATCAGAAAAAAAAGTATAGTCCTTTTCATGCGGGTGTGTGTCACGCCAAATGTCTCGCAATTCCAAATCATCCTTCATTTCAAAAAAAGACTTAGGCAGTCTGGCATGACACGGAATACGCTTAAAAAAACCAGCCTTATCCATCTGTACGTCCAAAACGCCATTCCAATCCCCCATAAAAATAAACGATTTGTAATCCAACAGAGTAAGCTTTGTATGAAGTAAGCTAAAAAAGTCAGCCTGTTGTTGTTGTTGATTAGGAGCATACAGTCCAACTAAAAGCGTTTTTTTGCCTTCTAGCAACAAATCTATCATTACGTATCTTCCATGCTTATCTGCTTCAATTAAGTCCGCTGTTATAGCACTTTTAACATAAACAACCACTCCGTTTTTCTTATTCATTGCAGAGGCAACAAATTGCGTACCCAATCTTGAATTCAATAAAAACTTTTGGTCCATAGCCCTAATATGCATTTCTTGCAAGCAAATAACATCAGTCTTAAATTGTTTTAAATATTGAAAAACTTTCTTTCTCTTCTGAGGCGAATTTAATCCATTGACATTCCAAGTTAAAAATTTAATCACCATACTTGTCGCCCCGAAGCTTTTGGAGCACCTCTTCAATGGCCCTGTCTCCTTTAGGCCGCGCTCCTCCCACTGCCTCGCTGTAAGTGCGCTTTGAAAGTTCCATAAACTTCTGCTGGTCTTGTTCTTTTATTTGTTTTGCTCTTTTTAATGCAGCACGCGTCACCCTCAGCTCTCCAACATCAGCCAACAAAGTTGTAGTTTGATCCCCTCCAGCACCATCCTCCTCTGTCTGGCCATCTTCAGCTTCATGAGGTTTTTCTTCACCAGGTCCCTTTGCCGCTTCCAGAAGTGATAGTGGGGTTGCTTTTAAAACATTATTGTAGAAATCACGCGCCTGTGCCACAGTAACCAGACGGTATCTTTTACCTTCATGCATCGCCACCAACCCAACTGGAATCTCCCATCTGAACCTTATATCACGTTGTTTAAGTTCCTGCACAAGAAATGCAAAGTCCTTTCTTCTCCTTAAAATCTTTGGAGGAATTTCCTTTAAAACCAAAACTTCTTGGTCAGCAACCACTACTTTAGTATCATAGGCAGCTTGAATAACTTCATCTCTAATTTCTCTCTTTGTAAAATAAACCACCACATCTCTAGGTAACTTCCTCTGTCTGGCAATCCATGAATTTACACGAAAAGCTTTATCCATGCATCCCTTTATTTCAGATGCTGGCTGACCCAATACTGCTTCCAGAGCTTCAGAAATCAGCTGCTTTAAGTCTTCTTTAATATTTTCTTTTAAACCTCTGATTCTAACAGCATACTGCATCTGGTGAAACTGAACAAGGCTTAACTCTCTGTCCATTTTGTCTCTTAAATCTTCATTCTCCAATACCTTTACTTCTAATACAGCATTTTTTTGAGTCAAATCTTCCACTTTTTCTTCCAAGCCTTGCACACATTCAGCCACACTTTCCACTGTAGACAAAATGTCTACCCTCATCGCACTAAATTTCTCTTCCATCCTCTCTTCTATTCTCTCCTCCATTTTTGCCAATTTATCACCCAATGTTTCTAAAATTACCTGGGCATGCTTTTCAAGGGCATCTTGTAAATCCTTCGATGTCAATGCAGCAGGAGGAAGCAAGGCTTGCAACGATGTCTGTTGCACCGGAGAAGTTCCAGCACTCCGAAGAGTTTTTGAGGGAGGTTTAGCCGCCATCTTTAACTTTCACTTGTGACGCACTTTCACTTTAAGTTTAAAAAGTCCATTAAGCTCGAGAGTAAAAATAAAGATCCTCTTCACCTTTTCCTCTTGTACCGCTCTGCCTGCTCCTTTTGTTCCAGAGTCTTTCCTTCTGGCAGGGGTGGTCGCAAACGCCTGGCTCTGCTCCAAAAAATCCGGAGCAGAGACGCTGACCAGCTGGGAGCAACCCAGGCTACGGGGGAGTTCGATCCTTCAGCCGCCCGAGCTTTAAACTCAGGCGGCCCCGGAGAACTCGACCCCTACCTGGGGCCTCACCCCCTCCTCTTCTCCTGAGGAGGGGGCTTCAAATTCACCCGAACAGCTGATCGGCGCTGTTTCGGGTGAAAACTACACAGCTGAGCCGCGGGCAGCCCGAAAAGGCTGTCTCCGGCGCCGCGCCGCCACCGGAAGTCTTTTTTGATGACATTTTTGATGTTAGGTGCCATTTTAAATCTTGAGGTTATTATAGAGCCTAGAAATTTGAAAGTCTCTACTGTTTATAGTGTGTTGTCTAGTATTGTAAGAGATGGCAGAATAGGAGGGTTTCTCCTAAAATATACTATCATTTCTACAGTTTTGAGTGTGTTCAGTTCAAGATTCTGGCCGTTACCACAAGGCTAATTGTTCAACTTCCCATCTGTATGCAGATTTGTAGTTGTCTCGAATGAGACCAATCACTGTTGTATCATCTGCAGTACTTTAACAGAGGGATCCTTTGAGATGCAGTCCTTGGTATAGAGAGAGAAGAGGAGAGACCACACAGCCCTGGGGGTCCCCTGTGCTAATTGTACAGGTATCTGATGTGATTTTGCCTAGCTTCACTGCTGCTTCCTGTTAGAAAGCTTATGATCCACTTACATGCGTGGTCAGGAATGGCTGGGTGAATCAGTTTAGTTAGAAGAATATCTGGAATGATGGTATTGAATGCTGAGCTGAAGTTTACAAAAAGGGCCCTTGCATAGGTCCTTGGGGATTCAAGTTGTTGTAGGATGTAGTGCAGAGCCACATTAACAAATTTGTTATATTAACAAATAATAAATCATTTATCACCTCCAGTATAAGATCTGCCAGTCTTCTCTTTCAAAAGTAATTAAGGTTGTGCTGATGATGGCTGCACAAAACAAGGAAACACGCCACCAAGGATTTCTGAATTTCTGTAAGAAAACTTGTCTAGGATGGAGGAACCACAGTAGATGGGTATGGAATGTTTTGCACATTAAATACGCTAGATGTACCCTGAAATACTAGAGAGTGTTAAAATCTGGAAAAAAATGTAAACCACAACACATTAAGAAAAATAGAACTCCATCTCAGCAGACTCCAGATAGAAAACTGGGTTTCCTGCAGTGTAATGTACAAAGCAGCCCTTAATGGCTACAGGTAGCGTGCTAAAGCTTGCAATAGCAAATAAAAGATGTGTGTGTGGGTGCGTGAGTATTTGTATGCCTTAAGATGCCTGTTATTAGCACAGCCTCTGGGAAAAATTACAGCAGGAAAGCTACTTGTCATTCTCTCTGGAGTTGTCCAGAAGCTCCTTTGGGTTCAGATTAAAGGAAGTGACCCTTATGTGGATCAGGAAGCCTCGTTCCAGGGGAAGCAAATTTCCATATATGACTGGAACTTGGCAGTGTGGAGTGGTGCTCTCTCTTTGACAAACAGACCAATCTGGAGCTCTGAAGGGGATTTGAAAAGTCAAGCACAGGAGTCAGACGTCAGCTGTAATGGCAAAAATTACATTGCCCTTCACCTTTTAAAGAAAGGGCTCCTTTCAAACAGCAGTAACTTCCAGGATCTGGTCTACAAAGAATGATTTCATATATTAGCTTTACCGTAGACATGCTACAATGATAGGCAGGTGCATGAAATGTGCAGCTGCTCAGGGGATTTTCCTGAGGTTGTAGCATTCAGGATGTAGTGCTGTTTGCCAAGAGCAGGAAAAACGTGGAAATAAATGCTCAGCAAAAGTGGAAACAAGCGGCATTTCCCCAGCTTTTTATAAACGGAAATTCATACTGGAGAGCAGCTTCAAGACCAGCCTCTTGGCCTCAAATCCCAGAGGATTGGAAAGTGTTGGATACTTTTTGGCAGGAATAGACAACACTGCAGAAGATAAGCTTAATATACAGAAGGATCTTGACAGACTTGAACATTGGGCACTATCTAACAAAATGAAATTCAATGGTGAAAAAGTAAGGTTCTACATTTAGGCAAGAAAAACCAAATGCACAGGTACAGTAGGTGGTACCTTGCTCAATAGTAGCAACTGTGAGAGGGATCTTGGAGTCCTAGTGGACCATCACTTAAATATGAGCCAGCAGTGTGCTGCAGCTGCCAAAAAAGTCAACACAGTGCTAGGCTGCGTTCACAAAGGGATAGAATCAAGATCACATGAAGTGTTAATACCACTTTACAATGCCTTCGTAAGACCACACTTGGAATCCTGCATCCACTTTTGGTCACCACGATGTAAAAAAGATGTTAAGACTCTAGAAAGAGTACAGAGAAGAGCAACAAAAATGATGAGGGGACTGGAGGCTAAAACATACAAGAAGCGGTTGCTGGAATTGGGTATGTCTAATTTAATGAAGAGAAGGACTAGGGGTGACATGATAGCAGTGTTCCAATATCTCAGGGGCTTCCACAAAGAAGAGTCAAGCTATTCTCCAAAGCACCTGAAGGCAGGACAAGAAGCAACAGATGGAAACTAACCAAAGAGAGAAGCAACCTAGAACTAAGGAGAAATGTCCTGACAGAACAAATAACCAATGGAATAACCTGCCTCCAGAAGTTGTGAATGCTCCAACACTGGAAGTTTTTTTAAGAAAAGACTGGACAGCCATTTGTCTGAAATGATATAGGGTTTCCTGCCTGAGCAAGGGATTGGACTAGATCAGTGTTTTTCAACCTTTTTTGGGCAAAGGCACACTTGTTTCATGAAAAAAATCACGAGGCACTCCGAAAGGGGGGGGAGGGGAAATAGACATATTTTTCCAAGCTGTCTTTCTACCAGCTCGGTCTAGCTAGCCATATCAGTTTCATGCCTTCCAAAGGAACCGAATACCCAGCATGCATCTTTCCCCTAAATACCAATTTAAAATTGTATTCGAGTATATGCAGATTGAACAATGACAAGAGATCCAAGAGCTTCCCCTTCAGAGGTCACGTGAACGGAAAAAAAAGTGTGAGCTGTCCCACCAAGGCCTAAAAGAATACCATAAAGGCCAAGGTGGTCAAACTTCGCGGTTTTGGAAGGAAGCGGGGTGGGGGGGAGAGAAAGGGGTTACCTTACGAGTTTGCTTGTTCGTTCATGTTTTGTTTTCTTTAGCGAGCCCAGATCTCCCAACTACCAACCTCCCTCCCGTTTCTAGCCACCCCACCCTGACAACCGCATAATCATCTCTTTGTGACAGCGGGACAAGAAAGGAGACTAAAGAGCGAGAGTGAAGCTCGCAGCTGCTGGAGAGCACGCGGAGATGGGGAAGACACCCCATCTCAACCCGAGGAACTCTCCGCGCCAAGCCTCCGTAGGGCTGGCATGACCAAAAAGGGGGAAGGGGGGTTGCGTGCGAGGGGAAACACCCTGCCCAAATCGCACTTCGGCTGCTCTGCAAGCTGACGTGGGAAGGGAATCGCCGAGAACTTCCAGGCGGACACAAGAGAGACTGCCCTGCGGTGACAAGACTTGCAGCCCCTTTTTCTCCTCTTTCCCCCTTCCTGAGCCAAGCCCAAGTCACGGCAATAGCGGTCATGGCGCTCGCAAGAACAGTCAACCCCCCAACCCCCCACTCCACCCCCGAAAAAGGGAAGGAGCCGAATGGAGAGGGGGGAGGGAAAAAAAACACCTTCACCTTGGCTCCCAAGAGGTGCGCGGCCGCCCTGCTACCGGCAGTCAACAAGGTCATGGCGAGCAGCGACCAAACTGGCGTGGCGTCGAAAGGGAAAGCAGAAGCCACCGCCCTCGCGAGGGGAAAGTCTTTTTTTTTAAATCTTTCAAATTTTTCAATTTTTCCCACGGCACGCCAGGCAACATCTCGCGGCACACTAGTGTGCCGCGGAACAGTGGTTGAAAAACACTGGACTAGATGACCTCCAAGATCCCTGCCAACTTTATTATTATTATTATAAAACTTTTATTCATTAAATGTGAACCTCGGTCAACTGAACACTCAAATTGACTGGCACTAATGGTTGACACGGGTTGCTGCCAGCATCCTAGGTATCAACCAGGTATCTCCTTAAAATGTAAGATGTTCCGAGTAGTGCAGTTTTTTGTAGCTTTGCTGGAGTTATTGCAGGAACCTGCAATTTCTTGAAATGTTTTGCAAAGTTTTTGGACATAGCTCCCAGTGCCCTGATGACAATGGGTATCACTGTTTAACGTTTCATCCATAATTGCGCAGTTTCGATGGCCAGGTTGCGGTATTTCATAATTTTTTCCATTCTTTTTCTTCAACTCTGGCATCTCCTGGTACAGCGATATCAATCAACTGTATGCTTTGGTTCTCTACGACTGCGATATCTGGCGTGTTGTGTTCCAAATGGTGATCTGTCTGTATTTGGAAGTCCCACAAGATCTTTACCCTCTCATTCTCAACAACTTTTTCCACCCTATATTCCCACGACTTTTCGGACACAGGCAAGTTGTATTTTTTACACAATGACCAGTGGATTAGTTTAGCAACTCGGTCATGTCTAGCTTTGTAATCAGTTTGCGTGATTTTGCTGCACTCACATATTAAATGTGAAACAGTTTCAACTTTGTCGTTGCAAAGTCGGCAGTTTGGATTGTCAGTAGATTTTTTGTATCTTCGCTTTCATGGCATTAGTTTGTAGTGCTTGTTCTTGAGCAGCCAGTATTAAGCCTTCCGTTTCTTTCTTGATGGTTCCCATCTTAAGCCATGCCCATGTCAAGTTGTTATCACATTTTCCTTCAATGTTTTTCAAATGCTGTCCATGCAAAACTTTGGTTTTCCATCTATTTAATTTGTCACCCAGCCATTTTTCCTTATATTCTGCCTTTGTTTCTGTTATTTTTATAATGCTCTCTGTTTTCACAGCCTGCAGCAATTTTTCTGTACTTTGATTCACATAGTCATTCAAACTTCGTTTTTCTTCTTCTACAGTTTGGTGGATTTGTAGTAGCCCTCTGCCCCCTATTCTTCTTTGCAGATACAACCTGTCGATGTCACTTCATGGATGTAGAGCATGGTGCATATTCAAAAGTTTATGCGTTTTCCAGTCTAGGTGTTCCAATTCAGCCAAAGTCCAGTTGATAATTCCAGCAGGGTAGCGTATCACTGGGACTGCCCATGTATTAATGGCTTTAATTATATTTCCAGTATTCAGCTTTGATTTTAGTATTTTGCAGATTCTCCTGATGTATTCATTTTGTGTTGACTCTTTGACTTTTCCATTCAAGATGTTATCTGCTTCCAATATGCCTAGGTATTTGTAACCATCATCCTTTGCTAGTGCTTTCATAATACTTCTGTTTCCCAGTTCTATTCTTTCTATTTTTCCCATTTTTCCTCGTTGCATGGATAATATAGCACATTTTCCAAGTCAAAAGTCCATTCTGATGTCGCTGCTAACCAGTTGAACTGCACTGAGTATTGATTCAAGTTCAGTGTGGCTTTTCGCATACAGTTTTAAGGCATCCATGTATAGTAGATGGTTTATCTTGCCATGCTGGCTTGAGATGTGGTATCCCAGTTTTGTGTTTCGTAATTTTATTGTCAGTGGAATTAATGCGATGTTGAACAGTAGTGGTGAAAGTGAGTCCCCTTGGAAGATTCCTTGAGTGATGTTGATTTCACCAATGTTCTCCGCATTTGCTGTTAGAACTGTTTTCCATTTTTGCATATTTGCTTTCAAAAATGTACAGATATTTTTGCTGATTCCAAAGTTTTCCAAACACGCATTGTTGTTGTTGTTGTTGTGATGATGATGATGATGTACAGTATATTAAAGTCTAGGGATGATTTAGGATATGTTCCTACTTGGATGATGACAAAGATGGTAGCTTCTTCCTGCTCTCTGAAAAGAAGACAATTGAGTCATTGGTTGAATCTTATTGCAAAATTAGTTGCAATCCCCATGGACCTTTTCACAGGAGTTTAGATAGTGTACCATAGAGATGGCAAACTGTAGAGTATATACAGTTTTCTTAAACTGGGGCTCATCTTCTTCTGCCTTCACTAATACCAAGCCCTATTATGTGCAATCTGAGAATATTCAGCTAAAGTAGGGTTTTCACCCTTAAACTTCAATGAAGCCTAGCCTAAAATCAAACTGTAATTTCATCCTTACTGTAATGGAAATATCTATATACTAACCCTTGCCCAAGGACTTAACCTCAACCAGACTATTAAGCCTACTGTGACCATTAAAACTCTCCCTGAGGCAAATCCTTGAACTAAATTTAATAACAAGTCAAATGAATCTTAGCTAACCCAATATTAATAGGAATATTTACATAATCCTAGACTCAACACAATTTCCAACTGCAATCTAAATCTAAATTTATCACTAAGCATAAAATCTGTTTCCTAGGCTTAATTACAATAAATTTCTCCTCAATCAAGCTTAACGTCACTCTAATGCCAAAATTCAAATATTAAATTTAATCCTAAACAGAATTCCCTTCCAGACATAATATAAATCTAACCCAAATTTACCCTGGTGTCAATCAACATTAAATTAACCACTTAAACACTTTGTAACCTATCAGATTATCTGAACACTTTTAGAGTGTTCAGATGCCCCCAAAGTTCTGCTCTAAAATTAACTGAAGAATTAACTTTAGAATAAATTTTTATGGTCTGTGGTAATTTTACACTGAAGTTACGATTTGTATTAAGTGCTGGCCTAAGCATTGGATTAACTATTAGTTCGGCATTAGAGTGAAGTTTGGGTTACGGTTAAATTTCTTTAATATCTACATCATGAGTGTCAAACATGCGACTCATGTGATGTGTTGCAATGTATCATGACTTTTTTCCCATTGCCAGCAATGGGGGTGGGCGTGGTTTTGGCGTGATGCATCCAGCCCGGGGGCTGGCAGTTTGACACCCCTGATCTACAGTAAAATTTAGAGTGAGGGCTAGCTTTGGGCAATAATTTACGTGGTTAGTGATAGCCTTAGGTTTATATTATGCTTGGGATATTTAGGGGAAGAGTCAAGATTAGGGAATATTTATTTCATTTAGGTTAAGATGTCTTAACATCTATGATAAGACTTATTGTGAAGGTTAGCATTAGGAAGTAACTTTTAGGGTTAATGGTGTTCTTGGATTTGGAACAAATACTGGTATAAGGGTTGGATGAAACCTTTGCTTTGACATAAAACTACAGTTAGGATTAGAGTTAGAGTTAGGGCTATGGTTAAGCTACATTAATATTTAAGATTGTGCTTAGCGGGATGCTTAGAGTAAAGATAACTTTTTATTATTAGTTGTAGCCTTATGTTTATATTATATTTGGGATTAAGCACTTAAATTACAGTTACAGTAACTATATTGCTACTGGGATGAAATTAGGGCTAGGTTTCAGCTTCCTTGACGTCTACAGTGAATTTAGTATTAAGATTAGCATACGTTTGACATTTCCATGATTAGAGGCAGTCTTAATTTTATTATATACAGCATATTAAGCTTGAGTCCTGCAGGTTAGGACAATTATAAGTGTTGGCTGTGAACGTAAGATTGGCATTATACTTCACTGAGGCCTATGGTAATATTTATTTTGGGAGTGTCTCTGTCCCAAGCATTCATTCCCAACAATATTATTTTATTTATTTATTTTATTTATTTAGATTTATATACCGCCCTTTCCCGAAGGACTCAGGGCGGTTTACAGGATATTTAAAAGAAAATCAATACAAAAGCTAAAAACAATTTAAAAAGATTACATCATTCTCTGAGAAAAAATAAAAACCCCAGTTAAAGTTAAAAAATTCTCAGCCTGGGCCAGAGAGCTTGAAGAGCCAGGTCTTCAGGTCCCGGCGGAATGAACGGAGGTCAGGGGCAGTCCTAAGCACCGCGGGCAGCTGGTTCCAAAGGGCAGGCGTGCCCACTGAGAAGGCCCTCCCCCTGGGTGTTACCCACCGGCAATCTTTAACCAGCGGCACCCTGAGAAGACCCTCCCTGTGGGAGCGCACTGGACGAAGGGAGCTTGATGCTGGCAGCAGGTGTTCCCTCAGATATACCGGACCCTCACCATTTAGGGCTTTATAGGTCATCACCAGCACCTTGAATCTCACCCGAAGGGCAACCGGAAGCCAATGCAGCTCGCGGAGTAGAGGTGTTACATGAGAGTATCAGGAAAACCCCATCACAACTCGCGCGGCCGCATTCTGCACCAGCTGAAGCCTCTGGGTGGTCCTCAAGGGCAGCCCCATGTAGAGAGCGTTGCAGTAGTCTAAACGGGAGGTCACGAGCGCATGAGTGACTGTGCGTAGGGCATCTCGGTCCAGATAGGGTCGCAACTGGCGCACCAGGTGAACCTGGGCAAAAGCCCCCCTGGTCATGGCTCCTAAGTGATTTTCAAAATTGAGCCGTGAATCCAGGAGGACGCCCAAGTTGTGAACCCTATCAATGGAGGGTAACACCTCACCCCCCATCGTTAGAGATGGAATAATCTGGTTGACCCGAGATGCCGGTATGCACAGCCACTCAGTCTTGGCAAGATTGAGACGAAGCCTGTTTATTATAAACCTAACACTAGCACTAGCCTTAAACACTCAGCTTAATTCTAATCTTCACAATTTTTTTTACCAAAAAATAAAGGCACGCCCAAATTTTAATTCTACCCCAACTTTTGTATAAATATTTAATCAATTCTTACTCCAGTACAGTATTCATCATGAACTGTAACATAAATGCAAAACTACCATTGAACATAAAAACACATTAATGCTCACACAAAATTTTTACCACAGATTTCAAGAAAGTCTAACTCTAACCCTAACTTCATTCTACTACTAATATAAATACTTACTCTAACTCTATCCTGAGAACTCACTCCAATCATAACACAAATTCTACCACTAAGCATAAAAACTTTAATGCTAACCCTTATGCTATATTTTAGTTTAGACTTCAATGAAGCCTAACCCTAACTCTAACTTTAACCTAATACCAATACAAATATTCAACCAAATCCTTATAGCAACACTTAAACTGAAACTTAATATAAAACTAAAAGTACCACTAAGTATAGGACTCTCCTTTATTCTGTCATGCAAAATTTAATAATGAACCTCAATGAAAAGCCTATCCATAACTTAACTTCACCTAATGCCAATAACAATATTTACCCTAGCCCTAACCCAGCATTCATTTCCAAATGTAACATAAACTCAACCATACCACTATCCATAAAATTTCACCTTCATTCTAACCATCACTCTAAATGTTAAGAGTATACCTCAGTGAAGCCTAAACTAACCTTAAATTCATTATAATGGTACTACAAATATTTTTCCTAAGCCTTACCACAGGACTCGTTCCCAGATATAACACAAACCTAAGACCACAGTTAACCATAAAACTCACCTTAATGCTAATTCTTACGTAAACCTTTTGCATATATATTAAGAAATTGTACCATGAATCCTAACTTCACTCTAATGTCAACAGAAATATATGCCCCAATCTCATTCAATGTGAACAGAAACCTAAAACTACCACTAACCACACACACGCATATACAAAAATCACCTACTATTATTTCTCATGGTAAATTTGGATTCAGATCTCAAGCCTAACCCAATCTAAACTTGCCCTACTGGTAATGACCTATAAAGCCCTAAATGGCTTGGTTCCGGACTATCTAAGGGAACACCTGCTGCCGGTATCATCTTCCCATCGTCCTGTGCGCTCCCACAGGGAGGGCCTTCTCAGGGTACCGCTGGTTAATGAATGCCGGCGGGTTATTCCCAGGGGAAGGGTGTTCTCTGTGGGTGCGCCTGCCCTACGGCACCAACTACCTACGGAACTTAGGACTGCCCCCGACCTTCACTCATTTCGCCAGGACCTGAAAACTTGGCTCTTCGAGCTGTTTGGCCCAGACAGAGGGGTTTTTAATTTTAATTGGGTTTTAGATTTACTTTTGGGGCTTGAATTTAATTAATTGTTTTAATTGATCTTAATTTTTGTATTTCATGGTTTTAACTGCCCTGTAAACCGCTCTGAGTCCTACGGGAATAGGGCGGCATGCAAATTCAATAAATAAATAAATAAATAAATAAACTTCATTTCAAAGATTAACCTTAACCCTAACTCCAGTACTCATTCCCAACTGTAATATAAACCTAAGCTATTCTAACCAGTCAAATATACCCTTGGATACTAAAAGTTGGGTTCAGGAAATTGAACTGCCTCCTTATATACCCAAAAGATCCGAGTGACTGTTTTCCTGTGATCAAAGATAAATGTGGTTTACCAAATTGTGCTGTATAAGTTTTTAAAAAATATACAGCTGCTTTTTTATCTTTTATTATTTGTTTTCCTTTTTTGTCACATTAAACATAACATTAAAAAATGCTATCCTTAATACTACATCATACCTAAATCCATGGCTTTTTTGTCATAGAACGCCCAGAACGGAGTTCCAGCACCTTTTTTGGATGGAACCTTATAGGGCAGGTAAGGTGGGTTGTATGACATGTGTGAGTTCTGGCACCTTTTTTTTTTTTTACAAAAAAAGCACTGCCTAAATCCATCAGGAAACCTGTACCTAATCCTGAATTCACTCTATCACCTCCACAAATATTAACCCCACAATCTTTGCTAACTGTAACATAAATCCAAGTCACTGCTAAGCAGAAAAGTTCATTCCTAGTGGTAAACTTGACACCAATTATAGTCGTGATTTAACCCTAACGCAGACTTCACCCAAAAATAGTACCCCTAACCATAATCCCACCCTTCATTCCCAACCTAAGCCTACCACAAAGGAAAAAACTCATTTTAATACTAACCCTCACCTCATTTTTTTTTTATAGACCAGAAGGAAGTCTACATAAATATCTACTGTCTGGAAGATGAGTCATGGCGACTGGACTTTTTTTCTTGTTGGCTAGAAACTTTTCACTGCTTATCCAAGTAGTTCCTTCAGTATGAAACCAAAAAAAAAAAGTTGAGTTGCCATGACTCAACTTCTAGACAACTCTACCTGGATGACTAAGAATCTCCATCAGGATAAATGCCTACCATTTTTCTAACAGGAGAGGATGGACTGGAAGACCTCCAAGGTCCCTTCCAACTCTATGATTCTAGAATTCTATGATTTTAATGGAAATAAAAATATATCCTGACCATCATCTCAACTAGTTTGTCTACAGTTGATGGGCTACTGAATAACAGAATAACAGAGTTGCCCCAACTCTGTTATTCAATAGCCCATCACAGAGATTAACATTGGTTGACCTCACTGGAATGATAGGAAAAATCTTCCTATTGTTATAGAAAACGGTGTGGGACCAAAAATAAAATAGAGGCAGGTGTTTAGTGTTGGTGGCAGGTGGGACCAATGGCTGGATCTGGATGAGAAATATTTTTCTTCATCATGATTGAAAAATTTGAATAGGGACAAACCAGTATGAATCATCTATCATTAAAGAAAAATACAGAAAAGCTGAATATCAGGATGGAGGATGTTTGTGGAAACTTAATTTCCTGTATTCATGCAGTTCTTATCCAAATCTTATGATATTTACTAAAGCCACAAGAAACAATATTAGAAAAGACCAAGCAGCATTCTAATTAGTGAGTTGCCAGTCTACAAGCCTTTTAGAAAAAGAGCTATTTCAGTCAGTGGTAGCAAAAAAACTCAAGAGAAGTCTAGCAGCACCTTTTCTGACTAACAAATGTTAATAATAGCTTTTGTGATGTTCCTCTGATAAAATAAGCTGTAACTCATGAAAGCTTATGCTTTTTAATTACATTCATTAATCGGAAAAGTTGCTACCAGATTTCTCCTGATTTTGGGGTTCAAATGTAGAGATTGTTTGGCTTATGCATTTAAACTAGGACTTACAATACAAGGGACAGAGATTAGTGCTTCACTTGCTTTCCCAGAAACTACCAACCCCAAGATTCTTTGTGCATTGGAAGGAGAAATATGCTAGAAGGAAGACAGCTGATTGAAACTATAAAGGTCTGTAATGATCAAGAATTGTTATTCCAGGGACAGTGGGAGCTAGTACGGCTGATTTACAACTCCACTATATGTCCATATATCAGTAAATGTCAAATTTATCCCCATTCCATGATGTTTATAGCAGTGTGTCTCAACCTTGGCAGGTTTTGGATGGGTGGACTTCAATTCCCAGAATTCCCCAGCCAGTCATGCATCTGAAAGCTGCCAAGGTTGAGAACACTGGCCTGAAAGTTTTTATATTATTATTTGTCCTTCCTCCAAAGCATCACCATTTCATCCCAGTGCTACTGCATCCTTGTCCCCACCAGTTATGGCTTACAAGCACTGTCAACATGGAAGAAGGATCTTTCAGCCGTGGGTTGCACTGGTGCCAACAAACTAGTGAGCTACCCAACTCTTTGAAGAGTGGAGGGGTTATGCTGTACATCTAGCAGCTTATTTATTTATTTGTGTCACTAATTCCAGATAGAATCCAGTTAATAAAGCTCATATATTTTTTCTCCAATCATATATACTCTGTAGAGGCTCTATAGAAGGTTACAGCATGTTGCTGATAACTATAAATCATATTGCTTCAGCCATGTGGAAGTATTTAATAGGAAACATTACGTGTATGTCGTCTTATACGCCAGAAAATACTATTCACCTCTCTGATATACATGCCACCTACCTCACCTAGAGATGACTCTAGTCAGCAGTACAATCATACAAAAACAAAATAAAATCTTAGTACAAAACAATGCATAATAACACTATAACTGGTTTAAAATTAACAAGACGGGAAGGAAGGAAGCATGATGCACATAGGGAGGAAGTAGCTTCTTATCTTAGTTCATTAACCAACTCCAGAATGACAGCCCCATTGGGTGACGTTTGCTTCACTTCATTCTCAGGAGAAAGAGTTGCTGGGAAGAGAAGCATATAGCAGGTCAATTTGGAGAAACAAGCATGCAAACACCCCAAAACTTTGTGGTCAGGAACTGCAGGAGGTTTTTTTTTTTTCACCAGATACCGGTAGTAGCCAGTATTCTGAAAGTATCCAAGTGCCCAATAACAGCAAATGCAAAATTTTTCCTCAGTGTGTTTGACTGCTATAAATGCAAATCACTGTCAGATGCATTGAAAAGTCAAACAAAAAGAACTTTAAAAAAAAGCTAGCCATTTTGTCTATGTAAAGTTGCAAGAGAAATTGAAGATGGGAAAGTACTGATTTTGCCTTGAAAAAGCATGCTAAAAGTGGACTAAAATGTGAACTTATGTGTTTTTAATTGTTATTAGGAGGATGAGCCAATAGGAGCGCCTGGCCTTCAAAGCTTTTTGCAAGATGCATTCTAAAACTTTATAAACCAGTCAGTTGTTTAGGGCCTCATTTTAGGCAAAATGTTGCAGCACAATTTGTGAAATGCAAAGAAAATCTAAATTCAGGATTACAGTGTGAACATTTATAACTCATGAGATTGGATTTATGGGAATGGATCATGGTATAAGTAATAGGGAAGGCTGTTTTTCTTCTGTTTGTCAGTTTGGGTTATGGATTTCTAGATGCAGTGGCGTAGCGTGGGGGGTGCAGGGGGGGCCGGCCGCACCGGGCGCAACATCTGGGGGGGCGCCCATTAAGCTCGCCGGAGGGGGACAATTCCGCTTCGCCGAGGGTCGGAGGAGCGAGTGAGTGAGCGAGCGAGTGGGCGGAGCGTAGAAAGCAACCGGATTCGCTGCGCCCAGCCAGAGCGGGATCCCGTCCTCTCGCGGCTGCGGATCGCCTCCTTTCTCGGGTGGGGGTGGGGAGGCTTGGCGGTGTCTTGCCTCCCTCTCTTTCTCCCGCCGCGGCTCTCCTCCGCTTGGCTCTCAACCTGCAAGCCCGGCCCCCCCGACCCAGCTCCCGCCCCCGTCTCCTCCTTTCCCGGAGGTAAAGGTAACAACTGCAGCTGCTTGCTGCTGCTGCTCCTCCTCCTCCTCCTCCTGCCGTATTGACTCTCTGCGGCCACTCGGTTCCCCCTGCAGGAGGCGATCGGGACCGCCCCCCCCCCCCGACACACGTCGCCAGAAGCGAGAGTTTCCAGCCAGGAGGGCGAATCTTTGGGGCGAGGTGCCAAAGAGAAGGAGGCGGCTTGGCTTGGATAAGCAGCGTCTGGGCAGAAAATAGGTCAGGCGCCGCAGCAAGTATGAATTCCTGGGGTACAGCCTAAGCAGGCAAAGCTGCAGGGTGGGTTGGTTGGCTTTTCCGGCTTTGGAATAACCTTGGGAAGCTGAGGCATTGTAAGTTGGAAGTCATTGTTTGTCGCCTAACACGTTGGGTCAACCCCACGCCACATGCTAAGCCATAAACCGTGGTTGGTATCCAGGGTTTAGGACAAGATGGAGAAAACTAGCCAATTGTGGGATCATAAATCTTGATGAAGCCCATCATCGCTCCATGTGATGTATGCACTCAATCTACAAACGTAGTCCAAGCCTATTCACATCTGTTGTAAGGTCATTCTCTCGTGGGGTTTATCTTGACATCCACTAAGAGTGGAACAAACATGCCCCATTAACCATTTTCAACGCCATGTCCTCTCTTTGTCTCATCCTAAATCACAGCTGAGGCACCTTAAAGTTGCCTTGTTTCAGTTTTAAACTAGCATTTTCCCTCTTCTCCAGAGACCCTTTTTTGCCTTGAACCTAACTCAAGGGTAGGCAACCTTGGCTCTTTTATGACTCATGGACTTCAACTCCCAGAATTCCTGAGCTAGTGGAAGAGACTCGAGTGCTAAAATCCACAGGTTAGGGGGCGCAAATTACTTGCCTTGCCCCGGGTGCTGACAACCCACGCTACGCCACTGTCTAGATGCATGGTAGTACTCCAGTTGTACTCTGTGTGAATTTCTATTGGAATCCTTTAGTCTACTGTGAAGCAGAAAGCTGGAGTAGATCATATATTTTTTTTCAGGTGCATAGATTATTAATTTGATTTCATGTAGTGGCTAAGAGCCAAAATCTGCAATCTTCAGAAAACTTTCCCCTACTATGAGTGAGATTCATCTATTAGTCAACATGACTAATTCCAGGAAGTGAGTGTAACAAGGTAATATATGTTTTGTACAAACGCAGAAACAAAAAGAAGTATCATTGTACATCTATATTCTTGGGCTGAAATGAAAATATAGCTTTATTTGCTCTTGCCTAATTAGCGTCTTCTTTTGTCCCACATTAAAGACACATATTATCAATGAGAAATCAAGAACTTGGTAAATTTAATTGCATAGAGAAGACATCAGGAACGAGAAAAGCCATTTGTAACATGAAGAAACAACCAATTTCTCAGCTTGTTTCTTAGCACTGATTAAATAAAAAACTATTTCAATTATCTTCAGGTACCTTCCAGATTGATGATGTAGCTGGGAATGATGGCAATTGTAGTCCTTCACATTTGGTAAGCAACAGTTAATGCATTTCAGGTATTGGATCTGTTAAGAGGCAGAATTTGTTTCCAGCATGGATATAAAGTGTTTTATTAGGACTACCTATTCGTTCACTTTGATTGCTAATGCATTAATTTTTTTCTTCTTTGATCTCAAAGACTAGACTCAAGTAATCTAATTGCAGCAGGAAAAAACTTGTTTTCATGCCTTGAAATTCAGTCATCCCTGGGATATTTCCTTCTAGTGGCTTCTTCATATAATTCTCTTCTTTCAATAGTAGAAGTATAACCTCTCCACCCAATATTTTAGCCAGTGGACACAGTGGAATTTTGAAAGCACGAATGGGAACAATAACTGCTAGGGTGAATGGGTTGCCCATTCACACTATGCCACAGCAGGCATAGTTTGACACAACATGTGAAGATCAGATGAAGCAGAAAGCTCAGTGGCTGCTCAGTGAAGTCTGTATGGGCAGTTTTGGAAATATACAGCTAGCAGGAGGAAAAATAGATTAAACAGAAAGACAGCATGCTTTAAACAGAGGACCAGAGTTCTGAAGTCATTAAGTTCTGATGTGGTTACAACATTTGGGTTGGTTTAAAAGATGCAGATGATTGTGAAGCTCATAGTGGATTCCTTGGCATGTTAAAAGATCTCTTTGCTAAATACACAAAAAAAACCTGCAGCAAACTTTTGTAAAACATACATTAAACAGAGAACAACTTTGGGGACCAACTTGTCAGAAGCTTACAAAGAGATGGGCTGTAGAGAATTAGAAACTCCAATGATTCTGATGCTGAGTTTACTAAGAACCAAGGTTAAAAGAAGACTGAATGGATAGCACCCCACTTCCCATTGTGTTTACTTGGCAAAAGCAATGTTTAGTGATGCTTACAACCATTGGGTATTATATACTGCACTGTCACTTCCATTTTTACCCCAGAGTCTGCACCACTTGGCTGGCGATTGCTAGCTGACGCCAAGGCCCTAGGGCTGCAATATTTCCTTAATGACACCTTGCCGATACAGAAATGGAAATATATGTTTTTAATGAGATGCAACCTCATGCTGGGTCACAGGTCACCTCCTTTGGGGTTGACCCAGCAAAGCTGCTTTTCATTGTCAAACATGTCAGAAGAGTGTCACCAACTTAACCTCTCAAGACAAGTGGGTCAGATTTTGAGGCTTGCCACTGGGGCCTCCTTCCTTTCTGGTTGATAACAAGGTCTGCCCCATTGTGAGTTTCTCTGGTGACTAGAAGCTGCAGCATTCATTGGCAGGGTGGGACCTTTCTTTTTTCATGGACATTCATTTGTGCTTTCTATGGAAGACTACAAGAATTCATTTTCCCCCTTTCTGCCCTCGTGCCCTTACCCTATTTTCAACTTCCCAACATGCATTATGAAGAAGGCTGATGAGAACTGCCACATTTTGCCCTTCTCTGTCCAGTCACCCATCTTGAGACTCTAATGAAGAAGTTCCAAAACGTATTAGAAGGTTTGGGGTCTGAAAGAGACAGTTCTGGGAAGTGAATATTTAGTAAAATAATACCAGAAACCATTTAAATTGGGGGTTAGGTGTTAGATTAGCTGTTGATGTTTTAAAAGCTACCAAGCCTCAACCTGAGTAACTTTTGCTAGCGTTCAGCTTTTATACCCATTTCTTCTTGCCCCTTTCTGCAACCTTTTTCTATTTTTCAGATAGCATCCAAGTCTCTAAGCTGAGGCATTCATTTAAAACTTTTTAGAATTTTAAAAAAGCTGGATCAAGTCTACCTTCCTGTCAATGCATGAGTTTAGGTATCATACACTAGTAGAAAAAGCTATTCAACTTGTTGAAATGCCCAAAGCCTCTTGCTAAAATGATATAAAAATGTTCTAAAACAAAATTGTTTAAGCAGCAAGTTTGGATATTTCCTGAGCGGTTTTTCATACTGCATATATACATTGAGCTAAGGCATAATGTGAGTTGTTGGAATTTTGTTTTTAGTATAAAATATAGACTCGGTTATTGTGGTTTGTAAATCTATTGCTTGTGACTCAGCATATAACATGGTGTCTAGTTGAAACTTGAAGAAACCCTGATTTAAATCTATTGCTTGTGACTTAGCATATAACATGGTGTCTACTTGAAGAAACTTGAAGAAACCCTGATTTAAACAAACCATAACTGCATGAAATCACCTTGTGATTAACACATTAATTAGCAAAAATAATGATGTCTTGCATGAGTTCCAGACTATGATGTTACAGTACTTGAAAGTAATACTCTTACAGTCCAGTAACAGGCATCCTTTTAAGCTGATGAGCACATTTTGTGGATGCTCTCACAAAATGGCTACAGGCAGGGGATATTGTCAATTCCTAAAATGATGGCTAGGCATGACCAGTCACAAATATTCATTCACAAGAAGGAAAACCAGTCCAATTTTTGTACCTTTTTTTCTTTCTGGACAGCTGGTCACAATTGGAAACTAAAGAATGAGCTGTAACTGCCCAACATTTTATTTTTTAAGAATTCCTACCGGGCCATGTGGAAACCAGAGTAATTATCATAAATAATGATGATGGAGGGTTGGCACTTTATGTTGCAACTTGCCCATGTTGCACATTATTATTTTAATTAAAAGAAAAACCAAAACATTAAAAAGTCAGTGGGGATAGAGTGCTTGGCAGGCACCATAGGAGACATTTGTGACCATAGCAGCTTCCTTAGATACCGCATTTCTTATCCCTCCTATGGCACACTATTTGCATTTTCCAGGCAATCAAATTTTTAGAAGCTGAAAAACATGCAAACTGCTCTTCTTGCTAATCTGATTTCCTAATCAGAATGGCATGGGGTATTTTTTCAAATGCTCTACTGAAATCAAAATATGGTAGACCTAAAGCATTCCCCCCCTTCATGGATTACTGCCTTGTCGTGGCGAAGGGGCTTGCGTAATTCAATGAAGCTATGAGCTATGCCGTGCAGGGCCACCCAAGACGGACAGGTCATAGCAGAGAGTTCTGACAAAACGTGATCCACTGGGGAAGGAAATGGCAACCCACTCCAGTATCTTTGCCATGAAAACCCTATGGACAGTACCAAAAGGCAAAACGATATGATGCTGGAAGATGAGCCCCTCAGGTCGGAAGGCGTCCAATATGCTACTGGGGAAGAGCAGAGGGCTAGTACTAGTAGCGCCAGAAAGAATGAAGCGACTGGGCCAAAGCCGAAAGGACGCTCAGCTGTGGATGTGTCTGGTGGTGAAAGGAAAGTCCGATGCTGTAAAGATTTTTTCTCCATAGGAACCTGGAATGTAAGATCCATGAATCAAGGAAAACTGGACGTGGTCAAACAAGAGATGACAAGACTGAACATTGACATCTTAGGTATCAGCGAACTAAAATGGACAGGAATGGGTGAATTTAATTCAGATGACCATCAGGTATACTACTGTGGGCAAGAATCCTTCAGAAGAAATGGAGTAGCCTTCATAGTCAATAAAAGAGTAGGAAAAGCAATACTGGGATACAATCCTCAAAATGACAGAATGATCTCAGTTCGAATCCAAGGCAAACCATTCAATATCACAGTAGTCCAAGTCTATGCCCCAACCACCAGTGCTGAAGAGGATGAAATTGACCAGTTCTATGAAGCACTACAGCACCTTATAGAACTAACACCAAAAAATGATGTTCTTATCATCATGGGGGATTGGAATGCTAAAGTAGGAAGCCAAAAGATAACTGGAATAACAGGCAAGTTTGGCCTTGGAGTGCAAAATGAAGCAGGGCACAGGCTGATAGAATTCTGTCAAGAGAATACGATGGTCATAGCAAACACTCTTTTCCAACAACCCAAGAGACGGCTCTACACATGGACATCACCAGATGGTCAACACAGAAATCAGATTGACTATATGCTCTGCAGCCAAAGATGGAGAAGCTCTATACAGTCAGTAAAAACAAGACCAGGAGCTGACTGTGGCTCAGACCATGAGCTTCTCCTTGCAAAGTTTAGGCTTAAACTGAAGAAAGTAGGGAAAAGCACTAGGCCAGTCAGGTATGAATTAAATCATATCCCTGTTGAATATACAGTAGAGGTGACAAATAGATTTAAGGAATTAGATCTGATAGACAGAGTGCCTGAAGAACTATGGACAGAGGTTCGTGACATTGTACAACAGGTAGCAACCAAAACCATCCCAAAGAAAAAGAAATGCAAGAAAGCAAAATGGCTGTCTGAGGAAGCTTTGCAAATAGCTGAGGAAAGGAGGGAAGCGAAAGGCAAGGGAGAAAAAGAAAGATACACCCAATTGAATGCAGAATTCCAGAGAATAGCTAGAAGAGATAAGAATGCCTTCTTAAATGAACAGTGCAAAGAAATAGAAGAAAACAATAGAATAGGGAGGACCAGAGATCTTTTCAAGAAAATTGGAGAAATGAAGGGAACGTTTAATGCAAAAATGGGCATGATAAAGGACCAAAATGGCAGGGACCTAACAGAGGCAGAAGAGATTAAGAAGAGGTGGCAAAATTACACAGAAGAACTATACAAGAATGAGCTTAACGTCCCTGATAATCACTATGAGGTGGTCACTGACCTCGAGCCAGACATCCTAGAATGTGAAGTGAAGTGGGCCTTAGAAAAGCTGAGCAACAACAAAGCTAGTGGAGGAGACAGTATTCCAGCTGAGCTATTCAAAATCTTAAAAGACAATGCAGTAAAAGTGCTACACTCAATTTGCCAGCAAATTTGGAAAACTGAACAGTGGCCACAGGATTGGAAAAGATCAGTTTACATTCCAATTCCTAAGAAAGGCAGTGCCAAAGAATGTTCAAACTATCGCACCATTGCACTCATTTCTCATGCTAGTAAAGTCATGCTTAAAATCCTACAAGCTAGACTTCAGCAGTATGTGGATCGAGAACTACCAGAAGTACAGGCAGGATTTCGAAGAGGCAGAGGAACTAGAGATCAAATTGCCAACATACGCTGGATCATGGAGAAAGCTAGGGAGTTCCAGAAAAACATCTACTTCTGCTTCATTGACTATGCTAAAGCCTTTGATTGTGTGGATCATAACAAACTGTGGCAAGTTCTTAAAGAGATGGGAGTACCAGACCATCTTATTGGTCTCTTGAGAAACCTATATGCGGGTCAAGAAGCAACAGTGAGAACTGGACACGGAACCACTGATTGGTTCAAAATTGGGAAAGGAGTCCGGCAAGGCTGTATACTGTCGCCCTGCCTATTTAACTTATATGCAGAGCACATCATGAGAAAGGCAGGGCTAGATGAATCAAAAGTTGGAATTAAGATTGCCGGAAGAAATATCAACAACCTAAGATACGCAGATGATACCACTCTAATGGCAGAAAGTGAAGAAGAACTAAAGAGCCTCTTGTTGCAGGTGAAGAAGGAGAGTGCAAAACTTGGGTTGAAACTTAACATTAAGAAAACCAAGATCATGGCATCTGGCCCTCTCAATTCCTGGCAAATAGATGGGGAAGAAATGGAGGTAGTGACAGATTTTATTTTCCTGGGCTCCAAGATCACTGCAGACGGGGACTGTAGCCAAGAAATTAAAAGACGCTTGCTCCTGGGGAGGAAAGCCATGGCAAATCTAGACAGCACACTAAAAAGCAGAGACATCACCCTGTCAACAAAAGTGCGTATAGTCAAGGCTATGGTCTTTCCAGTTGCAATGTATGGTAGTGAAAGTTGGACCATAAGAAAGGCTGAGCGCCAAAGAATTGAGGCCTTTGAACTGTGGTGCTGGAGAAGACTCCTGCGAGTCCCTTGGACTGCAAGGCGATCAAACCGGTCAGTCCTAGAGGAGATCAATCCTGACTGCTCTTTAGAAGGCCAGATCCTGAAGCTAAAACTCAAGTACTTTGGCCACCTAATGAGAAGGAAGGACTCCCTGGAGAAGAGCCTAATGCTGGGGAAGATCGAGGGCAATAGAAGAAGGGGACGACAGAGAATGAGGTGGCTGGATGGAGTCACTGAAGCAGTAGGCGTGAGCTTAAATGGACTCCAGAAGATGGTAGAGGACAGGAAGGCCTGGAGGAATGTTGTCCATAGGGTCGCGATGGGTCGGACACGACTTCGCAGCTAACAACAACAACAACAAAGCATTCCCACTATTACTAAAGAAACTATTTGGTCCATATAAGGTTAGTCTTGCAAGACTTACTTTTAATATATCCATGTTGATTTCCAGTAATTGACATATTGTTTACAAAGTATTTTCTACTAAATCCCTGATCCCCTTCTCCAGTCTTCTCTGTATGGCACCTGATCTCTGGGATTTCTTCAAAATAGCACTTGGAGGTTTGTCCTGACCATCACCAAATGCCTCCAATAACCCAAAGTGCAATTAATCTGTATTTGGAGATTTAAATAATTCAGAATAAATAGGCATTCTTTGACCAGATATTCTGTGACCATCCTTCTATCATTCCAACTTCAATCTTGTCCTTTCATATTTTGCTTTTCACAATTGTCTGGGGGGACTTGGACCCCATTGTCAGAAAAGACTAAGCCAAAATGGGACTTGAATAGTTCTGCCTGTTCATTGTTAGGTCTTAGAATTTTGCCAACTTCACTAAGCAGCTGGTATAATGTTTCTTTTCTCTTCCTTTTATTTTCAGTGTGAGGAAGCTCATTTTATTCTCAGCATCCACCAACCTCAGCTCATTTTGAGCATTAGCCTTTTGGATGCCATCTCTATCATTCCAATTTATCTGTTTATACCACTTTCCACCTTGTATTATTTTTGGTTTGTAGATTTCCTGTGTGTGTGTGTGTGTGTGTGTGTGTGTGTGTGTGTCTCCGTTTCCCCCCACCTCTCTGTGTAAACTACATTGGCTTCTTCTGCTGTCCTCTACTTTTCTCTTATTCAAATTGCTTGTCCTGTTTTTAGAATCACCTTTTCAAGGAAACTCCTACTCATGGTGAGTCCCCCCCCCCACAACAGCTTCTTTTGCCATGGAAAAGAACTACTCCAAGTTTATTAAAATTCACCTTCTTGAAATCCAAAATACATGCTTTATTAGCCTGAGTTTTATTTTTCCTTAAAATCAAGCACTCCAGCACTTCATGGTTAATGTGCTACTTCTACTTTCACAACTAAGCCTTTTGTACCACTTAAAGGTAAAGGTTTCCCCTGTCCAGTCATGTCTCATTCTAGGGGTCAATGCTCATCTCTGTTGCTTAGCCAAGGGCATTGTCTGAAGAAATTTTCTGTGGTCATGTGGCCAGCATGACTATATGCCAAGGCGCATGGAACGTTGTTACCTTCCCACTGAAGTGGTACCTACTTGTCTACTCGAATTTGCATGCTTTCAAACTACCACATTTCCTTGAAAGTAAGGCCTACACCAAAAATAAGCCCTAGCTTGATTTTTTGGGGGTGGGCCTAATATAAGCCCTACCACAAAAATAAGCCCTAGTTTGGGGACAAGGCACACACCAAAAAATCAAGCTAGGCCAGGGTGGGGGGGATGGACCTGCCCCACCGCCCCGCACCCACTTACCTTGCAGCCAGGCCTCTCCTTGCCAGCCCACTTCTTCTTCTGAGGCCTCTTCTGCAACCATGCCTGCATTTCTCAGTTACAGGGCTTTCCAGAAGGCCTATGCAGCCAAGAACCGAGCTATGGATTCAATCCGTAGCTCGGTTCTCCAAGACCTCAGCAGCCGAGCACCAAGCTATGGATTGAATCCATAGCTCAGTACTCGGCTGCTTAGGCCTTTTGGAAAGTCCTGACAGCAAAATGCAGGCCCGAATGCAGCTGCAGAACTTCAGCCCCAGAAGAAGTGGAACAGCTGGGTAGGGCTGTCAGTGCCAGAGGTCAGGGAAGGCTTAATCTGAAAATAAGACCTGGTGCCTTTTTCGGAGGCAAAAAAAAAAGACCCGGTATTATTTTCGGGGAAACACGGTAGGTGGCAGGAGCTGAGGCAAGTAGCAAAAGCTCATTTCATCACATGGTACTCAAGTCTTGAACCCCTGGTTGTCAGTTTTCCAGCAGACAAGCTCAGTCTCTTTAACCACTGAGCCGTCATGACCCTATTGCTGTACACTCAAATGGAGTCAAAAATAGGTTATTTTTCTTGTGCTTTCTTGTACCCTCTGAAAGAGAAAATAGTTAGCAAGACAAACCAGAAATTCTTAGAATTTCTTGGATGGAGGTTGTTTTCAGCTTTGGGATGGTTAAAGTACCCCAGTATTAGATCTTGATTTCTTTATGAAAAATCTGTAGTTTGTTTTGGAAAGTATTATCCACCGCTTCTGCATAGTTAGGTGGGTGATAGTCCTAACTACTGTATTGCTTATTTTAAACTTATGTTCTCAACAATGTCTCCAAATTCATTCACTTGGATTTCTGAGCTAGTGAGAATACTTTTAATGTTCAGTGTAGTTCCCCTGGTTTTTTTCATTTCTGTTTCCTTTGAACAAATGTTATCCTTTGATCATGATCCTCAAACCATGTGAGTCATCCTGTTGAATCGCCTTTATTTATTTCATTAATTTAACAGTACTTATAAGCCATCTCAATATCATATAGATTCTAGACAATATATATATAGTGAGGTATACCATGAAAATCAAAACAGTTGAAATAATAACAAACAGCTAACTATAATTATTGCCCAAACAAAACTAAAGACAAAAAGCTCACTGCAATAATACCAATTAATTGCTTTCTGAAAGCAAGGAGAGTTGTGGGCTATACAGGTACAAATTTTGTTTAGTTACTGTTTTCAGTTACAACAGCACTGAAAAAAATGATTTATGACCGTTTTTCACACGATTGTTGCAGCATCCCCATAGTAATGTGATCAAAATTTGGACACTTGGCAACTAGCTCATATTTATGATGGTTGCAGTTTCCTGGGGTGACGTGATCATTTTTTGCAACTTTCTGACAAGCAAAGTCAATGGGGAAGCCAGATTCATTTAACAACCGTGTTACTAATTTAACAACTGCAATGGTTCACTTAGCAACTGTGGCAAGAAATATTGCAAACTGGACCAAAACTCACAACTCTTTTCCTTACCAATAGAAATTTGGAGCTGAGTTGTGATCCTAAGTCACCAGCTACCTATATTTCAAACCATGACAAAATGTTCCATATGGTAATGACCATTATTTTTTCCGGTCATTCTTCTGCCTGTTGAATTTTGCTGTTAGCTTACTCATATGGCCCTTGGCCAAGCTTCAAAAACCCTCTGTGAGTAATTATGTTTGCTTTCTGACAAGAATTATCTGTCTTTTCCTCAGAAGTCTGAAGAGTGGGGACAAAAAGAAGAGAGAGAAAAGGAGGCTTTATAGAGAAAGATGGTGCCTCAGTTTAACTTTAGCTCCACCTGTCAGCCACTCTGTCATCATATCCAACTGATATACAGCCCCTAATAAAAAAAATCACCCAAACAATGTGATCTTTAATTTAAATGTTACTAATATTAACATTTGAAATGGGGTTTTTTTGTTGTTAGGTAAGGTCTTGAAATGGAGACTATGTGGGCAACTAAGAGTTGAACAGAGTGAAATCTCTGTTTGATTCCGACATATTCTAGATGAAGAATATTCTCAAATGCATCCTTAAGTCCTTGAGATAGCTAGATCACAAACAGTATGGAGGTATTAAAGTGAAAGCCAGCATTTAAATTGTGCCTGAACTCAGTTGGCAACCAGTGCAGGCCTTTAAGAGTAGAGTACAGAGAAGAGCAACAAAGATGATGAGGGGACTGGAAGCTAAAACATATAAGAAGCGGTTGCTGGAATTGAGTATGGCATGGGTCCGGGGTACCTCGAGGACCACGTGCTGCCGGCATCAACTTCCCTCCGCCCTGTGCGTTCCCACAGAGAGGGCCTCCTCAGGGTGCCTCCGGTCAGGGAATGTCGACTGGTGGCCCCCAGGGGGAGGGCCTTCTCTGTGGGCGCTCCGGCTCTATGGAACCAACTGCCGGCTGAGCTCCGGATGGCATCGGACCTTTGCTCCTTCCGGCGCGGCCTGAAGACCCATTTATTTGAACTAGCTGGTCTGGCCTGATGGGGGACATTAGGGTTTTTAAGGGGTTTCTTATATTGTTATTGTATTTTTTAACTGGGCACTTGTTTAATTCCTTTTTAATTTTTGTATTTGCTATTTATATATGCCCTGTTCACCGCCCTGAGTCCTTCGGGAGAAGGGTGGTATACAAATTTAATAAAAGTAAAGTAAAGTAAAGTATGTCTAGTTTAATGAACCCCTTCATGGATTACTGCCTTGTCGTGGTGAAGGGGCTTGCGTAATTCAATGAAGCTATGAGCTATGCTGTGCAGGGCCACCCAAGACGGAAAGGTCACAGCAGAGAGTTCTGACAAAACGTGATCCACTGGAGAAGGAAATGGCAACCCACTCCAGTATCTTTGCCATGAAAACCCTATGGACAGTACCAAAAGGCAATACGGTATGACGTTGGAAGATGAGCCCCTCAGGTCGGAAGGTGTCCAATATGCTACTGGGGAAGAGCAGAGGGCTAGTACTAGTAGCGCCAGAAAGAATGAAGCGACTGGGCCAAAGCCGAAAGGATGCTCAGCTGTGGATGTGTCTGGTGGTGAAAGGAAAGTCCGATGCTGTAAAGACTTTTCTCCATAGGAACTTGGAATGTAAGATCCATGAATCAAGGAAAGCTGGATGTGGTCAAAGAAGAGATGACAAGACTGAACATCGACATCTTAGGTATCAGCGAACTAAAATGGACAGGAATGGGTGAATTTAATTCAGATGACCATCAGGTATACTACTGCGGGCAAGAATCCCTCAGAAGAAATGGAGTAGCCTTCATAGTCAATAAAAGAGTAGGAAAAGCAATACTGGGATACAATCCTCAAAATGACAGAATGATCTCAGTTCGAATCCAAGGCAAACCATTCAATATCACAGTAGTCCAAGTCTATGCCCCAATCACCGGTGCTGAAGAGGATGAAATTGACCGGTTCTATGAAGCCCTACAGCACCTTATAGAACTAACACCAAAAAATGATGTCCTTATCATCATGGGGGATTGGAATGCTAAAGTAGGAAGCCAAAAGATAACAGGAATAACAGGCACGTTTGGCCTTGGAGTACAAAATGAAGCAGGGCACAGGCTGATAGAATTTTGTCAAGAAAATACGATGGTCATAGCAAACACTCTTTTCCAACAACCCAAGAGATGGCTCTACACATGGACATCACCAGACGGTCAACACAGAAATCAGATTGACTATATGCTCTGCAGCCAAAGATGGAGAAGCTCTATACAATCAGTAAAAACAAGACCAGGAGCTGACTGTGGCTCAGACCATGAGCTTCTCATTGCAAAGTTTGGCTTAAACTGAAGAAAGTAGGGAAAAGCACTAGGCCAGTCAGGTATGAATTAAATCATATCCCTGTTGAATATACAGTAGAGGTGACAAATAGATTTAAGGAATTAGATCTGGTAGACAGAGTGCCTGAAGAACTATGGACAGAGGTTTGCAACATTGTACAACAGGTAGCAACCAAAACCATCCCAAAGAAAAAGAAATGCAAGAAAGCAAAATGGTTGTCTGAGGAAGCTTGGCAAATAGCTGAGGAAAGGAGGGAAGCGAAAGGCAAGAGAGAAAAAGAAAGGTACGCCTAATTGAATGCAGAATTCCAGAGAATAGCTAGAAGAGATAAGAATGCCTTCTTAAATGAACAGTGCAAAGAAATAGAAGAAACAATAGAATAGGGAGGACCAGAGATCTCTTCAAGAAAATTGGAGAGATGAAGGGAAAGTTTCATGCAAAAATGGGCATGATAAAGGACCAAAATGGCAGGGACCTAACAGGCAGAAGAGATTAAGAAGAGGTGGCAAAATTACACAGAAGAACTATACAAGAATGAGCTTAACGTCCCTGATAATCACAATGAGGTGGTCACTGACCTCGAGCCAGACATCCTAGAATATGAAGTGAAGTGGACCTTAGAAAAGCTGAGCAACAACAAAGCTAGTGGAGGTGACAGTATTCCAGCTGAGCTATTCAAAATCTTAAAAGACAATGCAGTGAAAGTGCTACACTCAACTTGCCAGCAAATTTGGAAAACTCAACAGTGGCCACAGGATTGGAAAAGATCAGTTTACATTCCAATTCCAAAAATGGAAGTGCCAAAGAATGTTCAAACTATCATACCATTGCACTCATTTCACATGCTAGTAAAATTATGCTTAAAATCCCACAAGCTAGACTCCAGCAGTATGTGGATCGAGAACTACCAGAAGTACAGGGAGGATTTCGAAGAGGCAGAGGAACTAGAGATCAAATTGCCAACATACGCTGGATCATGCAGAAACCTAGGGAGTTCCAGAAAAACATCTACTTCTGCTTCATTGACTATGCTAAAGCCTTTGATTGTGTGGATCACAACAAACTGTGGCAAGTTCTTAAAGAGATGGGAGTACCAGACCATCTTATTTGTCTCTTGAGAAACCTATATGCGAGTCAAAAAGCAACAGTGAGAACTGGACACGGAACCACTGATTGGTTCAAAATTGGGAAAGGAGTCTAGCAAGGCTGCATACTGCCGCCTTGCCTATTTAACTTATATGCAGAGCACATCATGAGAAAGGCAGGGCTAGATGAATCAAAAGTTGGAATTAAGATTGCTGGGAGAAATATCAACAACCTAAGATATGCAGATGATACCACTCTAATGGCAGAAAGTGAAGAACTAAAGAGCGTCTTGTTGTGGGTGAAGGAGGAGAGTGCAAAAGTTGTCTTGAAACTTAACATTAAGAAAACCAAGATCATGGCATCTGGCCCTCTCAATTCCTGGCAAATAGATAGGGAAGAAATGGAGGCAGTGACAGATTTTATTTTCCTAGGCACCAAGATCACCTGAGATGGGGACTGCAGCCAAGAAATTAAAAGACGCTTGCTCCTGGGGAGGAAAGCCATGGCAAATCTAGACAGCACACTAAAAAGCAGAGACATCACCCTGTCAACAAAAGTGCGTATAGTCAAGGCTATGGTCTTCCCAGTTGCAATGTATGGCAGTGAAAGTTGGACCATAAGAAAGGCTGAGCGCCAAAGAATTGAGGCCTTTGAACTATGGTGCTGGAGAAGACTCCTGCGAGTCCCTTGGACTGCAAGGCGATCAAACCGGTCAGTGCTAGAGGAGATCAATCCTGACTGCTCTTTAGAAGGCCAGATCCTGAAGCTAAAACTCAAATACTTTGGCCACCTAATGAGAAGGAAGGACTCACTGGAGAAGAGCCTCATGCTGGGAAAGATCGAGGGCAATAGAAGAAGGGGACGACAGAGAATGAGGTGGCTGGATGGAGTAACTGAAGCAGTAGGCGTGAGCTTAAATGGACTCCAGAAGATGGTAGAGGACAGGAAGGCCTGGAGGAATGTTGTCCATAGGGTCGCGATGGGTCGGACACAACTTCGCAGCTAACAACAACAACAACAAATTTCTATTTGTAGGTTTTTGTATTTTGTTATCTTCTCGAGTTCTTTTCGTCTATATTATTATAACATGGATATGCATCTTCTATATGTAGAACTGGCGGGATGAGGTTGCAATTGTCATAAAAATACAAACATTCAGATCTTCTAAGGTTTAAGTTTTCCATACAAACACCCATGGCCAGTATTGGACCTAAACTGTGTTGTATCTGTGGGCTGTTAAACCCATTTTGGCTTACATTTGTACCTTAGTCTTCCTCTAGAGTTTCAATCCTGGGTGTAAAATTACTGTAGATGGAAGAATACAGCTGCCCTACACATAGTGGGGCTTCCGGCTGAGCATGTACCTAAATCCACAGGGGTTAATTCCTACTTGTCATAGGTATTAAGCACTGGGTGGATTCTATAACCAGCTATAAAAATTTTGAAGCACAAAGTTTCATGTTGCAATCTGTCTAAAATGTCTTTTGTTTTGTCAGAGGACTTGGAGGAAATGTGATCTGTTGACTTGCAACCTGGCATAGAAGCCATGCTTGAAGGCCCTCTGGCTACCAACAACTGACCTTTGTTTTCTAGAAGAAGAGTACATCACAGTGGGCCATCATTCTTACTTCTAACCAGACTGAATCTCTCTACTAGTTCTAACAGACCAGTTTTTATAGCAAACACCTTTTTGAAAATGTCAGTGTGTGATTTCTCATAAATTAAACTGATTTAGAACTCACTGCAGTTTATAAAACACTTTCAGTTTCATTGTTACTTTTCACAAGTGAATTAATGCTATAAATTAGTGGCCATCTGGGTTGCTTTTATTCCCCCACTGCTCTGATTCACACGTTAAGCTATGATGTGTAAACTTAGCCACCGTAGCTTTGTTAACAGGCTACCATTACATAAAACTGCAGTTTGGCATAATGTGTGTAACCTAGCCACTGAATATCCTTTGCAGCTTCTAACAATAGTTGTGTCAAGTATTACTAGTCCCCAACTGGACAACAGACTGAGCAGACTTAAATTCTTGGCATTTAAACAAATGAGGCCCAGAAGAACTTTAAAAAAAAGATAACAAATTGTACAAATGACATATAAGTCATAGTCAAGCAGGTTAAGCATGTTTAGATGATTAACCAACTTCCTTTGTCTAATCAATCATCAATACTATTACAGCGGCATGGTAGGTCTGCAGCCTTTACTGAATAATCAATTAAGACCACAGTCCTGTGCAGACCCGCTGTACATACAAGCCCCAATGCACCCCCATTTAAATGAATATGCAGGTAGATAACTTTCCGAGATACAGAAGGGAATGCAAGATAATTTACAATTTAATAAACAAGCCTACCACTTACTGGCGGAGGAAAAGGCCACCATCAATCTCTTCCTTTAAATTCCCTGCTACGGTGTTACATCAGAGGCAAAGCAAGCCTGAGAAAATAAACAGTCAAACCTTTAGCTAGTGCTCCTGTGATTATAATTGTCCTGCACTGATTAATCAAGTAAAGCTTTACTTGTGCATTCTATATAATAATTACACCGATTAAAAACTTGTAGCACAAAGAATATTATTTCTTGCAAAGGAGAGGGATTTCTTCCTCCCCCCCAGGTGGTTAAAGCACTTTTTAATGATTTGTTATTCGATTCATTGTTGTGTTTGGGATTTTGTTTTGTTTTTATAAGTAAACTTAGTGACCTGGCCTTCTCTTTTGCCTCTCTGTCTTGGGGACTTAAATAGAGGCCGATACCACCTGCATTGTATTTCTAACATTCACCACTGCGGATGAGTCTTACTTTCTACATTCATTCAAAGTCTTTTTCCTTCTGAAACCTGCTACTGTCCTGTCCGTGCGGCAACAGCAGCAGATTGCCAGAGGGTGCGGTGTGTTTGGTTGGTTGCAACAGTCATGGTGAGATGCAGCAGGAAGTTATGATGCTCTAGCAGGTGGCAGGTTGCCATGGCTGGGGGCGGTTTGGATGTCACCGCAATTGTGGTGGCTGCTGAGGGGCGTGGCGAATTGTGGTGCCTGTGATGTGGTGTTGGCACAGAGGCTGGGCTCCTGCAGAGGGCTGGGGATTGTTGCTGTGGTTGGTGGCTGCTGCTGCCGCTGCTGCCTTGTTGCTTGGAGGAATATTGAAGAATCTTTCCTCACTGCCAATGGGAACAAGGCACTCGTTTCGTTTTCAGAGTGTCAGTGTCCGAGAGGATCGATGGGAACACTGTGTTACAAGTGGGGAGGAGGGGGCTGGCTGTCAACCATTGTAAATCTCTGCTCCACTTGCACAGATCCCTTGCTAGAAGGAATGACAACGCAGCATGCAGTGTGGAGAATCGATGCAGCCAAACAAGACGTCAGCGTGCATAAGTCTTGGTCAGAATTCTTTCCTAGGTGCCTTTTGAACACGCTCAGCTCTTTGGAGACATTTGTTGCCCTTTTCCTCTGGCTTTAGAAACTAGCTCTATATGCAAGGCTTATGGAAGCCTTTGGTTTTCAGTTGAATATGCTGGATGGCAGACGTATCAGAAAGAAAGATTCAAGTACGGTCCAAAGAGATGATTTCTTTGGTGCTCACGCTTTGTTCCAAGTGCCGAAGGGTTTAGAAGGCTGAATAAGCATGGCCTGGGAACAGCAGAAGACATACAAGCTAGCAATGCTAACAGCAGAGGAATATCTGCCATACCTTTGGAATCCCTTCCTCTCCAGAAAACACTTAGCAGCTAATAGCTTAGAACAGCAGCCCCCAACCTTTTGGGCACCATGGACCGGTTCCCTGGAGAAAGGTTTTTCCGGGGGCATGTTTTTTTGTGCTGCTCACATCCCACGGATGAGGTTTCGCTGAGTTGCGCAGTCCGGTTGCTGGCATGTCACAGACCAGTGCCTGTCCATGAACCAGGGGATGGGGACCAGTGGCTTAGAACATACTGGTTGAGGCTAAAGATATATTTCAAGGTGATTTTATATAACAGCAGCCATACTGCCCATTTGTTACACTGTTTGCCACTAGTGACAGTGCCATGTCAGGCCCAGTGCAATGGCCATTTTCCACAGGATGCAGTTCAAGACAAGTATTTAACCTTCAGATTCCTACTTTGGAAGGCTGTGATACGGTAGCCTTCCTGCAGGTTGGTCTCGCGACGTGGTTG
This sequence comes from Vipera ursinii, assembly GCF_947247035.1. NCBI lineage: Eukaryota > Metazoa > Chordata > Lepidosauria > Squamata > Viperidae > Vipera > Vipera ursinii. Next base: position 128,167,797 of record NC_139513.1, read on the forward strand.
GCTGAATTCAGTGCGTGTGCTCTTTGTAAGTCATGTGGCTGCTGGATCTTTGGAGGGACAGATTTCAAGCTTGTTGGGTTCAATTTCTTGCTGAGTTCTGGAACCCAGGAACCAGAACCCGATGCAAAGTTTGTACGGTTAGCACTACATTATTCTGGAGCCTTTTGAATCTCAAACTGAAGAATTGCTTGGCAGTCTTTTCGTACAGAAAATGGCTTCTTTCATTTCAGCAACATAATTTACAATGGTGTAGGGGAAATAATCTTTTTCATCCTTATGGTTAAATATTAGACGAGAAACCAGAAAAGTGCTGATGTAATCTACTTTCTGCCCACCTATGCAATTGCATTTTTGATGCAGCAGGATGGGTGGGAAAATGTCAGATCCTGTAGGGAAACATGACACTTAACATAATGGAGAGTGCCGCCTCGTTTTTGTTGTTGTTGTTGTCGTCATTTTTTTTAATTTAATACCTAAGTATCAGGTTGTTAATAGAGGAGGTTCTTGGGCATGTATCTGCTTCATCCTCACTCTGCTAAGGAAGAAATATAGTACAGTCAGTATATTTGCTAACAGTCCTTTCTAAAATGATTTAGCAGCCTATCTTCAATAATTGTGCAGATGAATTCATATCTAGATACAGAAGGCTCTATTTATACAGGATGTTCATACTCCACAGAAGCTAGCAATTTGATCATTGGCCAGTATCATATACTTCCATGAGCTCCACAAAGTATTATAATGGGGATTACATCAGAGAATCCAAGTTTAGTAGCCACGGGTTGGGACCAGCAACTTGCTCATTAAGAAAGTTGCTAAGTGAAACTAACTGCACTTGTGATTCGACTTCAGCTTTCCTTGGCTTTACAGAACTGTGAAGGTCATAAATGTGAGGACTGGTTGTGAAGTTACTTTTTCGTCACTATTGTAACTGTGAATGGTCACTAAACAAGGTAGAATTATCAGCCTAAATGTTGGAGGTGCGGTGACGAAGACGCAACATATTTTCACATATGGTGGACTTGTAAAAATGTTAAGGCTTTTTGGATAAAAGTCTGGTGGAACATGCAGAAGATTTTTAAACAGAGGATAAAGTTTTGTCCGCAACTTTTTTTGTTGGGAATAATTACAGATGCTACAGTTGTGGACACTAAGTTGATGTTGAATTTAATTACGGCAGCAAGACTCTTAATAGGTCAATATTGGAAGAAGGAGGAACTGCCGACTATAGAAGAATGGACTTTAAAGATTTCTGACCTGGCAGAGATGGCAAAGATATCGGCCTATTTGAAAGATCATTCGCAAGAACGCTATATTATGGAGTGGAGAAAATGGATTGAGTATATCCAGAACAAATATGGGACTAAAAAGTTTCATGTAGCATTTGAATAAGTCTTCCTTTCTTTTATCTTTTTTTCTCTTTTTTATATATTTTATATTAATAGTGTTTGTAGTTATCCTATATGAGCTAGAGAGTGATAGATTTTAGAGTTTACAGTTGTTAACATATGGTTGTTTATGATTTTTTTTGTTTTTTATACCTTGTACTTAGCTCTGGGAAGTCAGGGGGGGGAGGGGGGAGGGGTAAGGAGGGAGGGATAGGGGAGGGGTAGGGGGGTTTGTTAAAGATAAAATGTATGATAAAACTTTTCAATAAAAAAAAAACAAGGTAGTTGCTAAATGAGGATTACTTGAGTCTTGAAACTCCACATAGTACTGGACTATCTTCTCTTAAGAAGGGTGAGCTTGGCATATCCTTCATGTCAAGTCCTTTTGTTGGCATCTTTCAGAAAAATATTATCTTTGCAAGGGCTTCATTATCTTTCCAAAAATAAGCAATAGCACACACACTGTTTTTTTATAGCATTTGTTTTACAGACTTTCAAAGCTGTGTAAGAATTTACATTCAGTATTTTAGATGAGCAAAATTCTTTGGTGGCACCTTATAAAACACTTCCATCCGACAGTGGAAAGTTCTATTGCCTATCGTAGACGCCTAATGTTAGTTTAGACACCACCACATACTTGCTATTTGCTACTGAGAGCTGAGCCAATGAGATATGATGAAAAGAGAGCAACAGTTACCAGGGCCACAGATAAATTGAATTTATTATGTAACAGTCATTTTATGACATTATCCTTCTCTTCACCCACAAAAACATAGCATTTTAAAGGTAATTATTCAGTTTTCAAGGAATATTTTACTGATATCCTTAAATGTTTATGTATAAAGTTAAAATTATATGTATAGGCAACATAACACGGCCATTACAATATGGGAATGGTACTGATGGCCACAATGTTCCCTGTGTAATTCAGGAGATTCCTTGCTACTTATATAAACCCTACATAACCCAGAGCTTTAGTCAAACCCCCATTTTGAATACTGTGTCCAGTTCTGGAGACCTCACTTAAAAAAAAGATATAAGATTGAGCGAGTCCAGAGATGGGCAACAAAAATGATACATGGTCCGAAGGACAAAACATAAGAGGCAAGATTGGGGGAACTGTATATGTACACCCTGGAGGACAGAAGGGAAACGGGTGGGGGGGAGGGGAACATGATTGAAACCTTTAAATATAATAAGGGTGTGAATAAGGTTCTAGGAAGCAGCATTTTCAATATTAAACAAAAATCATAACCTCAGACTTGCATATAGAAATAGAACGATTGTGGCAAAAGACAGCAAAGGTAGCACCAATAGCAATAGGCTCCTTGGGTGCAATTCCAAAATAACTGAAGCACCACTTGAACTCCATCGGCACTGACAAATTCACCATTAATCAATTGCAAAAGGCAGCTTTACTCAGAGATGATGCCTCTCACCCCATCAAACATCCACATCTGTCTATCCCAGGTCCTTGGGAATGACTCAGTAGGTGGATCAAAATGCCAAATCCAGTCTCAACATTTAGCTGACTGTGCGACAGACCCTAAAATAATAAATGAACAAATGAAAAATAAAAAAATAAAATAAGGGGCAGACCAGATAGACCACTAGGACTTTTTTCCTGCCCTCAATTTTCTAGGTTTACTATATTTGCAAGATGCCTTTCCCAGACAGATTTCCACCCACTCCAGTCCCCACCTATTGTGAGGGGCAGGAGGAGGGGCCACTGCAACCAGCATTCTCTGTGGGGGCTTCTCCCCCCCCCTTTGAATAGCTTGTACCATCCCCAAAGGAAGATCAATTTTACTTGTGGTCTTCCAAAATCTCTTGAAGTCTTGGTTGTTCTGAAAAGTGTTCAGAAACTGATTGGCCCAGATATACCATACTTAGTTGCTTTTGTTTTAACAGTTGATATTTAATGAATTGTTTGTAAAAACACTTTGCAGTGATACGTAGAAGAGTTCGGTCCTATAGCTTAGATCAAATGTTTTCTGCAGTTTTGGAAACCCTCCAGTGTATGCGTGAACAGGCCCAAGGGTACGTTTCAAGATGGAACCACTTCATGGTCTACTAATTTACGTTTAATTTATGTTTGAGTATAATAATAATAATAATAATTACTGTGGAACATCCTTGTTAGCACCACAGTGATGACTAATGCTCCCCTCCGTGTAAATTTACTTGCATGCCATTCCATGTGTTTTAAGAGATGTGAGAAATCTTCAGAAAACAGTGAGGAACTGGGAAATATTATTCTCTCCTTCCTTCTTTTAGAAAACAAGAGATAAAAGTCTTAACAATACCTGCTTTCTCTTCAAGCTCCAGGAACCCTGATGTCCTCCATATGTTTTGGGCTACAATGCTCGTAATTCCTTCCTTTTGGTCATGCAGCCTTGGGTTTACAGGAGTCAAAAGGCACCTGGTTGCCCACTTTTCTTGTTAATACTGGTTTCCCATATGGAATAGTTAAATCTGAGATGATCTGATGGAAAAAAAGGGGAAAGGGCTCTCTGCAGCTTTAATATTTGCACACAACAGGGGATTTTAGCCAGCACAGCCACCCATGGGCTAAAATCTCTTCTAGTTCACAAAAATATTAAAAGTGCATGAGCCCGTCTTCTCTTTTGTTTCTGCCTTCCAACTTTTGATCCAACTTAGAAGCTATTTAAGGGCATTGTGTAATTTGTGCAAAAACACTCAATGCTAAAATAAAGTGATCTAATTTGAATGGCTGTGCTCTGCAATGGTTTCCAGGTAAATTAAGGCTGACACAGCACTTCAATGTATTCATGTAGGGTTACCCTCTGAGGGCTGCCAAACTTTGGATAATCCTTAAGGGCTACAAAGAGAAAGGGAAAACACTAGCCCTTGGCTGCCCCCTCATGGTCAACAAGATTGTTGCAGTCCAGACAACCTAATTTATGCCCATTAACCAGGAAAGATGAACAGGATGGACTGAGGTGAGGCCTGGTGAAGACCAAATGGAGCTTGCAGAATTTAATAACTGAGAAATGGTAAAGCAGAAAAAAGCAGATTGTATGGGATTTTAACCTGTTAACTATCACAGAGGGGTTATCCGAGTACATAATCATACATCCTACTAAACCATAATGTGGCCTCTTTTGTTTTGGGCTCAACATGTGCAGCAGATGTCAAAGGGATACTAAGGATCCACCACCAAGAGCTTTCTACTGGTGGGCATAGAAATCTTGAATTCATGATTGCAGACAGCAACCTGGGCAGGACTGCAATGTATATCTGGAAATCAATGCTGTATGACATACAACTATTCTTAGCTATGAGGTGTTCACACCTGGAATGACACTGGAAAAAGGCAGGTATTGCAACTTCAACTCGGTGTTGAAGGTATGAATTGGTCTCTGCAGTCTTCTTGTCAATATTTTAAAAGTGGTTTGCTGCCATTACCTTCAACCCAAGGCTGAGAGTGTCTCACCCAAGGTCACCCAGTTGGCTTTGTACCAAAGATGGGACTAGAACTCACTCTCCTAGTTTCTAACTTGGTGCCTTAACCACGACATCAAACCTGTTCTCTGATTGGAACACAAAGTAGCTTAATTAAAAGGTGCAGGTGAAGGTACAAGAATAGCAGTATTTTAAGGTTATAGTTTTCTCATCAGAATTCACAAACACAGGTAAAAAATTGCCTTAGTATTCCAACCATTCATGTTTACCTTCCTTCTCAGGAGTACTATTTGTCCTATCTTGTCTTGTTTTTCTTTACCAAGCTGACACTTTTACTTGCCTTTACTGTCTTCCAAATTTGGTTCAGATGAGTGAACAAGTCTATGACATTATGGCAGAAATATCCATGATGTTCCAACATGAAAGGAAGAAAAACATTGTTAACAGCTAGTGATTCCCAGAAGCCATGATGATGTTATACACAAAAAATTCAGAAGTTTCTATCATAAGCTATAGATTAACTCAAGTAAGTATGAGCCGGGGCCAAATATTACAACACAAGTTCTCCAGTTCACTCTTCCAGCCAGTTAATCACGCTCTCTTCTGGGAATCTCCCTTCATCCACCCCAAATAACACTTAGCATTATGTGGCTGCCACTGAGCAAGCACAGAGTCCTCACTTTCTCCCAAGCTTGACGATAACTCCTTTCTTATGTGTGCCTGAGCTTTGGCTTCACAAAACTCAAGATTCAGAGAATATACTATACTGCTAGTAGCGTATAAAAAAGTTAAAATGCTTTGTTCAACACAACTTGAATTTTTATTATGAAATGGCAAATGCTATGTTACATCTTACAGCTTGGATAGGGTGTTATTGGACAAATGCTGTTATCCAAGGTGGCTTTTACAGATGGGACAGAAATAGGATACTGACTAGTAGGTGGTTAGTTTATCTAGACTGTGACTGAAAACAACAGCAGCTGATCTGGTTAATGGTAAAGGGGTGAGCAGAGCAGCAATTAAACACTCTCCAAGAAGATCACATTCCTCATCTTTTAAAAAAATGCCTGGTATAAGAATCAAAGTGAATTAGCCTACTAGTATTTTCAATAAAGGGTTAAACGGTCCCAGGACCAGATTTTGCACAATAGAATTCTACAGCATTTCCAAAATTACACATTCTTTTGAGCCACTTCGACTGAACTTAATAAAGATAATACCTAAATGCAAATTTTTGTATGCTCTCCTTGGTTTGGGCACTTTCAGATTTACCCTTTTTAACTCAGAGGTGCTCCAGCTCAATTTCTTCCCAGCTTCCAATGGAAACACTGGAATTTTTTTTGGAACCCGGGTTCAGCCTATTTCCTGCCAGCATTTTTCTGCTCTTTTCAGCGGTGTCGGAGACTTTGCTGCCTGTGCAAGTACGAACGTTAAACAAAAGCATCAAACTATCCAGGCGACGGGAGCTTCGTGACGCTTTTTGCCCTTCTTAGGAGTCAGCTAAAAACCACGCTTCCCCCATCACCCTCCTCGGTTTTTGAGGTAGGTGTGGGGAGCAGCCCTAGGTGTGTGCGGTGGAGGTTGGGAAAAGGAAGCCTGGGAAGGCTTCGGCTGCACGGACGGGGGCTGCGATGAAAAGCACAGCAACAATTCATCAGCCGGCCTGGCCTGATGGGGTATGGGTTGGGTTTTTATGGTCATTTTTAATATCTGTATTTACTGTTTTTAGTCGGGCATATGTTTAATTTTCTTTTAACTTTTGTATTTTTGTAATTTTTTATATATCTACCCTGTTCACCGCCCTGAGTCCTTCGGGAGAAGGGCGGTATATAAATAAAATTATTATTATTAATTATTATTAATTATTATTATTTATTATTATTATTATTATTATTATTATTATTATTATTATTATTATTATTATTATTATTATTATTATTATTATTATTATTTCACACCCCGAGTGGAAAACGACGACATAAGCGGCATATAAATTTAATCAATCAATAACTTTCGGACTCCTGGCAGCCGCTTCCCACTCAGCGGGCAAACCAAGATGGACCCCTCCCGAGGCTGCTCCAGAGCGAGGGCCCTTGCATTTGTTTTTCTCGCCGTCCTTTCTGGAGGATGCCTAGTTAAATGGCTCTCCTCCCGGCCGCGAGTTCTCAAATATTTACTCACACGGCGGACGTGCCACACCCCGCCTGGGTCTGAGCAGCATCTCGGCAGAAAGGGGACGGCGCGTTCGGGCACCTATAAAGAAAGACCGCGCTTTCCTGGACGAACGTCTGAATTCCTGGAGAGTTTATCTCTCTCTCTCTCTCTCTCTCTTTCCCCCCCCTCCCCAAAATCTAGCAGGACGAGACAAGCAGCTGCAAGGCCTTTCCTCTCTCTCCTCCTCCTCCTCCCTCCTCCTTTTCGGGCCACCCCAGCCTGCCGACGGAGGCTCCCCGGGTGAACCTGTCCTGCGGTTACACTGACAGCCGGGCAGGAACAGGAAGCCAGCATTGTATCAACTGGATCGCCTTTCAAGCCCCTGACAAATTCCGCAAACAAAGCCGAGCGCTGTGCAAACACACGCGCGGTTGGCTGGCTAGAAACTGGCTGGCTTTGCCGGCTCTTTCTCGGCCTTCCCAGGCGGGCCGGCGGTTGGCGCGGCTTGTCGGGCTGCGGGCGCCCGGGGCTTTGGCATCCAAGCGCCTCCCCGCAGGTGCGAAGGCGTCCCGGGAGACTCCGGCTGTCCCCGCTTCCCCAGAGGCTGACGTTGGAGCGAGGCCAACCGGACGGCCCATCGGGAGGGCGGCGGCGGCGGCCTCTTGGCCGAGCCAGAGAGCCTGCAGGACGCGCGGCGGCCGAGAGGAGCGGATCCGCTGCGAATGGGAAGCTGCTTTTTCCCAGGCGCTCCAAAGGGTTAGCCGCGGCTTACCGGCCTCCCCGCTGCTGCTTTAGTGCTCCCAACCTCGGGAACTGTAAGATGCGTGGACTTCAACTCCCAGAATTCCCCAGCCAGCATAGCTGGCTGGGGAATTCTGGGAGTTGAAGTCTACGCATCTTACAGTACCCGAGGTTGGGAACCTAAAAAACAACGCTGACGGAGAGAGCTTCTGTCGGCTTGGTAGGCCGCTTTTGGACCGCCGGTGGGCTCCCAGCTCTTGTTAAGCGCTTTTACATTCGTCAGGTGAAGCTTCTTCGTGATGGTAGTGTTTCTGCTTGACCAAAGATGCCGGAGAGTAAAAAAGGGCAGTTAGTTACTCGCCCCATAATGAACGCGCGGAAGAGGTGGGCTTTGAGAGCCGGGGTCGACTTATCCATTGTCCTGGGTGCAGATCGTAGCTGCCGAGCTTCCGATAGGCTTCCGGTCCAGACTTTGATTTTGCAATCCACTCTCCTTCAATCTTGGGATTGCGCTTAGTTGCAGTAGCTGGCCTCTTCCCTCCTTTGCATTCTTAGCAGTTCTTCTCCTCTTTTCTCTTTTAATGGCTGAGAAGCCATTAAAGAGGGAATGGCAGAATAAGCTGTACGGCGTCTCTTGACTGGTAGTGCTAGGAACCATCCCTCCACCAGATCCTCAAATGGAAGCAGTCCTCAAGCCATCCATCCATAGGCCCTTTCTGCATTTCTTTGGAGGCGGACCTGGCTGTAAAACACACACACACTTCCAACTGTAAACTACCTACTTGTGAATAGTTAATGAAAAACAGAGCAGCTGGACTACATGTGTTGCTTTGCTTCAGCCTCTATAACCCTTTCCTTTCCAACCGATTCCAGCTGTTCACTCAGCTGCTGCAGCCAGACACTTTTGGATCTGACATTGCATGCTTTAGTTTTCTTCTGCAGGCCAGGGTATCATTGATTGTTCCTTATGTCTTGTAACGCTGCAAAGGCGAGGTTTATTACCAAATTGCATGAAGAAGCAAAGACTATAGGAAAACCTCCTTGGGAAGTCCTTAGCTAACTTCACCTGGGCTGACCAAAAAATGCCAGGCCCATTGTTGTTTTATCTTAGCTTGTTTATAGTAATTGCTGGCTTTCTAACTGATATCCCCCCACATTTACTGAAATTCATCATCTAACTTTTGATCCATCACCAGGGCCTAGCCTGTAGTAACTTGGCTATATGAGGCCCAACAGTTGGAGCGAAACTATTAATACGTCTTTTGTTCTTGCTGAACTTGATACAAGGTGTCATTGGAAAGACAAAAACCAAACAAACAAACAAACAAAAAACATCCTGGTTGCTTTACTGGAGAGAATCCATAGATGAAAGGCACATCAATACAGTTGTCACAGTATCTGGAGAAAAGCTAAACCTCAAATGGTGTGCCTTTTAATTTGCAAAGAACGTCTGATTGGCATGTCTGCCTTCTGTCAAATCAGAGTATTGTTCTCATACTTTATTGCTATCTTCTGAAATAACCGAAGTGGCTTTTTTCAGGTTGGACTCTTTCCCTGCCCTACTTAGATATGTCAGAGATTGGATTGTTCTGGGATCTGCTGAATGTAAAGCTTGTCCTCTAGCATAGAGCAACGACCTTCCTTATGTGATGTGTGATTGTGGAGATTCATACCCTGTTTTACAGCACTAGTCAGGGCACAAACTTCTTTTTCTGCAATGACCTTGATCTGCATGCAACCAGAGAGTCTCAAACTTGAGCTGAAAACTCCTTCCTTAAATTTTCATTCTGCAGCTTTAATCGCTGCTTAACCTCAAGGAGAGCAGAGGCTGGTACGTGTTCCTTCAGATCTTGCTGCGGGGAATCAGTGCAGGCATGTTGGCAGACACACCTGTCTAGGACAAATGAAGACATGGAGGAGCAAAGCTAAAGTAAAGCCAAGAGTTAACCAAGTCAAAAGGGATGAAAAAAAGCATAATGAGGAAATGGTAACAGCTGAAATGACATCATGATTGTAGGCTGAACCATATGTAGTGAAGGTTGCTAGCTGTGAAACATGAGGTATGAAACTGGACCAGGGTAGAACGGCTGGCTTTTATTGTGGTGTCCTGCCAGGCTATTGGCTTTAGCACTTTTGACATAAAGCAGAAATCTGAGTGATAATTAATCCATATTCATGACCCTATGAATTTTTGCTGCACAGTGTCTTAAAGTGACAGGAATAACATTCAGTAAAGAGAGAGAGAATTTTCCTATTTCTCCTTCTTTCCTTTAGTTCCAGCCTATGTTGAATCCCCAATGCACAGAAGCAAAGGACTGTTCCTCTCCTGGCCTCGGTGCTAATCCTGAGAAAGGTCTTATTAAAAGCCAATTCAGTTTGGCCCAGCAGGCTGGCCCCTCTAGCTTAGTGCTTGGAAGCTGAGTGATGTCGGAGAACAGGAAGCAAGAAACATAGGGAAAAGAAGAAGAAAGACTTTCAGGGAGAAACTGAGATCTCTGTTCTTTGATTCTGTCCCTCCTTCCCCTCCTTCTGTGTGGCTGATCAAAGGGTCTGATTGTAGGCAATAGCAATGGGAGAACAGCCTCATCTTGCAGCTTGCTTGGGATGGGAGGGAGGGTGCAGGAAATGGGACAACACAGAAGACTGTGCAGCAGCTGAACTCATATGCAAAAAGTAAGGAAGAACAATTAAAGAATGAATTTATACCTTATCCATGCAGGGCCCTTATAATCATAGATATCAATTCTTTCCTGTGTCTGGTGCTAAATTATAGTGTTTTGCTCACAGCCCCTGAAAAACACTACTCCTCAGCTACTAGAGATCAAAGCACGAGTCACTACTTCCTTTTACTCATGGAGGACCCGGGCAGGGGAGTCAAGAAACAGGTCTGAGTGGAAATTTTGTCCCCAGAAGACTTGAGTTATCCTTTCCACCTGGTCAGGTCTCCACCTGTGATATTCAACTTTTAAAAATTGAGGTTGAAAGGAATTCAGAAGCAAAAAGTGTGGAAGAAATAGTTGAATGTTTGGAATGAATTATCAGTAGACAAAACTGGAAGGAAGCTTTGGAGAAGAAAAGTTTGAGGTGGCATGTTATAAAAAATAACGCCTTTCCCAATTGTTCTTGCTATGATAATTGCAGTGCTATTATTCAATTGTAGCCAAAGCACCAGATGTTTCATTCCTAAAACAAACCATACAGTTAAAAAGGGCATCAAATATACATTCGAGACAGAAAACCCTTATTGCTCCAGAATATTGGGTCCCTGAAAGTTTGTAGCCAATAATCTCTGAGGAAAAAATGTTTACCCTTGTAAACTCGTGACTCATTCTGTACATTGTTGAAAAACTTGTACTATCAGAATTGGTTTCTAAATGTTTACCTAATGTTGTTTTCTTTATAATTTGAACTTACTGTTTCAGGTCTGTCTTCTGGAACAACAGGAATAAATTTGCTTTATCTTCATGAGAGCTCTTTCAATATTTGAAGATGGATATCAGCAGGTTTTGCTTTATCTTTTCTCCAGATTAAATATACCCATCTCCTCCTCCCACCTTTCTTCGTAGGGCATGCCAGTTCCCACCCCCCCAGCATTCCTATTGTAATAGTGCATCTGTTGCGATCACAAATAGCATACGGAATATGGTTTTATAGTTATAAACATTGGCAGGTTAGTAGTCATAATAAAATTATTCATCATCAATACACCAATTCTGTTATATATCTGGTTTTTGAAAGGTTCTCCACCGATATACCTCTAGATATCATATCAGGGAACATACAAACAAGAGGATTCTAGATGTTAGGCTTGCTATGGCCATTTGGTTGCATTACAAATAAGATTCTAGATTAGGGTGTGACCCACCAATGAATTGCCTTCTGTGGATTCAAACTTGCTGTTTCTCTGTTATCTGCCTCATTATTTAGCAAATATTTGGCTCCCCTATATTTTTAAATTTAACTCTTGAACATAGTGTTTGTCTCAGCCAAAATGCATGGTCCTAGCAGAGTAAGTGTATTGTGATGTCTGTCATTGAAAAAGACATACTCAAGAATATTTGAAGACACATATACCATACATTACTTACACTCTTATGGCCACATCCTCATTTTGTGGGAAAGTTCTAAACATAGGAAGTCCTCAACTTATGACCGCAATGGAGCCCAAAATTTCCGTTGCTAAGCAGGACAGTTGTTAGTTGCCCCATTTTATGGGGCAATTGTTAACTTAATACTGTTAAATTAGTGACAGAGTTGTAAGTCAGGGGTGTCAAACTGCCGGCCCACGGAGAAACCGCGCCCATCCCATTGCCGGCAATGGGAAAAAGTTCTGTTACGTCGCGTGACGTCACGTGACATTGCGAGTTTGACATGTCTGCTGTAAGTGAATGGCTTCTCCATTGACTTTACTTGTCAGGCAGTTCCAAAAGGTGATCACATAACCCTGGGACACTGCAACTGTCCTAAATACATGCCAGTTGCCAAATGTCTGAATTTTGATCACAGGACCACAGAGAGGCTACAACGGTCATAAGCAGGACTTTTTTTCTCATAGAACGCTCAGAACGGAGTTCCGGCACCTTTTTTGGATGGAACCTTGTAGGGTAGGCAAGGCGGGTTGTATGACGTGTGAGTTCCGGCACCTTTTTCTTTTACAAAAAAAGCACTGGTCATAAGTGTGAAAAATGGCCAGAAGTCACAATTTTCAGTGCTGTTGTAACTTTGAACGGTGACTAAACTAATGGTTGTAAGTTGAGGACTACCCTTATTTTTTGTGTGTGTGTGCGTGTGTGCGTGTGTGTATGTGTGTGTGTGAGAGAGAGAGAGAGAGAGAGAGATTAGGAATTACATCTTCCCAATTGTTCACATGTTCCCTTCTGAACAACTGTGAAGACTTAGCTATTTTATGAAGCTTTGGGCAGAGGTCCACTCTAGCTATCCCTCTGGATGACAGACCAGTTTTATTTGTATCTTGACTACTATTTCCCAGTCTTTATGCAATCACTTTTGCAAGGTGTATTTTTAATCTGTCTCATTTTAACCCAAATTAGAAATGTGGGGAGACATGAATACATCAGAGGAAGTTTGAATTCTTATGCTCAGATTTGGGGAAAACATTGTGGTTGTTTAATTGGATATTTTAGGAACAGGGTGGGCAACATGAAGACACACTTTGTACCTTCTTCCATACATGCTGTTTATTACTGTTTTTCCCTCAGAAATAGGTGCCTTATAAATTAAGTTAGATGAGCAGGGTATTCTTGAGGCCTAACTCTGTAGCTTGCTCTCTACAGGGAATCTGCATCAGGACCGTGTTTCCACTAGCAAACAAAACAGCCCGCTACTTAAATATAGCGTCAGAACAGAACATGTAGTACCAAGCACCTTCCATTTTCATGAGGCTTTTCAGACCGTAGTTTTGCAGTGCGTGGTTGGAACATGTCCCACAGGAGATGCTGAGCAACACATACACGCACACGCACACACGCACACACACACACCACACAGCTTTTTCAGGACTGTTTAGCCATTTGCCTTTGGTTCTAGCATGACCTGTAATGAGGAAAGAAAAACCCACTACAAGCGACTTGCATTGCAGGTGTATATCTGATTGCATGCAGTGAGTTTGATTTCAGAATAGATGTGTATGGATCATGCTGGCTGAGAATTCTAGGACTTGGAGGCTTAGCACATCTGGAGGATAAAGGGAATGCCAGCTGTAGGTAGGCCTCACCCGTAGCCTTTCATTCTGTCAGCCTGCTTGAAGGTTTAATGGAGTAGAATCGGTTTTCCTTGTAGTTGTTATAACAGCAACTGTGGACTACAAAGGGGGACCTAATTTTGTTTGTTCCCTGCAGCTGAGAAAACCAGATATTTCTTTGTTCTCTGTGTGTTGCAGAGGAAGTAGATTGTTTTACACATCTGAAGCTACCGGCAATCCTCAACATATCTTTTATTTAGTGACCATTCGAAGTTACAACGGCCCTGAAAAAGTGACTTATAACCATTTTTCACATTTGCTACCATTGTAGCGTCCCCGTGGTTACGTGATCAAAATTCAGATGCTTGGCAACTGGCTCGTATTTGTGACGGTTGCAATGTCCGGGGGTCATGTGATCTCCTTTTGCTACCTTCTGACAAGGAAAGTCAGTGGGGGAAGCCAGATGCACTTAACAGCTGTGTCACTAACTTAATAACTGCAGTGATTCATTATGGAAAGAACAGTCGTAAAATGGAGCAAAATGTGCTTAACAACTGTCTCACTGAGCAACAGATATTTTGAGCTCAATTGCGGTCATAAGTTGAGGACTCCTTTACAAATTCACTTTAGACAGTGAAAATGATAACCTTAAAGGACCCTGCATTTTAAAATGATGTATTTTCAGTATTCAATAAATGTATGTCTTCATTTCCAGACAAATAAAACAGTGTTGGTTTTAATTTTCAGGTTTTAAGAAATCTAAAATGCATAGTAAATTTGCAGAAAAGACTTCCATAATGATTCTTACTTTTTTTAAAAAGAGAAAAAAGAGCACACAGTCTTTACCTAACTGCACAGTAGCCCACGGCTGGATAAAAGCTCAGAATCCTCTTTTTACTTTTGAACTGCCAATTGTCAAGACAAAAGAGGCTTTTGTGGAATATAAATGGCAGCCAAAACCTCTCAAACACCTCTGCTGTGCTGAAAGAGTTAATCCTGGCACCCACCCCATTCCTCTGCCAGGGAATAGCTCCATTAATTGAGCAGGCCTCTCCTGTGTGATCCATCACCGAAGGGGAAATATGGGACGGATGGGGGGTAATAACAACAAAGTCTCGGCTAATTTGGGAAAATTGCTCTGATTTGGGAAAATTGCAGTGTTTTCCCCCAGGTGATTGATGAGCTTTGGAGAAAGGAGGTTTTTGAGCCAGGTGCCTGTTTGTGTGGCATTCACTGCTGGCTTCCTTCCACTGCCTCTCATAATGCTGAGTTGGCAGAGCCAAGACAAGGCTGCTCAGAAGCCAAAGAGACTTCGACACCATCTCTGGAAAAGGCTTCAAGCACCGAGATTGTCCTCCACCCTTGGTTGGGCATTGCCTCCCTGGCCTCTGAGCTATTTCCAAAGTTGATGGTCCTTACCGTCTTTGAGATGTCAAGAGTTTGCCATTTGGAGCTCCTGGAAAGGAACCAGGCTTCTTGAAGGCCACAGTTCTTCATTGCCGATTTATGGCCGAGTATTTCCTACCAATATTCTGGCTGGGTCTGGAACGGTTCCCTCAGCTGTGGATTAACATAAGCACTGCACAGACCCACAGCTTCTCCCCTCAGCTTCTCCTCTTACCCGAAGAAAACTTGGAAGCAGGCAAGAGATTACAGGAAGACTTCAACTTACAACCATTCATTTAGTGACCGTTCAAAGATAAAATGGCACTGGAAAAGTGACTTATGACCATTTTTCACACTTACAACTGTTGTGGCATTCCCACGTTCACATAATCAAAATTTGGATGCTTGGCAACTGGCTCATATTTATGACGGTTGCAGTGTCCTGGGTTCATTTGATCACTTTTTGCTACCTTCTGACAAGCAAAGTCAATGGGGAAGCCAGATTTACATAGCAACCGTGTTACTGCAGTGATTCACTTAACAGCTGTGGCAAGAAAGGTCATAAAATGGGGCAAATCTCACTTAACAACTGTCTTGCCTAGCAGCAGAAATTTTGGGCTTTATTGTGGTTATAAGTCAAGGACTACCTGTACCAAGCTCAGTGTTTCAAATTTCACTGAGGGAGATAGTACAGATGTCATCTCCACCAAGGTTCAGGGGCCAGTCCTTGATCAGGTTCAGAGTTAAACTGTGACTAACCTTTGTTCAATGCATGTCTCGGATTATATATTTGTCTCTCTCTTCTCCCCCCTCCATTTGATAGCAGCTCAGCAGGAAGCTTATGAATACCATTTGAGTTGGATAAGGTACTTCAGCTGGTCAGAGCGAGAATGTGTAAATGAGCTGCACAGTGGATTTCAGATCCACATTTCTGGCTATAATTTGTGCTCTCTTCTTGTACTCACACAGTAGGAGCTCAGAGACCATGCAGTGTAATAACCTGGGAGAGCTCCAGTCTAAATCCTAATCTTGAGTTCACTTGGTAGCCTTGAACAAGTCACTCTCAGTTCTTAATATGCCTCCATGTTTTCAGCTGTATGGATTTTTGAACTGGTATCGATGACTGAGATGATATAGGTGAGGGGTGCTGAATTAGGGATTGGGACTTTCAGAAGCAAAGTGTGGTTCACCTAAGCCTCAAAAGAAATGGGAAAGGGGGGGCAAGAGAGAGAGAGAGAGAGAGAGAGAGAGAGAGAGAGAGAGAGAGAGAGAGAGAGAGAGAGAGAGAGAGGAGAGAGAGAGAGAGAGAGAAGCCACTTATCCACGTGGTGGTAATCATGGGGAAATCAGTGAAATATGGAGACTTCTTTATGATATACCATTTTTTTAATTTGCAGGATGGTAATGGAGGGGCAGTTGGCTTTTCTTCATGTTGGCAGAAATTATTTCACCACGTCATTTACTCTTTATGGGACAACAATGAAGGATAAACCAGAGAGATGAAATTAAGACCTGGAGAAAGGCAGGCTGGAGCTGTAAGAGAAGATACAATACAGTTCTGGTTTAGCTCTCTGTAAGCTGTAAAGGAAACAACATAATCAGGACAGAGGGAAATAAATCAGTCCAGTGTCTTAGTAAACATAATTCTTTAGTGATTTGCTTCTAGCACAGAGGTCCCCAACCTTTCGGTCACCAGGGACCAGTTCTGTGGAGAAAAGTTTTTCCATGGACTGGAGGGTGTGTGGTTTTATGTGCTATCTGTTTCCCACTGATGGGGCTTTGTTTGTTTGTGCGGACTGGTTGCTGGCATGCCATGGCCTGTACCAGTCCAGACCGGGGTTGGGAACCTCTGTTCTAGCAGATTTTCAATGAAAACTGAAAATATGAAATACAGGCAGCTCTTGAATTACGACCACAATCAGGGCTTTTTTTCTCATAGAACGCTCAGAATGGTATTCCGGCACCTTTTTTTTTGCAAAAAAAAAAAAGCTCCCTCTGAAAGCCTTCGCCCTTTTTTATGACTTGTGGACTTCAACTCCCAGAAATCCTGAGCCAGCCATGCTGAGGGGAAAGGGAGAGGTTTCCAAGCTGAGCCATGCTTGCTCAGGAATTCTGGGAGTTGACGTCCTTGAGTCATAAAAGAGCCTGCACTAGAGGAGGACATTAAAATTATTTACAGGATTACTTCTTTAGGAACTAAACTCTTAGAATCTAAAACAGCTAATTCAAAAAAGCCAGCAGGAAAGAACCTCACATTTTTCATCTGTTTCTGTCTTTTGGAAGGTAAAATTAGATAACAAAATAATCTATTTCCTATGTTAACATCTCTGCAATGAAATCAATAAAGGTAACAGGAAAGAAATGAGAAACATTTTTCTCAATGTAATATGTCTAATTTAGCTGATGCTAGAAAAAAATAGTATCTTTTGTACATACTCTTGAAAACTATTTCGAATCTAACCATCTATTACAACTAAACCACTTTAAATTAAACAATTCTTAAGAATGAAATATTCTTAATTTGGACTTTACTTTTACTGTTTGGACTGTTGTGTGTTTTGAAAAATAGATTATTTAGAATCTAGTTATGTTGCACTTCAGTCTTTAAATAATTGACCTAGTATATACATAACAATATATGATGTTTTCCATGGTGAGCTTAACATCAACATTTATTAAAAAGGCTAAAATAATTTCTGGTATTATCTATACATAAAAATTTTGTTTAGTCACAATCTTTCACTTTTCACATTCTAGACAAGCAATGGTCATGTATCCTAGCAAAAGAAGTTACATATGTGCATAAGCATAGTCAGTAGCATATGCCTTTTTAAAAATATCAAACATGCAAAGAAACAAAAATAAGTCCAAAATATCTCTATTACATCCAGAAATGCCAACTTTGCAACCAATATTTCTCATCCATAACTATGGCACCCATAACTATGGCATCCATAACTATGATACCTGCATTCATGCAAATGCTTCTCTGGAATCAGTAGCGCAGCAGGGATTGGTTTTTCCTTCCAGTAACAGATTGCTGGGAAATGCCAAACATGGCCTTAAGAATTCCAATGTTTGTTACAAATTTTTCTGGATGTGGTTGGAAAGAGGCCTAGAAATGCCAGCACAAATACATCACACTTGCTGAACATGCACACGCAACTAATTACAATCTTCAATTATATGTGATATATCCAGGGCTTTTTTCCCCATAGACTGCTCAGAACGGCGTTCCGGCACCTTTTTTTGCACACACACACACACACACACACACACACACACACACACAAACATAAAGCTGAAGGAAACTGTTCCAGAGAGCCAAATTCTCCTCAGGCAGCCAGGTTGCAGAGCAGCATAATGCATCGCAGCGACAGGCCTTCAGATGGCTCAAATCGAAGGAAATGCAATCTGTACAGGTTAATTTAAAAGTGGGAGGGTAAGAAGGGCCGAGTGTGAACAGGTTGCTTAGCAACCTGCTTAAACAGTCTCTGTAACTTTCAGCTCCACGTGCCTTGCCTTTTTTAAGCTGGGAAGTTAAAAAGAAGGCAATAGAGTGCTATCAAGGAAAATGTATAGATATAACCAGCAGACGTTTAGGGAACCGTTATTTTTCATACACTGTTCGAATTTTGTTTTAATGCCATGGTGATACACAATCAAATGTAGTCAGTCTTTTTTTTTTAATCCCAAAGCATCTATTCGTTAAATACAGTATAACAAAGTTTTGGATGATGGAATTATTTTTTATCTAAGGATAACTAATGATAACAGCTCTTAAATCTGTTGTTTTGTTTTATTTTTGCACAAAAAATTGTATAATTTGCAATTGCATTCATTTACAAATAGAATATGTTGTTAAAATGTATTGGTGTTGAAATAATTAGTGCACACATATACCTAAAACCAGTTTATTGCATTTGGCAATTGTACTAAAAAAAATCTCATTGTCAACCAATCTAATTCATTTAGTTTGAAATCAAGTGAAAAATTGCTTTAAATTATTTTATTAAAACAAATTAATGGCAATTCTTTTATAAGAAGTTGCCTCAAACAAAATGAGTTTGACATGCCTACTCTAGATAGTTGAATGCTCCAAAATAAATTCTAGACCAAGCTTGTACATGCAGCCTACTAAGCACCCTTGGATAGCACAGATTTTTTTTTAAAAAGTAATAAAATCACCACCACTGCCCTGAAAGTTATGTTGCCTAGTGCCTCCATGGCTTACCATGACCACGAACTCCAACACTGTAGATGCTCCTCTAGTCACCAAATCACTGATTAGCCCACCAGCATTCCTTTGCAGACCACAAAGATTTTTAATTTATCAGTGTGGGCCTTTCCCTTCTACAAGTTTCACAGACCTCTTCTAGATTTTCCTCTTGCCGTTCCGAGTTAACCCCTTGGTCTGTCACTGAGCAAGAATTGACTTTGTAGGGAAGCACATTATCATTTGATGTATATTTAACATATGTTCTACCTTTATTTACCGATTATATAATATTTGTATGCAATCCACATGGCGAGGTTTTGGGCAACTTACAATATTTTTAAAATCATAAGATTAAAACATAAAAGCAGGGCTTTTTTTCTCATAGAACGCTCAGAATGGCATTCTGGCACCCTTTTATTCACACACACACAAAAAGCTTTTGCACAAGCTATGCTACTCCCTCTATTGGCTTTTGAAAGCCAATAGGAATTGTTGCTGAGTGTGCCAAAAGACCTGGCCGGCAAACATTGCACCGGCAAGTTGTCTGCAGCGAAGGTGAGTTGGCAGGAACTTTGCATCCCTCCCTGCTGCCCAACTATACCATCTCAACTAGGTAAGTAAGAGAGGGCAAGGAGTGGGAGGTGGGTTCTGCGGAGTCCATGTGCACTCCTTCCTTGTGCTCACCCGTGTCAGCCAGGCTGGTGGCCTACCTGGAGCTGGACTTGTGCCGTCACCTCGCCCTGCGTGCCTAAGTGGCCGCCCTGCATTGCCTGGCCCACACCGCCTCTACCGCCCGCCCCGTGCAGCCCCGCTATATAGAGCGAGCACCGCTGCTCCCACAGCACCATCCGTGCCAGCTCCGGCCCTGGGGGACAGCTCGCCACCAACACCCCTCGCACCCATGACCGCAGCAGCGCCGCCCCCCTTGCCCCCCCGCCTCCTGCGCCCGCCAAGATGAGAGTTCCGGCACCTTTCTTTTTAGAAAAAAAGCACTGACCACAATTATGCTCAATATTTTTGTTGCTACAGTAAGTGAGACAGTTGTTAAGTGAGTTTTGTCCCATTTTACGACTTTTCTTGCCACAGTTAAGTGAATCACTGCAGTTGTTAAGTTAGTGACACGGTTGTTAAGTGAATCCAGCTTCCCCTTTGACTTTGCTTGTCAGAAGGTCACAAAAGGTGATCACGTGATCCTGGAACAGTGCATTCGTCATAAATACATGCCAGTTGCCAAACCTCCGAATTTTGATTGTCAGTGTGGTCAGCCCTGTGACCACAGGGATGCTGCAACAGTCATAAATGTGAAAAATGGTCATGTCATTTTTTTTCACAGTGATTGTAACTTCAAATGGTCACTAAAAGAATGGCTGTAACTCAAGGATTACTGTAGAAATTGGTTAGACAACTGAAATTACAATGGGGGTGATTCAGACAGAATCCAGTTAGCATAGACCCAGGCCATGAAAAGCTTTAAACTCCAACCTAATAGCTCCAATTGGATAAGGAGCTAAACCAGCAGCAGTGTAAGTGATGCAACCCATCTCTACACCCAGACTTCCATTCTCCATAAGGAAAATGTTTTTGGATCACCTCCAAGAGCACCTGGGCATTGAATATTATAGTCATTGAGCTTGAAATTTCCAAAAACACATGACAACACTGTCTACCTTAGTCCCTGAAAACACCCTAGAGCAACTGAAATTTAAAGAAATAGTTAGTGGAGAAGAGAAGGTGGAAGCCCCAGGGATGGCTCATTTCCTTTCCATTTTGCTGTTTCTTTTAATACGGTTCTCTTAATTCTTTCATGTTACTTTATCTCACTTGCTGAACCATCTGCTGGTTTCAGCTGTTCCTCACATTGTGCTTGAAATTCTCTCCCCACAAACTTTTCTATACTTTGGGGAGAATCACATAACGGTAGAACTAAAAAGATACAATTGAGATCTCATAGAAGTTATCAGGTAAATATTCCTGTTCTAATCCTGGCAGAATGATGACCCAGAAATCATAGAATCCAAAGAATAGAATTAGAACAGAACAGAACAGAACAGAATAGGACAGAATAGAATAGAATACCTTTATTGGCCAAGTATGACTAGACACACAAGGAATTTTTCTCCGTAGTGTAAGCTCAGTGTACATGCAAAATAACTGTGTAATAATAATCATAATAATGATACTAATAAGAGACAGTAGTAGAAAAGATGAGAAGGATAATACTAATGCAGCCATACTACATGGGTAAATTAACTATAAGACAGTACTGTGGGAAAAGTAATAAAGGAAAATAATAATCCCCAGAACTGGTTAAATCAGTCATTTTGATCTTATAAGAAATAGCCGCCCCCCTTTTTTTTGCACAATTATACCCCCAAAACAGGGGAGTTTAAACTCAGGATATTGAACCTGTTTTTAAAAAAGATGAAACCTCCCATCAACAGGCAGAACTCTAATGACAGAAAAATGGGTCTGAGTAAATGTTTTTCCCCTTTTATAGAATGCTATCAGTTACCAGGAAATCTTTGTAAGTCCTTGAGTATAGGTAGTCTCTGACTTACAACCATTTGTTTAGTGACTAAAGTTACAACAGCACTGAAAAAGTGACATGGCTGCTTTTCACACTTACGATCGTTACAGCATTCCTGTAACGATCGTAAATTTGGATTCTTGATTTGTATTTATGATGGCTGCAATGTCCTAGGGGTCATGTGATCCTCTTTTGCAACCTTCTGACAAGCCAAGTCAATGGGGGAAGGCAGATTCACTTAACAACTGTGTTACTAACTTCACAACTGCAGTGATTCACTTAACAACTATGGTACGAAAGGTCATAAAATGGGGCAAAACTCACCAGTAACAACTATCTCGCCTAACAACAGAAATTTTGGGGTCAGTTGTGGCCGTAAGTCGAGGACTACCTATATTTTGCTTAATTGCACTAAGCAGCGGTTCTTCTTTCCAGACAGACTGTATTTCAGTTACTCTCCTCATTCTATAAAGAACGAAGGAACAAAAAGGACTTGTTAAATGTTATCCAAGCATTCCTCTGTGCAATTATCTGTATGCTATGCGCCAAGATAGTTCTCAAGCAGGTATTATGGAATCAATTTTATTGCATTTATTTTGAATTATACATATGTGACTGTTGCCTCCATTGTTCCCCCCCCCCCGTATACATTTGGAACATTCTTCCTTCCTAGAGGTGAGGCTCTCCTGGTTTGAAACATCTGAAGATCTGTCCACTTGCTTGGGGCTAGCTCACAGAGGAGCATGCAATGCCCCCCGCATTTTTTAAACTTTAATTATTCTGTTCCTGTTTTAACTGACTCCTAAGTGGGATATAATACTTATATGGTTTTTATTAATTTAATTGTACATGACTCAGAATCACTCTGAGTGAGATGGACAGTTTCTACATTTGAGATATGCATGCATGCATACCTGAATGAATGAATGAATGAATGAATGAATGAATGAATGAATGAATGAATGAAATATGCCTGTTTCTAGTAAATGACTTCTATCTGGCAATTTGGCATCATTGGTTTCAAAAGATAAAATTTTCATCAAATGTCATGAAAGCCTTCCCTGTGTGCCTGACTGCAGTCTTCATGGCTGCATAGCTTCTCTTGTGCTTCGGGATTAGAAACACCTTCCTTCCTATTGGACCGAAAGGAGAAGCTCTTGGCGAAGTAGCTAAGTACATCTCAGTTGCATAAACTAGGATGGTACAGGAAGCTCAGCATGGCTAGTGGCAGCCATAATTAGCTTTTATCAGGGAAGCCTTGGAAGGTGTAGTCCATCAGAGTCTAAATTATCCTCCTCCTAGATCATAAAAGACCTATACCTAGCAGTCATCAAGTAAGCCACCAAATCCTTGCAGGGATGTAACCCTTTTTGTCTAGGGAACACAACAAAAAACAGCTGAAGATATGAGGAACATGACAGAGGTGAGCTATTCTGAGCCTGTTACGTCTAATGGGCTGTTTTCATCAATGCTGCTTTTCTTCTTTGTTATCCAGGTATCTTCATCCATCTTCAGATCTGTCTCTGTTTTCATTTGCCCATCTGTCAAAGACTAATTGGATCTGCTTTTTCTCATTTAGGCTAGATCCTGCATAGTCAAGACTGCCTCTCACACTTTCCTTCACCTTTTCAAAGGATTTATGCTTCCAACATCATGTATTCAGACTTCAGCAGATGGACTGATTATGAGTGTATGTTGCTCCAATAAGAAGATATTCAGACCACTTAAATCTCCAGGGCTCAACAAAAATTAGAGTCTTGGATTATTCATCATCACTGAAAAGAATAAGAGTAGACTTTGGTTTAGTCCTAACATGGCTTCTATATGATGTTGTAGAAACTTCTCTATATTAGGAAATGCTCTTGTATCAGCCATTGTTCTGGAGCACAGTTGACCTCATTGGCAATGAGAACCAAATAGGTGGTATTAAATCTGTAGGGCAGAGGAAGAGTTCTAGAGAATTCAGAAGTTTACACAGCTTTTTGTTTGTCTGTTTGTTAAATTGGTGGGCTTTAATAAAGACTTCACTGCTATACTTTGGGATGTGTTGTACCCTTATGGGCATAAGTTTAGATGTTCTATGGAGAATCTTCTTCAAATGTCTCTGTTAAAGGCTCACAAGGGAGAGTTCATTCTTAGTTTTAGAAGGCCACTGAGGGAATGTTTTCCCCAGAGACTTGTCTGAAACCCACCCCACTATATTTTTTAGTGAATGCCAAGCCGAGATAATGTTCCCACGTATTTTTTATGATAGTAATTTACCTTTGGAATGTGTTTACATTATAGTGGGAGTGTGGTTTTAATTATATTCTTTTGTTGTACTTTTGATGTTTTTATTACTTTGAAAAGTTTTGTGATCCACTCTTGTTATTGGATGAATTAAAAATATGTTGCTTTTCTGCAGTGCATTATTTCAAACTGCAGATGGGAAATAAAATATTGAATGTTCACCCATGTCATAGACCCTCTAGAGTTTTGCACAATAAACATGTTAGGAAAAAAGATACTTCTCCACGACATGTTAATTTTCTTGGCATAGGGACTGTTTTATGTGGGAAATATTCAGATTTATGAAAGTCCCGCTTGTATTCTTAAAAAATGATACAGCTAAGCAGTAGATATATGGATTGCTTTCCTGTTTTGGAACATAGGAAACTGCCATATACCATGTACCCTCTTTCATAATACTGGAACCCAGCTGTCAGACAATAAAGTTGAATGGTGGGAAATTAAGGGCAGAAAACAGGAAATATCCTTCACACAGCATACTGTATAGTTAAAATGAGCCATTTGTTTTCACGAGATACAGTGAAGGCTGCCAACTTGGGCTTAAATGGAACTAGACAGATTAATGACAGTTAAGACTATTAATGGACACTAGTCATGTTGGCTATATATTCAATCCAGTAATGGAGTTGCTGAATTCAGTTGCCAGAGAAGATGGCTGGAAGGGTGCTGCTAAGCTCATGTCCTATTTGCAAGCTTCTCTTGCTAGATCTTACAGATATCTGGCCATTTTAGGAACAGAATGTTGATCTAGAAAATGTGTTCATTGGTTCCCACACACAATATGCTCTTATGCAGGAGTCTTCAAACTTGGCCCTTTTGTGATTTGTGGACTTCAACTCTCAGAATTCCTCAGCCACGCACACTAGCTGAGGAATTCTGGGACTTGAAGTCCACAAGTCATAAAAGGGCCAAGTTTGAAGACCCCTGCTCTTATGCTTCCTGGAAGCAACTTCCCCAGAGTGCAGGTTGATGGTTTTCCACCTCAACCACTTGCTCCCAGATCATGGCAATGATATGTAAAGTATGGCTTCTCCATTGACTCAGGAGTCTGTCCATGAGGGAACATATTGGTTTTAGCTCTTCATGTGTATATGGATCTGGAAGGCCATTTTCTTGTATTTGTGAAGCCAAGGTATCTGGATAATTTTGGTTCTAAAAGAGAGATCCTGACATATATTTCCTCAAAAGCAAAAAGCATTCCGAACAGGAATAGCATTCTGAATAGAGAAAGGACCTAGTAAAACTGAGCTTAAAATGGAATCCTAGTTTCAAATGTGGGAATACTTTGCACTGTTGCTACTTTATTTAATTAACTTACACATTTGAATTTTGTCCACATCCTGGCTCAGTGCTAAAGCCAGGAAATATTTAAACAGATTATTATTAAATTTACCTGTGATATATTATTTAGGCAGGAAGATAAGCTGAAGATTCTGTTTTGATACCTGTTTCATGAAAGAATAAGGGATGACTCAGTTGTGGAGACAAAAATAAGCAAGAACTGAAATATAATATATAGTGAGTTTCGAGCTCCAAAAACTTAATCACATTGTTTCCTAGGATCATAGTAGCAACATATTCATGTGCTAGAAAGTGGAAGGGTGAAGGAGACTGGAGAGTATCAAAATAGTTTCCACAAATGCAGTCTTGCCCACGGTCTTGCTGATCCTGTGTTGTGGGCTTCTAGTTTGAGCTACAAGAAAGCAATTTCCCACAGTTTCAGCCAAGGGATATTCCTTATCCTTAAGGAAAGAAACCAGAATCAAGCCATGTATTTTGAAAGCATGCAAATTGTGTACAGAGCTAGCTTGAATGTCATAATTATTAGCTTATAAACATCAGTCCGTCTATGAAAAAGAAAGGTGCTTCCAAGTTAATGGAATCGTGTTGAGTAGTAACATGCTTCAAAAATAATACTATGAAATTTACTGTAAATTCAGTATTTTTTACATAAAAGTCATTATTGTCTACCTACTAATTATTCTGACTTTGATACAGGATTTTTGATTTCTACAAGACCCTCTCTGAAGAAGTAGGCTCCATTTCTTTTTGGTTACGTTTATCTCTGTGTCAGATGTATAACACATAGATAAATTTCTATTTCACCTTTCCTTCAGGAGTTCAAAGAGCTTATGTGACGATCTTCTTTCAGATTATCCCCACAGCAATTGTGATCTGCCCAGAGACAACCAGTGCATTTCCATGGCTAGAGATATCCTTGGGATTCTTTTACTCCTTAGTCTGGCACCTTAACTACCATATATATCAGCTCACTTTCTTTCCTAAATGTTTTCAATACGCAGAATGAATGTGAGATATGGTATTAGTATCGAATCGTCTTCAATAATTCCCTCAGCTGGCTAATCAAATAAGAAATGATGAACTTTTACCAAGTGCAAGTTCCTTAGACCGCAATTTTATTTCTTCCTCCTCTGAGTACACTGAACAAGACTGCAGATTTCCACAACATGTTCCTAAATGTCATTCTTCTGATAGTAAGTATTTACCTTTTCAAAAAGATCAACCCAGAGTGGCTTATTTCTGCCATAGAAGCAAATTACTCAATTCATGGAAAAAATTTGACAACTTTTTAAACAGTTTTCCCCTTACTCCGTTTAAGTGTTGTACAGATCCACATTTTTGTAAGTCACCATGATTAAACAAATTTGGCACTGGGGATGTTGAGAAAAGGGGAAGGCATTAAGCCAGTAAGTTTCATTATGTCTTTGCATAAAGCTTTCCTGCAGCATGTTTTGGTGAGTGTACAATTCTGGAGATTTCAGAAAGGATATTACAAATCAAGAACGGCTATTAAAAAGGGGTGACTAAAATGCCAACGAGGGTGGGGAGGGAGACACATATCTTCTTCACAATAAAGGATGGCTGGAGTCACAAAGAAAGAAAAAAAGAAAGAAAAGAAAAAAGAAAAGAAAAGAAAAACACAGGACAGAGAAAATAAGTCTGTTTTTTGTAATAATATTTTAAGCGTGATTCCTAGCAATACACTTAGATGTTAGGCTGGGTATAATGACTTGGAATCACATGGGTTTTGCACTACAAGGAAAAGGACAAATTGGAACCAACTCTCTCCCCCCCCCCTCCATTCTGTGAATTTTGCATTGCTACATTCAAGCAAGAGATTCTTCGAGAAGGACATCTGGGATTTGGGTGGGTGAAAATTATGGGCTCTTTCATCTCCTTATAATATGAATAGGAACCAGATTTTTATGAAATGATCCTCTTTTACAGTCGTCTAAAGCCCCCCACTATGATGTATTGCCCTTCTGTTCATGCTACTTGCCAGATACTGTTGAAACATTCTTGTACCACATAAAATGACCATAGAACAACTTCTTTGTGCATTATTTAGGATTTGCTGGGGGGCGGGGGAGGACCCTGAAAGAAGCATTAACATTGAAGTAAATGGAATAGTTGACCTTACACTATCAATGATAATTCAGACCAGAACCTTTGAATTTGAACCAGTTTCTTCAAGGTTGCATTGAATCTTTTCAAGACAAATAATACAGAAGGCTCAAGCAATTTTCTGATTCCTATTCAGGTGCTATACAGACAGATTAAACCTACATGGTTTACCAGCACGGTGCTATAGACACAGCCTTTAGTACCTGTCAGGTACTAAAGGTGATAATTTTGATTTAAAAAAAATAGATTGGCTTATTTATTAACATTAATTGGCAAGCTGGCATGTTGTCAATCCAAGTACAGGCAGTCCTTGACTTACAACAATTTGTTTAGTGACTGTTCAGAATTACAATGGCACTGAAAAAAGTAACTTATGACCGTTTTTCACATTATGACCATTGAAGCATCCCCACAGTCACATATCCAAAATTCAGATGCTTGGCAATTGACTCATATATATGACGGTTGCAGTTTCCCCTGGGTCAGGTGAACACCTTTTGCAACCTTCTGGCAAGCAAAGTCAAAGATTCACTTAACAGCTATGTTACTGGCTGAACATATGCAGTGATTCACTTAACAACTATGGCAGGAAAGGTCATAAAATGGGGCAACACTCACTTAACAAGTCTCACTTAGTGCCAGAACATTTGGGCTGAATTGTGGTTGTACGTTGAGGACTACCTGTACAGTTCCAATTTCCAGCATCATAATTATTTCTATGTATTAGAAATAAATAGTATTCTACATAAGTATTCTATGTATTGGACTCCAGATGGATCCCACAGTCATTTTTACAAGGAAATGATTGGGAGACTCTAGCCAATGCTTTGTCTGGAAGGGTGCATAACACTCATTCCCTACAAAACACATAGACAGTGTAATTGATCTAGTAGAAACTTCAAAGGAGTTTCAAAGGTCATTATTTTTGGAAAAAGGATCCTTACATATTATCTTCAAATAACCAGTGTTCTTTATAATTAACTGTTTCTACTATAGCACCCATTTGGTGAAAAGGCAAATGGGCAAGATTTTCTCCTGGCATCCATTTTGTTTGAATGTCACAGCATGCTGTTCCCATCTGAAAAAATTAAGGGCACCTGGCTGGCTCAGGAATAATGGGAGTTGAAGTCCACAGGTTGTAAAGAGGCTATAGTTGCCCACCCTTGGTTTAACAGGATGTGTTTAAGTTACCCTCCCATAAAATGAGCAATTCTATTAAACCGGATGTGTGGACAGGAACAAAAAAATGACTTTATTTCAGTTTGTGATCTTGCCTTGCCTGCATGGTCTTAGTTCCCCAAATCAGCTAAATCACCCTTGCACATCAACAGTTTGGGTTTGCTTGCTTCTGTAAAAAAAAAAGCTTTCAAATCACAAAAGAACATACTAATAACTATAATAATTAACCAAATAGCCGCATTGATTGGCATTCCTTAGAAAGTTAAGCAGTAGCAAGTCAGTAAGAATAACCTTTTACAAAAAAAGGAAAGGCAAAGGAAAAACAATTACTATTCAACGCAAGATAAATTCCACAAGGCAAGTATTTCAGTGATACAGTAATAAAATGGAAGATGCCTTGCTTATTCTTTGAAGGTAGAGCCACCTCATGAAGGAATTCAAAAGATTATCTGAGTGTCTGGACATTTTCCTTAAGGATGGAGAACTCATTTCTCCTGGTTATGGCTCCCCAACTGTTACTGATTTACATTTCCAGCACCACCACCAGCAAGATGGATAACACAGAGTGTGGAATCCTGGGTGTCATAGTTCACTGGCACCTGGAAGGCTACAGGTAAAGGTAAGTGCTTCCTAAGATATACAGGTCCCAGGTTGTGCAAAACTAAATGATAAACTCAGCTACTGTCTGCATATGGATGTAATCTACAGTAGGACACCAAACGTTGGAAATGAATAAGGAGGCAAAAATAGAGAACTTTTGGTCCTCCAGATGTTGCAAATCTCTGGTCAATATGGCCTGGGTGAGGGATGTTATGTAGCAAAAATACATCTGCATATATTTCTTAGCTCTGCAAGAGGGAATAATTATCAAGATAATCTGTTTATTTCTATACTTTTCAGTTTTCACCTGACTAGTAGCTGGTAGGAAACCAAATACTGGCTTGTAAATCTTTTTTCATGTGATTGTGACTGATTCATATTTATGATGGTTACAGTGTCCCTGGGTCAGGCTATCACCTTTTGCGAACTTCTGGCAAGCAAAGTCAATGGGGAACCAGATTCACTTAACAACCATGTTACTGACTGAATCCTCAACATTCTTAAACAAGAAAGTGGTCTCCTTATGTCAAACCTGAAGTGGGCCATGGTGCACCGCTGAGTCTCTGTGTAGAGCAAGGCTCTCCAACGTGGTCAACTCTGTGGACTTCAGCTCCCAGAATTCCTCAGGGGTGTAGAGCAAGACACAGAAGGCAAGGTTGAAATTTAAAATAGGCAACATAAAGGAAAAACTAAGCCAGGAATCCTGTTGTCTTTGGGTTAAAAAGTGGGAGATAAAATCGGATATAGGAAGCTACAAGAGTTGTAAATCAACTTGAGGTTTGAGTAAGAGCCAGGAAGAGGCTAAAGATCAGGAAGGCAGCTGTAACAAAGAGCAAAACAAGGAGCCAGAGAAGAACCTGGAATTGACATGGGAAGCAAATGCTTTGTGGCTTTCACACTCTTAACCAGAAGAGTCCTAACATTTTACAAACAACATCTCTTGCAGCCCAACCTCACACAATGACCTTTGGTAAAGGCATGAAGCCAATCTGGATGTTAAATCTCATGTTTGAGTTGTGACTGGCCAAAGGCTAAGTCCAGCTTCTGAACATGAATGCAACTATAGTTGCTCGTTTCCATTCATTTCTCTGATGCAAAATCTAAGCAAGATTTCCCACTCACTGCTGAAGTTGAATTGCTTCCAAGTATGGTCACCCTGTTGTCTGGGAATTACCGTAGGATAGTTGTGTTCCAACACATCTGGAGAGAATCCCAGGTTGAGGAAGACTACTGTGACACATATTAACCTTTAGGCATTTTTCATCTCATTGCAACACATTCAACAGGCAGCTGAGATTGAATTTAGAAATGAAAAGTCGGTATACTAAACTAATAATTTTAAAAACTTTGGTAGCCAGAGAGTGGCATATTCTGGAATCAATTACCTTACTGCAAGAAAAGTCAGCATAATGAAATCAACCTATATACAGTACAGGTACTTGACTTACAACCATTTGTTTAGTAACAGTTTAAAGTTATTACAGCACTGAAAAAAACTGACATGGTAATTTTAACACATAGGAATTTTGCAGAATCCCCATGGTCATGTGATCAAAATTCAGATGGCTTGGCAACTGGCATGTATTTATGACTGTTGCAGTGTCCCGGGATCATTTGATCATCTTTTGCAACCTTCTGACAAGGAAAGTCAATGGGGAAGCCAGATTCACTTAACAACCAGGTCATTGTCACCACTGTGACAAATAAGGTCATAAGGTAAAGGTTCCCCCGCACACGCATGCTAGTCGTTTCCAACTCTAGGGGCTGGTGCTCATCTCCGTTTTAAAGCCAAAGAGCCAGCATTTGTCCGAGGACGTCTCCGTGGTCATGTGGCCGGCATGACTAGAGGCCAAAGGCGCACGGAACACTGTTACCTTCCCACCATAGTGGTCCCTATTTTTCTACTTGATTTTTTTACGTGCTTTCGAACTGCTAGGTTGGCAGAAGCTGGGACGAGTAACAGGCACTCACTCTGCTACACGGCACTCGGGATTCGACCCGCCAAACTTCTGATCGACAAGCTCAGCATCCTAACCCACTGAGCCACTGCGTCCCTTAAAACCCCTTAAATCTGAAGTCAGAACAAAGAAACTAGCTAACTTAGAGAGAAGGTAAGGGAAGCCTGGTTAGCTCTTCACTGAAGTTCAGACTCAGGTCATGCTTGATATTTTTGATATATAACTGAAGCAATCTTGTATAAAAGTGTCTCAAGGAAGTAACACTTGCAGAGGTCATGGATAACAATATAAGCTGGTAAGCAGCCTGAGTCAGCCATGGAGGCAGAATAAATAGCCCACCTGGGAAAGATATGTGAGAAGGTGCTCCTGTTTTGGGAGACAGTAGAAGAGAATAAATACTTGGCATAGCGTGACAGGCGCCTTCTGTACTGACGCAAGAAAAATACTGGAGCAGCGGATTTTGGGAAGAAGAAGCATATTCCATAAAACCTGTACTGTAATGGTACTGTTAGGTGCTGGAAGACTTTTTATTGTTTTTGCTGCAATAAGCTAGGATGGTTACACCTTTGGAGAAGGTTCTCAAGATTAAGGTTATCAAACCAGCTTTTCCCAACCGGGTTCCTTTCAAATGCATTTCAGTGTAAGAACATCCTGCAACACCTTCCTGATTATTCGTCCAGAGGGTAGCAGGCTGTAGAAAGCTGTGCCTGGAGGCCAATTCAGATATCACATTATGTTTTTTCCCCCAGCAAAATGTTAAAAGAACATATGGGCTTCCCTGAGACGTATTTTCTGGATTCTAGATTATAAGAGTTGTTTTATCTAACAAGGACATGTTTCCTGAAATTAGGAAATTGCTGCTACAAGCAACAGAGATCTGTCACATAATTCATGCAACTTCTCCTTTGGGAATGGTTAAATGCCCTCTTTGCTCCAGAAGGAGAAATTATGCCTGAACCAACTGTTGAATAATCAAAATAGATGCTACCCTGCACAATTCCAGTTTTCCTGCATGAGAGGTAGAGCCAGCCTTACAGTACCACCATTACAATGATTATGTTGATTGTTGTTGATGTTATTTGTTTATATCTTAGCTGCAGATTGTGTTACATGGTTTTTTATTGTATTGTTTTTGTCTGTCTGTCTGTCTGTCTGTCTGTCTGTCTATCTATTATCTATCTATCTATCTATCTATCTATCTATCTATCTATCTATCTATCTATCTATCTATCATCTATCTACGGTATCTGTATGCTATCTAGGGCTCTGTTCTGGGCCCAGCGCTCTTCAACATCTTCACCAATGATTTGGATGAAGGGATAGATAGGGAACTCATCAAATTTGCAGATGACACTAAGCTAGCCAATACTCTAGAAGAGAGGTTTAAGGTACAGGAGAATCTGAACAAACTGGAACACTGGGCGCTATCTAACAAAATGAAATTCAGTGGTGAAAAACGTAAGGTAGTACCTTGCTCAATAGGAGCAACTGTGAGAGGGATCTTGGAGTCTTAGTGGACAATCACTTAAATATGAGCCAGCAGTGTGCTGCAGCTGCCAAAAAAGCCAACACAGTGCTAGGGCTGCATTAACAGATGGATAGAATCAAGATAACGTAATGTACCCAGACATTATTCTGTTTGCTAAATATTGAAAATATTGAAAATGTTATTTTTTTAAAAAAACCAACCCTAATCCTAACCCAAACCCAACCCTAATCCCGATCCCACCTTATCCCTAACCCTATAAAAACTAATAAAATCTATCTATAGTTGCAAGAAAAAGTATGTGAACCCTTTGGGATTACGTGGAGTTTTGCATGAATTGGCCATAAAATGCGCTCTAAACGTCATGTAAGTCACAACAATAGAAAAACACAGTCTGCTTAAAATAATACTACACAAACATTAGCTGTTGTCATGTTTTAATTGAACATAACATGTAAACATTCACAGTGCAGGGTGGAAAAAGTATGTGAACCCCTAGCCCACAGGTCGGCAACCTGCGGCTCCCAGCCGCCCGGTGCGCGCGCACCTCTTCCAACGGGCAGTGGTGCGCGCGCACCTCTCCAAATGGAGAGTGGCACCGCCCGTTTGGAGAGGTGCACGCGCACCTCCCCGAATGGGCGGAGGTGCGCGCGCACCTCCCCAAACCTTTGGAGAGGTGCGCGCGTACCTCCGCGCGAATGGGCAGCGGTGCCGCTCTTTCAGGAAGCCCGCCTCGGCCCGTCTGTGAAGCTGCCGAAAGCGGCAGCTTAGCAGACGGGCCGCGGCAGCTTCCGCAAAGAGCGGCGCCCCTGCCCATTCCGAGAGGTGCGCGCGCACCTCTCCGAACGACCGGAGGTGCGCGCGTACCTCCGCGCGAACGGGCAGCGGTGCCGCTCTTTCAGGAAGCTGCCGCTTTCGGCAGCTTCCTGAAAGAGCGGCGCCGCTGCCCCTTCGCTTTCGGCAGCTTCCTGAAAGAGCGGCGCTGCTGCCCCTTCGCACGGAGGTACGCGCGCACCTCCCCAAAGGTTTGGGGAGGTGCGCGCGCAACTCCGGTCGTTCGGAGAACGGGCAGCGGTGCCGCTCTTTCAGGAAGCTGCCGCTTTCGGCAGCTTCCTGAAAGAGCGGCGCCGCTGCCCCTTCGCTTTCGGCAGCTTCCTGAAAGAGCGGCGCTGCTGCCCCTTCGCACGGAGGTACGCGCGCACCTCCCCAAAGGTTTGGGGAGGTGCGCGCGCAACTCCGGTCGTTCGGAGAGGTGCGCGCGCACCTCTCGGAATGGGCAGGGGCGCCGCTCTTTGCGGAAGCTGCCACGGCCCGTCTGCAAAGCTGCCGAAAGCGGCAGCTTTGCAGACGGGCCGTCGCCATCGGGCAACCGGGAACCGGTTCCATCTCATTTTTTAAAAAATGGCAGCCGCGTGCGTCCGCGCATGCGCAAAAAACCTTTTTGCGCATGCGCGTGCATGGACACACGCACGCGGCTCCCTCTTTTTTTAATTTGTGATGGAACCGGTTCCCAGTGGCTCTTTTTCTTTTTTAGGTTGCCGACCCCTGCCCTAGCCTAATGACTTCTCCAAGAGCTAATTGGAGCCAGGAGTGAGCCAACCTTCACTCCAATCAGTGTGATGATATTGGATGTGTTGCTGACAGCTGTCCTGCCCTTTAAAAACACACACCTGTTTTGGGTTTACTGGTCTCAAGAAGCACTGTCTGATGTGAACCATGCCTCGCAGAAAAGAGCTCTCAGAAGACCTACGATCAAGAATTGTTGACTTGCATGAAGCTGGAAAGGGTTACAAAAGTATTTCCAAAAGCCTTGATGTTCATGTGTCCACAGTAAGACAGACTGTCTACAAATGGAGAAAGTTTAGCACTGTTGCTACTCTCCCTAGGTGTGGTCGTCCTGTAAAAATGACTGCAAGAGCACAGTGCATAATGCTTAATGAGGTAAAGAAGAATCCTAGAGTGTCAGCTAAAGACCTACAGAAATCTCTGGCACATGCTAACATTTTTGTTGACACATCTACAATAAGGAAAACATGAAACAAGAATGGAGTACATGGGAGGACACCACGGATGAAGCCATTGCTGTCCAAAACAAATATTGCAGCACTTTTGAAGTTTGCAAAAATGCACCTGGATGTTCCACAGCACTACTGGCAAAATATACTGTGGACAGATGAAACCAAAATTGAGTTGTTTGGGAAAAACACACAACTCTATGTGTGGAGAAAAAAAGGCACAGCACACCAACATCAAAACCTCATCCCCACTGTAAAACATGGCGGAGGGAGCATCATGGTTTGGGGCTGCTTTGCTGCCTCAGGGCCTGGACAGATTGTTGTCATTGATGGGAAAATGAATTCCAGAGTTTATCAGGACATTTTGCAGGAAAACGTACGACCATCTGTCCGCCAACTGAAGCTCCGCAGAGGATGGATGATGCAACAGGACAATGACCCAAAGCATACAAGTAATTCAACAAAACAATGGCTTCAACAGAACAGAATACGCCTTCTGGAGTGGCCCAGTCAGAGTCCTGACCTCAACCCGATTGAAATGCTGTGGCATGACCTTAAGAGAGCAATTCACACCAGACATCCCAAGAATATTGCTACACTGAAACAGTTTTGTGAAGAGGAGTGGTCCAAAATTACTCCAGATCGTTGTGCAGGTCTGATCTGCAACTACAGGAAATGTTTGGTTGAGGTTATTGCTGCCAAAGGAGGGTCAACCAGTTATTAAGTCCAAAGGTTCACATACTTTTTCCACCCTGCACTGTGAATGTTTCCATCTTATGTTCAATTCAAACATGACAACAGCTAATGTTTGTGTAGTATTATTTTAAGCAGACTGTGTTTTTCTATTGTTGTGACTTACATGACGTTTAGAGCGCATTTTATGGCCAATTCATGCAAAACTCCACGTAATCCCAAAGGGTCCACGTACTTTTTCTTGCAACTGTATATAAAAAAGAAAAGGTCACATGAAGTGTTAATACCATTTCACAATGCTTTGGTAAGGCCACATTTGGAATTCTGCATCCAGTTTTGGTCACCATGATGTAAAAAAGATGTTGAGACTCTAGAAAGAGTACAGAGAAGATCAATAAAGATGATCAGGGGGCTGGAGGCTAAAACATATAATGATAGGTTGCTGGAATTGGGAATGTCTAGTCTAATGAAGAGAAGGACAAGGGGGGACATGATAGCAGTGTTCCAATATCTCAGGGGCTGCCAAAAGAGGGAGTCAAGCTATTCTCCAAAGCACCTGAAAGCAGGAGAAGAAGAAATGGATGGAAACTAATCAAAGAGAGAAGCAGCCTAAGTCCTAGAACTAAGGAGAAATTTCCTGACAGTCAGAACAATTAATCAGTAGAACAACCTGCCTCCAGAAGTTGTGAATGTTCCAACAGTAGACGTTTTTAAGAAGAGACTGGACAGCCATTTGTCTGAAATGGTATAGGGTTTCCTGCCTGAGCAGGGGATTGGACTAGATGACCTCCATGGTCCCTTCCAACATCAACATCATCATCATCATCATCATCATCATCATCATCATCATCATCATCATCTATCATATTTCCAAAGCCCCTAATTCCCTCCAAAAGGGGCCTGGGCAGTGTACAATATAGTACAACCAATAAATAAAAATATATAAAAATTAATATTAACATTAAAAATGAAATTACTCCAACATTTAGTGGCTGTCATAGGATTTCCCTTCCTTTTGATGTTTAATTGTCCTTATCCTAGCACTGATGGTGTTACCTAGTTTGGGTAATGAAATTTCTGGAAGAAAACAACCAAGCTCAGAAAGCCTCAAGGACCTAGATTTTTTTTTTTTAAAAAAAAGGGTGAAATGTTTTAAAAATTCTGGGTCCTTGATGCTTTCTGAGCTTGGTTGTTTTCTTGCAGACATTTCATTACCCAAATTAGATAACATCATCAGTGCTAGAATAAGGACAATTAAATATCAAATGGGGAAATCCTATAATGGCCATTTAATGTTGGTGTATTACACATGGGGGAGCTCTCAAGGGACCAGCTGATCCCATGATTGGGTGATACTCTGTGCCCCCCCTACGCACAGAGAAGGCCAAGAGATTGGGGGCTTTTGTCACTCTGGTGGCAGGGTGTTCCACAAAGTGGTTGCAGCGGCAATTAAGGCTCTCCTTCTAGATCCCGCCAGTTTCTAATAAGCTGCCAAAGGTTATGTATGTGAGATGGTCATGGGCAGCTACATCAATTGGAAAGGAGAGGAGAGGAGGCAGGGATAATCGGAAAGTTACTTTAGATAAGTGAATTTTGATACAGGTAGTAACTTACAACCACTTGCTTAGTGACCATTCAAAGTTACAATGGCACTGAAAAAAGGGATTTACAGCTGTTTTCCACACACGACTATGGCCGCATCCCGACAGCTGCGTGATCAAAATTCGGACAGTTGGCAAATGGTTCATATTTATGATAGCTGCAGTGTCCTTCTTAAGACCTTGAGTATAGGGTAGTCTCTGACTTACAAGCATTTGTTTAGTGACTAAAGTTACAACAGCAATGAAAAAGTGACTTATGGCTGCTTTTCACACTTACGACTGTAACAGCATTCCTGTGGTCATGTGATCAAAATTTGGATTCTTGGTTCGTATTTACGATGGCTGCAATGTCCCAGGGGTGACGTGATCATTTTTTGCGACCTTCTGACAAGCCAAGTCAATGGGGGAAGCCAGATTCATTTAACAACTGTGTTACTAACTAAACAACGGTGGTGATTCACTTAACAGCTGTGGCAAGAAAAGGTCATAAAATGGGACAAAACACATTCAACAGCTGTCTTACATAGCAATGGAAATTCTGTGCTCAATCGCGGTTGTAAGTCGAAGACTACCTGTATTATGAAAAGAAAGTTTTAGATACTGTTATTCTTGTACTTTTTCTTCCCAGTGAAGAAAGTTGATTGTGATATTTCTGCTTGTGGGTAATAATAAACCTGATCATCACGCTTTGTGTGCCAGATAGCAAAATGTTTTTCCCCCCCACCCAACTGGGGATAGGTTATTCAATTTAGTGTTCTGTGGGTTGACTCACTTCATTATTCTTTTACTTTGAATAGCCCCCTTCTTCATAAAATTAATAAGAGTGTGGGTGGAGATTGCCAAACAGGAGCTGTTTAATGGCCTTTTAACATTCATTTTGATGCAAATCGTTTGGGATGGGTTTGACCTACAGGAGTTTGGCCCAACCCAAAGATTCCAAGATTATCCCAGTACATGCAAAGGTGGGGGGGGGGAGAGAATCAGTGAGATGAAGCTAGCTATCCAGTTAGAACATTGAGCTTTTTGTTTTAAACATCCTTTCAGAAAGATAAATAATATAAAAGACCAAGAAGTAAATTACTGCCTTATTTTTTTTCCCAGTCATCCAGAACAGCCATCCCCAACTAGAGGCCTTCCAGATGTATTGGCCTGCAACCCTCATCATCCCCTGCCACTCTGGCCAATGGCTATGCTGGCTGCTAGGGACAGGAATTGTAGTCCATTATTCTGTAGGGTGCAAGGCTGAGCCATGACAAAATTAGTAATTTAAACAGTGTTTGCTTAATCTTAAACAAGCGCTAACATGTTAAAATTTGCTTATGTTGGATATGTCTTTATCTGCTTGTAGGATTGGTACTGACAGCCACACACACATACATGTGTGTGTGTGCGTGCGCACACACACACACACACCACGTGTATGTGCATGTATATGTATCCCCATAGTATTTCAGTCTGTTGACTTTGGCAACTTTTTCTGAACAATCCATCAATGCAACCCTAAAAATACTGAACTGATTAAAAACTTTCGTTCAAATGCCAAGGGAGATATTACGGGCTCTCATCCATAGCAAGTCTGGGGTATGCTATGATCTAGAGGCTAGGAGGTGTGAAATGACCCACTCTGTATCCCAAACTACAACGTGCTGCGGTTTCTGGAAGAATAATTGTGTTTGCTGCTTGCAACAAAAAACATCAAATGCTATGGGACGTTTGGAAAATAGCAAATTTATACAGTATATCCAAGATTGCACTGGTGGTGTAGTAAACAGTAAGAAAGAACACTTTCTTACTTCTCCTCCTTCCTAAATATTGAAGGAACTCTACATCCCAGGGTACAGAAGACGTTGGCAGATGTGATCTCAGAACCACTGGATGAAATTTTTGAAAGCTCCTGGAGCAGAGGGGAACTACTAGAGGATTGGAAAAGAGTTGGTGTGACCCCAGTCTTCAAAAAGAGGAGATCCCGGAAATACAGATCAATCGGCTTGACACTGATGCTGGGGAAATCCTGGATAAGGCAGTCAAGCAGCAAATTTGTGACTACCTAGACATGAACAAGGTGATTAATAGAAGCCTGCATGGGTTCGTTAAGAACAGGTCATGCCAAATAAATCTTATTGCCTACTTTGATAGAATGACTAAATTAGTGGACCAAGGAAATGCTGTGGATAT
Organism: Vipera ursinii; assembly: GCF_947247035.1. Classification (NCBI taxonomy): domain Eukaryota; kingdom Metazoa; phylum Chordata; class Lepidosauria; order Squamata; family Viperidae; genus Vipera; species Vipera ursinii. The sequence goes on from NC_139513.1 coordinate 128,206,761, forward strand.
AGCAGACTTGGATTTCAGTAAGGCATTTGATAAACTAGATCACAGACTACTTCTTGGTAAGACAGAACAATGTGGGAAAGATAGTACCACTTCAGGATGGATCTCCAGTTGGCTGACCAACCACACTGAGCATGTGGTCCTCAATGGCATTACTTCTATGTGGAGGGAAGCATGCAGTGGCCCAGGTTCAGTCTTGGGCCTAGTACTCTTCAACATTTTCATAAATGATCTAGATGAGAAGATTGAAGGGGCACTCATCAGATTTACAGTTGACACAAAGCTGGGGAAATTGCTAACACTTTGGAAGACTCAAGATTCAGAAGAGTTGAGCATTGGGCCCTATCCAACAAGACACAATTCAGTGGAGAGCAAAGTAAGGTTTTACACTTAGGCCAGAAAAACCAACTGCACAGATAAGGGATAGGCAATACCTGGCTCAGCAATAATGCCTGAGAGGGATCTAGGTGTCCTGGTGGACCACCACTTAGGTATGAGACAGCAGTGTGCTGCAGTTGCCAAAAGCCCCCAAACACAGACCTATGCTGCATCAATAAAGGATCACATCAAGATCAATGGAAGTGACAGTACCACTTTATACTGTACCACTGAGGCCATATTTGGAATACTGCATCCAGTTCTGCTTACCACAATACAAAAAGATGCTGAGGTCCTAAAAAGAGTGCAGAGAAGAGCAACAAAGTTGATTAGGGGACTGGAGGATGAATCCTATGAACAAAAGCTATGGAACTATGTACCGGTATGTTTAGTTTAAGGAAGGGAAGACTGACAACAGTCTTCCAATACCTGAAGGCCTGCCACAAGGGAGAGGTCATCAATTTATTCTCCATGGTACCTGAGGACAAGAAGCAATGGGTAGAATTTGTCAGAGGTAGATCCAATTCGATAATAAGAATTTCCTGATAGTAGGAACTATTAAGTAATGGAAAAGTAATGGTTTTCAAGAAAAGATTGGAAAACAATTTGGCTGACATGACATGCAGGGATTGAATTAGAAGACCTAAATATATTAAACAGGATCTCCCTAATAACTTACAAGACCTTCTTAGCATCATCCAGCCATTCCTTGTGCTGACATCAGAAATGAGGATGGATTTGATATCTTTCAAATGGTGGTCTTAGAAAATGCTTGTGAGAAAAGAGCCTTCACCAATATTTGATTGTACTAAAAATTGGGGTCCTCATTTCCAAATGTTTTCTCCATTTTCTATATCCGCAAAGTGATTTAGAATTTCTTAAATGCAGCTTTTGTGGTTAGTTTATTGTTACAATAAACTACTGTAAGGTAGTCCTCAACTTATGACCACAATGGAGCCCAAAATTTCCATTGCTAAGCAAGACAGTTGTTAAGCAGTTGTGCCCCATTTTATGACCTTTTTGCCACAGTTGTTAAGTGAATCTGGCTTCCCGCAATGACTTTGCTTCTCGTAAGACAGCTGGGAAGGTTACAAATGGTGATCACATGACTCCGGGACAGTGCAACTCTCATCAATACATGCCAGTTGTCAACCACACAATTTCTGATTGTTGTGTGACCATGGGGATGCTGCAAATCTTGTTAAGTGTGAATAATGGTCATAAGTCACTCTTTTCAGTCCCGTTGTAACTTTGAACAGTCACGAAACAAATGGTTGTAAGTTGAGGACTGTATGTATTATTGGTTACTGCTAATGGATATTGGTTCCCCCCCACCCACCTTATTATGCATCTGTTCCTCATTCTGCAGCCCCCTGACTGTCTTCTATTTTCCCAAAGGTCCATGTAGTTTCCTTGAAAAGCCTTTTTGGGAGATCTGGTTGGGACCTGGAAAGGCTGAAAGGCTGAAAACCACTCTGCACTCTCTGTTTTTCTCTGTTCTCTTGAAGTTTTTCATCCTGGGATGGAAAACAGGATATATTTACATACCACCCAGACACTTTGTAAGTAGAGTAAATGCAGTAATCTCATATCCTACCCAAAAGGATGTCACTGGGGTTTTTTTTGTCCTTCTCTTTTGAATTTATTTTTAAAGTAATTTATTTTCTATCAAATTACATGAGCTTGAAAAAAATTCAAAGAGTAGTATTTTGGCACAGCTAGATCTGTATCACCCTTAATAATTATTTGGAGGATGTTCACTCTCAAGAAGGCAATTTTTACTGTCTAAGACTTCATTCATCTGATGAAGGGGGTCTATGGTATATTAATGCTTATGCCATAATGCATTTGTTACTCATTATTGGACTGCAAGAGATTTAATGATTCGTCATCTCTTGCCACATCCAGGGAATATCTACATTGGTTTAGATATCTTATCTATAGATTTTCAGTGGCATGTTTTAGAATGTAGCGACACCACGTTTTTCCAGGGTTGGGAAAATACTTCAAGTTCCAAAGAACGAGTCTCAAGTATTTAGCCAGCAGCCCCCTACAAACCTGAGAAAATATTTAAATACTTAGGAAACACCAGCCAATAGCTAATCTCCAAAGTGACAAACTGTCTGGAATTGTTTTGCCACTTCTGGTGCTTCCAGTGCTTAATTTCTAAAATAAGAGGCAGCTGCTGTGTGGATTGCAGAATGTATGTATAGCCAATGATACATTTTGTGTATATAGCTGTACATATAGACAGTAATGATACACCCAACAGCAGATGTTGAACAAGTATAGCCAAAGACAGTTTAAGATGTTCTGGTGCCGGAGGCAGAAAATCCTAATCACCATTCCCACTAGTATAAAATAAAACAGACACTGAATATTTGTTGCTCCTTAATGATATTCAAGATACTCCTCTGAGACCAGCCACAGTGCCTTGCATGGCTGCAGCTCTAACTATTCTTAAGCTGTCCAGATGAATCTCAATCTGATCATCCTATTGGTATTATTTCAGCAGAGAATTATGGTAGTTGAAGTCCAACGCATCAGGTTGTGGGGGTGGGAGAGGAGCGCTTGAGCTCTGGATTAACACAGTCAGGGATAACAGTGCTGTGACCCAATTTCCTTCTGCTGTAAATAGTTGGAATAAATGCTTTCTGAAGTTTATGGTTGACTTCCCAAATTGTGTGCCTCAGATCTGCTTCAAGGGCAAACTCCAAACTAGCCAACCCTGGGGAAACTCTGAACTTGGCATGAGCACCCCAAGAAAACATGTGCAAAAGTAACCGTAACATGGACATAAACGGAGCTAAGGCAGGTGGTCTCTGCTTACTGAAGGATGACAGTAGTGAGTCAATATCCCTCTGTCAACAGCATCAAGCTTTGTTCTCTTTCCCATTCTGAGGCTTGTACAGTAGTGGCCAAAACTGTGGAAACCTTTTGGGAAAAGTGTACATTTGAGGTTTGATTGGCTAATAACACCACTTTCTTTGGAGTAGTACCATAAAATTATATATCAATGGGAAGATAATTTAATCAAGAATGTAATGCAACAAAGGTTGTTCAATTATCTGTATTCTATGAAACGGTATAGCCCAATAACCAGAAAAAGGAAGCACAACTTGCTTAGGTTGATATCCGGTAGCTTTCCTTCATCTGACTGTAGCCAATGAGCATGAATGTTTAGCGAGCCAATCAGGTGTCATCTTGTTTTGGCAATGAGCCACTCAGATCACAGTAGGATTCAGTTATTGATGTCATGTGTTGAAGCTGAGAGGAGGACATTTGTCAGTGTGTTATGGGATCGCTATCAAGTTGGTTGGGTTTTTTTTGTGTTCTTTCATTTAGTGAGTTTGTAAAACGTAATAAAATTAAAGTGATGGTGCAAAGAGTTGACTGGTCGTCCAGAAAGCGATGTAAAATAGTATTATTAAGTGAACAAGGCTACAGTTATAAAGAAATTAGAAGAAAAATTGGTGGAAACTTAACCAAAGGTGGAATTTCTAAGTTTTTGAAGAGGTATAAGGAGACTCTCACTATAAAACCACACTGATAAAGGCAGGAAAAGGTGCACAACAGCAAGTGATGATAGAAGAATTAAGAAACTGTGCCTACATGACAGAAGAAAATCATCTCGCTGTATGCAAGATGAAATGGCTCAATGCAATGTGAAGTTGAGTGCAAGCACTGTTCGGCGCAGACTGCAGGAATTTGGCCTAAAATCTAGAATTCCACGAAAAAAGCCACTTTCAGAAGCGACCCAGCAATAAAACCCAGTTAATAGAAGCAATCATTCAATCTTGGTTTCACATTATAACAGCTGCAGAACTAAAGGACTTGGTTCACTCCATGGGAAGACGTTGTAAAGCCATAATTCATGCTAAAAGTTACCCAACTAAGTATTAACTGATATGGTGATAATTTTTGTATATCTCATTTTTTCTATGGTGATAATTTTCGTATATCTTTTTTTCTAGGGTGATAATTTTTGTATATCTCATTTTTTCTACGTGTTTCACTTTTCTTCTTTATAACTACTATTCTAATAGTGAATCCTTCATAAAAGCTACTGCATTACATTCTTGATTAAATTATCTTTCCATTGATATATAATTTTATGGTACTACTCAAAAAGAAAGTGGTGTTATTAGCCATCAAACCTCAAATGTACACTTTTCCCAAAAAGTTTCCACATTTTGGCCACAATTGTATACAGGAAGTAGGTCTTCACATGGCTGGACAACTGGCTTCATGCCTTCTGGGGATAATTAAAGAGCAAAGCTCAGACTGATTAACTGTGGATTCCTTGGAATGCTTCTGTATACTTGGTCTCCTTTCTCCTGTCCTCCCTCTTCGTTGTTAATTGCACTATAAGCAATTTGGGATCCAAATATACATCATCCTTTATGACATCTGATGCAATGATCAAAAGAGTCAGGCAATCCTTCACATTTTTACTAAATTGAATTTGGTGGGTGTTACTTCCAGGAAAGTGTAAAGGACTGTAATCTGAACAGAGCTTTTTGCTTTTGAAGGAACATAATCAAGTCTCTTTGCCTCCAGGCAGATTTATTCCAACCTTTCCCTGTCCTTCGTTTTATATGGAACTGGCTGAAAACAGCATTCGAATGTCAGGTAAAATCTAGACAGTATTGATTCAGCAGCACCCATGTGGTCCAAAGTCAGCCTATTGCCAAGTGCTTGGTTTATGGCCTTGTGTTTGTAGCAACTGTACAGTTATTCCTCAACTTACAACCATTCAGTGACCATTCAGATACAACAGCAGTAAAAAAAATGACTTATGATTGTTTTTCACACTTATGACTGCTGCACTTCCTGATGGTCACGTGATAAAATTTGGATGCTTGGCAACTGGCTCATGACAGTCACAGGTACCCAGGATCATGTGATCACCTTTTGCAACATTCTGACAGGCAAAGTCAATGGGGAAGCCACTTACCATGTTACTAACTTAACAGCTGCAGTAAGTCACTTAACAACTAGGAAAAAAAGGTCGTAAAATGAGGCAAAACTCACTTAAAAGCTGTCTTGCTTAGCAACATAAATTTTGGGCTCAATTCTGATTGTAAATCGAGGACTATGTGTACCATGGCTTTCTTCCTTGGGCATTTTTGAGGTTCACATGGCATGTAGAAACAGAATCCCCAAATAACACCTTATCACAGAAGCAGTGGTTTACTGGCTATAGAGAATAGCAATGGAAGTCAAGCTGATTTTTGGGAAAGAACCCTCCCCTCTTGACCTGAGATTGTCATTTAATGGACACAACCATGCTCTTTTCTTGAAAGCCATATGGAAGTACCTTGCTGTTGCATGGACTTCAACTCCCAGAATTCCTGAGTCAGCATAGCTGACTCAGGAATTCTGGGAGTTGAAGTCCATGAGTCATAAAAGAGCTTGCCTACCCCTCTAGCCAGAAGTCCTGGGATTGCCAAAATAGTCTTCCATTTATGTACTGATCACACCAGCACTGCTCAGCTCCAGAAAAATTGACAAGATGCTGTCACTTGTTTAGATGCTGCTTTCTGATGAGGCTACCCTAAATTAAGTTTCAAGTTTCAAGTTTTATTTAATTTGTATACCGCCCTTCTCCTTGGTAGGGACTCAGGGCGGTTCACAGGGCATATATAAAAAAGACAATACAAAAATTAAAAAAGATTAAACCCATGCCCAGTTAAAAACAGTAATACAAATCTAAAACAAGAAATTAAAACCCATAATCCCCCGTCAGGCCAGACCAGCTATTTCAAATAGGTGGGTCTTCAGGCCACGACGGAAAGTTCGGAGGTCTGATGCCGTCCGGAGCTCCACCGGCAGTTGGTTCCATAATGCCGGAGCGCCCACAGAGAAGGCCCTCCCCCTGGGGGCCACCAGTCGGCATTCCCTGACTGGCGGCACCCTGAGGAGGCCCTCTCTGTGGGAACGCACAGGGCGGAGGGGAGTTGATGCCGGCAGCAGGTGGTCCCTGAGGTATCCCGGACCCATGCCATGTAAGGACTTAAAGATCGTAACCAAAACCTTGAACCTCACCCGAAAGACAACTGGTAACCAATGCAGCTCGCGGAGCAAAGGTGTAACATGGGAGTACCGGGAAACTCCCAAGACAACTCTCGCGGCCGCATTCTGTACCAGTTGGAGCCTCCGAGTGGTCTTCAAGGGAAGCCCCATGTAGAGAGCATTACAGTAGTCAAGGCGAGAGGTCACGAGCGCATGAGTGACCGTACACAGGGCATCCCGGTTCAGATAGGGCCGCAACTGGCGCACCAGGCGAACCTGGGCGAAAGCCCCCCTAGTCACGGCCACTATATGATCTTCCAGAGTAAGCCGTGAATCTAGGAGGACTCCCAAGTTGCGAGCCCTATCCACGGGGAGTAAAAGCTCACCCCCCATAGAAAGAGATGGAACATTTTGAATGTCCCGGGATGCCGGAATGTGCAGCCACTCAGTCTTCTCAGGGTTGAGTTGAAGTCTGTTCCTCCCCATCCAGACCCGAACCGCCTCCAGGCAACGGGACATCACAGCGAGGGCATCACTGGGGTGGTTTGGGGTCGAAAAGAAAAGTTGGGTATCATCGGCATATTGATGATACCCAACTCCAAAACCACGAATGATCTCACCCAGTGGTTTCATGTAGATGTTGAACAGGAGAGGCGAGAGAACCGACCCCTGAGGAACTCCACAAACGAGAGACCTAGGGGCCGATCTCTGCCCCCCTGCCAACACCGACTGCGAGCGTCCCAGGAGATAGGAGGAGAACCACTGAAGAACTGTGCCTCCCACTCCCAATCCCCTGAGACGCCGCAGCAAGATACCATGGTCGATGGTATCGAAAGCCGCCGAGAGGTCTAATAGGACTAGGACAGAGGAATATCCCCTATCCCGAGCCCTCCAGAGATCATTCACCAGAGCGACCAATGCCGTCTCCGTGCTGTACCCGGGCCTGAAACCCGATTGGTAGGGGTCCAGATAATCCACTTCATCCAGGACCAGAGGGAGCTGATGCGCCACCACACTCTCGACAACCTTCGCAAGAAAGCGAAGGTTGGAGACTGGACGAAAGTTGTTCAAAACAGCTGGGTCCAAGGCAGGCTTCTTGAGGAGAGGTCTCACCACCGCCTCCTTCAAGACGGTGGGGAAATAACCCTCACTCAAACAAGCAGATATAACCGCCTGGAGCCAGCCTCGTGTCCTCTCCCTAGCTGCATAAACCAGCCAGGAAGGGCACGGGTCCAACAAACATGTGGAGGAGCTCAGCCTCCCCATAATCCTGTCCACTTCATCAGGGGTCACAGAATCAAACTCTTCCCAGATAACATTGACAAGACCGCCCGTGTCCTGATCGCCTGACTCTGCCCAGCTGGAGTCCAAACCGGTCCGAATCCGAGCGATTTTATCTGACAGATGTTGACTAAATTCCTCGGCACGACCCTGCAAGGGATCCTCCCTCACCTCCTGATTAAGAAGTGAGCGAGTCACCCTAAACAAGGCGGCCGGGCGATTATCTGCGGACGCGATGAGGGTGGAGAAGTAATTGCACCTCGCCACCCTCATCGCTGCGAGATAAGACCTGATATAGGTTCTTAACCGCAACCGGTGGGGTTCGGATCGGCTAGACCTCCAGCAGCTCTCTAGGCCCCGTTTCCGACGCTTCATCTCCCGGAGCTCCGCGGAAAACCATGGAGCTCGCTGGGATCTGCGCCGGGTCAGGGGCCGCAAGGGTACAACCCGGTCAAGTGCCTCAGTGGCTGCCCTTTCCCAGGCTTCCACTAAGGCATCCGCCGAGCTGTGAGCAGTGGAAGCAGGTGGGGACCCCAGCGCCGCTTGGAATCTATCAGGATCCATTAAGCGTCTGGGGCGGTACCATCTAATTGGCTCCGTGCCCCAACGGCGGGGGGTGGCAAAACGGAAGACCAGCCGCAGGAGATGATGATCGGTCCATGACAGGGGCATAATAAATGGAGAGCCCCCACCGAGATCATCCAACCACCGTCTAGATAAAAAAATCAGGTCAAGGGTGTGGCCTCCCTCATGAGTTGGCACTAAAATTACTTGCGTCAGGTCCATGGCCGCCATGGAAGCCATGAACTCCCGAGCTAGCTCAGATGAACCTCCCAGGGATGGTAGATTGAAGTCTCCCAAAACTATAAGTTTGGGAAACTCAACCACCAAACCCGAGAGGATATCGAGCAGCTCGGGCAGGGCTGCCGCTGTGCGACTAGGCGAAATGTACACCAGCAGCAAGCCCAACTGCGCCCCAGGACCAAATCTCATAAAGAGAGACTCACACCCGACTATCTGAGAAACGGTGGTCTCCCGCGGGCATAAGGTCTCCCTAATGATAACCACCACTCCCCCACCCCTACCATGAGCTCGTGGCCGGTGTAGCACCCGGAAGCCTGGTGGGCAGAGGTCAACCAAAGGGACCCCACCCTCTGGGCCCAACCAAGTCTCCGTGATGCAAGCCAGGTCCGCATGCTCACCCTCAACTAAATCCCTAACGAGGGGAGCTTTATTAACCACGGACCTGGCATTCAGGTACACCAGCCGGAGCTCAGGAGGCTGCACATCCTCGCTCCTGGGATCTCGGGGAAGAAGCAGAGGGTCGGAGCGCCTCACCGCTTGCAAATAGCGGGGACGGCCCTCCCGGTAGCGATACGGCCCCCTGTCTATCTGCCTGCTGCCATTCCCCATCGTGGGAATTGATAATCCCACGACCCGCTCATGAGCCCCGGCGACGCCACCCCGTTCTCCCCCCGTGCTATCAGACCCAAGGCTGGTCTGAACCATGGTAGATCGGCTACCCCCCATAGCCAAACAACCGCTATCTCCCACCCCGCTCCCTAGCCCTATAAAAAATTTGGATAAAAAAATAATCAGAGGCTTTCTAGATTTACATTGACAGCCCCTGCCCCTGCCCAGCCATCTCTCAGAGACCCAAAACTCGGGCCCGTCATCAAGGTTATAAACGTTTAAGGAGGCGGGTCGCACCCAGGAGAGGGGGGCACCCCTGAGGGCGTACAAACGCGTGCTCGTATATTGCCGCATAAGTATAAAAAAGTCCAAACAGTCCAGGATAGGCATCCCTTAGTTGTCCATGGGAGGATTGAACATGACAGAAGTCTGGATCCCCCCCCAACTTCACTGCCACTCAGTTGGGTGGCCCCCAAGACAGGCCGCAGCCCGTTCTCTCACAACGGGTTGAGACTCCGTTCCTGGGGGTGGACCAGGTATCCTCTGGGTAGGCAAACCCCATAGAGCTCCCACCTCTATGAGGTTGCAAATGGAGAAGTCCAGCCACTCTCCCACCGTGGCCGATACCCAGGTATGTCGAAAGTCCAAAGGGAGAGGGGAGAGGGTAGGCAGGCAGATGGTAAAAAAGTGTGTCCAAGGCAAGGAGGGTAGGCAGGCCAGAATAAAAATAGTCTGAATCACCGGCGTCACTGCAAGAGCAGTCCAAAGATGATACACGATGCAAGAGCCCCATGTCGTCCTTGCTCCGGTAAGATAACTCCCGGTCGTCCTCTTCGCCACCCAAGCAGTCCGAAGACGCCGTCGCCATAAGAGGCGGCCTGAAGCAAGGGTATAGGTCAACCATCGTCGCCAAGGTGAGTAATAATAGTCGCCCTCTCCACCGCCAAAACGGCCCGAGGGCGACACCACCACCAAAGCGGGCCAAGGCGGTTTGGGGCCACATGGAAGTCCCGCCGCCGGCAAAAAGATCAAAAGCCCAAAGGCACCAGAGTCAGCAGCCGGCCCCCGCAAACGGGGCAACAGTCTCAGAAACGCCGGCACAAACAAAAATGGCCCTAAAGCCAGCTGGTGAATTCCCGAGCGTCCGGAGCATATCGTCGTCACCGTCGCCGCCAAACCCGGGCCGCCGCCGCCATCGCCATCACCGCCGAGCGCGGCCCAAAAAATCGTCGCGCAGGCTGCTACCCGCGCCAAGGCCGACGCCCACGCCGCCGCCATCATCACCGCCGCCGACCGGACAGCCCAACGGGCCTCACGGGCACACTCCTCACCGACGGGCGTCCTCCTCATCAGCCCGAACCGGCCCGAGAACAACCAAAGTGGCCCGGACGGCCCGAAAGCAGCAGGGAGCGCCACGCCAGATATGAGCAGCCCAAACGCTCCGGAGAGAGTAAAAACGGCGGGAGGAAGCAGCAGCCGGAAGGTAGCAGGGCCAGCAGCCAGCAGCCGGTCGCTCAAACAACACGAATCCAAATAGACCGCTGCCGGCTTCGTCAGCCTCCGCGTTGCCACACTGCCCCTCGGCAAAACCCCAATCCTATCTCAGCAAGCCATAAGGCTTGTGAGGGGCTCCCAGGGGACGCCTATCAGCTGGAGCTCGCGGAGCTCAGCCGAGCGCGTCCTCCATCTTGGGCATGCGTAGATCAAACTCAAATCAAACTTAAATCAAGTTCCAGTCCCATGAACCCTTATTTAGAAGTAAGTGCTAGTGAAATCTAGTCCAGCTTACTGTTTAATTAGTGAAAGTCATGTTCTATAGGATTTAATGGGATTTAATTCTCAATAAATATGCTGAGATTTTTTTTGGATAGATTTACTGAAAGTGAAGCAGCAGAATTATTGCAATACCATTTCTTTGGATTTTGCATCATATAAACACTTTAATATATCATCTTTTAATCTATTTTTTGTTTTTTAAAAATGTCATAATGTGAACATAAAAAGCAAGTAAGTATTCACATTGATATTTCCTTATCACAGGAAATAAAATTATATACTTTTATTCAAATGCTTTTTAAAAGTTTTAGGCACTGGATGTTTTTAAGAGGAGACTGGACAACCACTTGACTAACAGGATATAGGGCAGTGATGGCAAACCTTTTAGAGACCAAGTGCCCAAACTGCAACCAAAAACCCACTTATATATTATCGGGTGCTGGGTGGGCGTGGCCCACTGGGTGGGCGTGGCTACAGTGGTAAGAGCAGACTGGATGGGACTAAAAAGTTCAATCAATTCTAACTTTGCGAGATCTTTTTTTCCCGAGAAGTTGAAATTGATTGATTGAACCTCTTTTTTTGCACACGGCGGCAGAGGCCTAAAGCGAAAAGGTTTTTATAAAACCCAGCTGATGGTCTAGGACTGGGGCGATGGCACGCATGCCCACAGAGAGGGCTCTGCGTGCCACCTGTGGTACATGTGCCATAGGTTCGCCACCATGAGTATAGGGTCTCCTGTATGAGCAGGGATTGGATTAGAAGACCTCCGAGGCCCTTTCCAACTCTGCTATTGTTTGTAAAAGAGGAACTTTCATAAACTGTCTTCAGAGTGTCATATTTTGATGCTTCTTGTTTTCACTGTTTAAGGCTATACATTTATGCCCATTTAGTAGGGAATAATTCCCATTGAAACTAATCAAATCTACTTCTGAGCAAGCATTAACAGTATTTCACACTTTTAAGGGGTTGCACTACCATGTTGCTTTCCTTAAACACACAGATACAACTCCTAGATTATGCTGGTAGATTAAACTGGAAATAATACCCAGTCTTTAACTAGTAATGTTAAGAACCAGCTTGATTTGGACCTGACCCTTCAAAATAAAAAGCCAGCATGCGTTTTCTCCGCTTTGATCCGTCCGGAGGGGTTCAACCGAGGTCTGGAAAGGTCGCTCTGGGGAGAGCGGCTCCAAAGGAGCGCCGATTCCCGCCCCCCCTCCCCGGTATTACTTTTGTAACCCGGCGGTGTGGCCTCTTTTAAGAGACGCATTTGAAATATCAGTCTTACGCTTCCACTTGAAACGCTCACAGATCGCAAGGCCTGTTCAAACATTATTGCCCTAGACCACAGGTCTGCAACCCGTGGCTCCGGAGCTGCATGCGGTTTTTTCTTTCAGCCATCTCCTGCGGCTCCCAGTCCTCTGCCATGTGCAGTTCCCCCCCCCAAAAAAAAAGTGGGAGTAAAAAAGTTCAACCAATCAATTCAAATATGCAGGGTAGGTGCATATCTCGCCTTGTCTCCACTCTTCAGTCAAACCCTGTTCTGCGCATGCGCGCATGTACGCGCATGCGCACACATTTTTTGCAGCTCCCAGTTTTTCCTTTTCTGAGGGAACCAGTTCCAAGTGGCTCTTTCACTGTTTCAGGTTGCTGACCCCTGCCCTAGAGCAGGGGTAGGCAACCTCGGCTCTTTTATGACTCATGGACTTCAACTCCCAGAATTCCTGAGTCAGCATAGCTGACTCAGGAATTCTGGGAGTTGAAGTCCATGAGTCATAAAAGAGCCGAGGTTGCCTACCCCTGCCCTAGACGGACGGACGGCCTAACAGCTCCGTGGATGAGTTGAATTTGAAAGGCCAACATAAGTAAGCAAAGCGCGGCAGATTTCAGCCCCGCTAGTAAGGGCATCCCCGAACGCAAGCTGGAATTTCAGAGCACGCACACCCAGGCAGGGCCGATCGCTGATTGGCTCATCCGCCGGGCCTCCCTTCCCCCCCCCCTCGATCCTCCCTCCGCAAACAAAAGAGCGAGTCATTCAAGGGAGGCGAAACGTCTCCCTGATTGGCCCAGCGCCGGAACGGGTGAGAAAAAGCGCGGCGGCGGGGATTTAAGGTGGGACGCGCGGTCTCAGGCGCCGGGCCCGAGGGTTCGGTCGGATCTGCTTTTACGGTGAGGGGAAGCGGCGCGGAGTCCCAAGCTCGGCTTCCCCGGCAGGCAAAAAGGAAGAACGCGCGTTGCTAAGAGTTCCCGCGGGCAGGCACGGAATTGCGGACCTGACCGAAGCCGTCCCCCCTTAAGGGAACTGCGGCAGCGTTCCCATTGATTAAACCTCCAGCAAGGAGGAAGGGCAGGTTCAGGAGGCAGTTTCCAGCAAAGCCTCTTCCCTCCCCCCCCCTCTGGATCTCCCTCTTTCCCTCCCTCTCCAGCCTGCCTGCCTGCCTGCCCGCCCCGGGCGCTCCTTTGCCGCAGATCTGTGGCTGCTTCTCTCGTTTCGTCGTCCCTGGGGGCGAGACCCGAAGCGGAGGCGGGCCGTGAAGGCTCCTCGGCCAGCGTCCAATGCAGATCGTTATTTATTACGATCTATTATAGGCACATAGTCGAAAATAAGCCTTCTTTTGCCCTGAAGAAGCCGGCGTGGATCCCGAGCTCTGCAGCGTGATGCAGCCGCCGAGGACGGAGGCAAAAAAAAAAAAAAAGAGCCGGGGAGGGGGAGAGGAGGGGAGGAGGGGTGGCAGGCTCCCGTTCTGCAACGAGAAGCAAGAAGTCGTGGACGAGACGGGGGAAGCGTCGCGAGGCACAGGCGGAGAAGCTGGCAGAGGGATCTGCTCGAAAGAACTTTTGATTTAGGCTTGAGGACGCGGACGAGACAGCCCGTGGGAGGAAATGGCGGCGCTTGGAAGAGGCGCGGAGGCATCGTCTCTTGGGTCGCTTCTGAAACGGAGAGGCCGCTTGAAAGCAGGAGGGCTCCTTCGGGGAACCCCCTCCTCGGCTTGCGGCTTTCGGAAACCTGCACCTTCCCTCCCTGCCCCCCCCCCCCCAAGAAATCGGCTTTGCCGCCACAGGGCTTAGGAGCGCTGGTGCTTGGACTGCTCGAGAGCAGCTCCGCGATCGGGGAAAAACGGAGGAACCTAAGATCCGGCATGCGAAACGGGAACGGTCCTCGATCCCGCGGCTGGCCCTGCGCTTGAAAGCCGCGGAGGAAGCTGGCGTGGCCGGATGCACGAAGGCGAGGGGGCACTGCACGAACGCGTGGCGACGGGAAAGGAAGGGAGAGGGTCGGATCAGATGTAATTATCCTGCGCGGCTTCCAATTCGGCTCTCGCCACTCCCAGCTGGAGCTGCAGAATATTTTAGCCGGAGGCTATTAATACCCCAACGAGAAAAGCAGCCCTTCCTGCTCGAAGCTTGCGGAGCGAATCCGCGCTGAATTTGCATGTTTTCTTGGGGCCGGGCGGGTGGGGAAAGGGTAGGTGACCGCCCCCACCTCGTGCAGATTTCACCCCGCCTTTCCCGAACCTCTTTTGTGTTAATAGCTCTTGGGGGGGGGAGGGGAATGGGCCTGGCGCTCTGGATGTGCAGGTACGTATTTTTATTTCTTTCCGCTTGTCATCATCTACACCTTAATATCTATTTAAGCGTTAAATGCATTTTAAGAAGACCCCCCTTCCTAAAACAAAAGTTGGTTGCTCCAAACCTTAAGGTTTCTACCCAAGGTCTTCTTCAGAATGCGAGTCGGTACGGCCATCATAATGCAAAACAATACAGCTTTCTCTAATCCCGCCGTGATGTTAGGATTATATTCCAATACAAAATCGAGCCGATTAAAATTGCAGTTAGTTAGTAGGCATCGGTAATCAGAATTTTAAATTTTTTGATTACTGGTGATGGAAAATATTTTTGAGACATTTTAAACTCTTATACAACTTTGTATAAGACTGGTTTAGAACAGGGTTTTTTTTTGCTATCCATATCTGGACATTATCTGGACATCTAAGTATGTAAATATATATAAGGAATCCCTAAATGCTGGTTTTGTAATTTTGCCTGGCCAAATTTTGAACCATATTTTCAGTTTCTGGATTGCTGGTTATGCTAACAAAATATAAATAACTTTTAGATGAGTGGATATTTCGATCTTTTTATTTCCCCTACTTTCCCTTAGAAATGATTAAAATAAAAACGAATAAAGAGTGCTGCTTGTGTGATTAACAAAAGCAAAATTATTTGCAAGACGGAGCTTAATTCAAATAGTTCTGTAAGTAGACTGTTTATTAATGTATTAAATATAAAATTAGTTTCCTTAAATTGTACAGAAGCAATTTAATGAGAGGATGGTATTCTACATATCCTAGAAACTTAATTGAAAGTCTGTTGGTCTGGAAAGGGATATAATTTTCTGTAAGACTATTAGATATTTTTTTTACTTGGTAATGTGAAAGAATATTGTGTAGATATTCCTTTAAAAAAAATCAGAATAGTTGGTATTTATATGCAGTGCTCACTTTTTGTCTTTGGAAGCTGCCCACAATTGGCTTCCAGATTTTTTGAATAAAAATGGTAATTGTATGGTCAGCAACGGCAACACAATTTACAAATATTTCACCCTATCTTTCTATTTTATTTTTTGGATATATTCAGGGGATAGTCTTTCCTAATGGCAAAGGAAAATCTCAAGTGTATTTCAGTTTGAAATTCACCAATACTTAATGTTACTAGAATTCTTAACTGTTTGTAAATTGGAACCAGGCAGTCTGTTAAAATGTACATTATCACAAAATAAAAACATTTCAATTATAACATGGTATTAGCTAAACATGTTAAAATAAAAATATTTTTATTGCACCAGAATTGACTATGCCCTGTTCAGATTATTTAATTCTTTATCCAGATTAAAACCTTATTTTAGGTACAAAACTATTAAGAATTGAAATTGGTTTTTTTTAACTAATACATAAAAATGCTTATTTTTATTTTAGTTTTATTGGTTTTCATCTCTTCCTGAATTTAAAAATACACATTTAAGAGCTGCACCTTCAATTCTAAACAGTTTCTGGTGAGTGAAGCCTCCCTCCCAATGCCCCCCCTTCAGTAAGACTTGCTTCTCAGGAATAGAGCTTGTATAGTGGAATCCAATTAGATATAAAACCAGTTAAAAACTTGATTAGAATTTGCTTCCAGTTTTAAGATGGAATTGTAGATTTTTTTTAAAAAAAAATAATTGACCTATATTTTTGACCCAGAATGTAAATGAAGCTAACTGTTCTTTGCTTTGTTTCGTTCAAATGATAGCTTTGTTTCGTTCAAATGATAGCTTTGTGGCTCCCACCCTTTTAATTTCCCTGAAAGGTAACACATTTTCTGGGTCCTTTTAACTGAGGGGAATACATATAAAATTTTGCTTTCAGTTGCAACTTTATCCTAGCTCTTCAAAACCATGCATGGGACTTCATTGTTCGACATACATTTTTCTTGAATTAAGAAAAGGTGTTTCTGTACCATCCTCCCTTTTGTTTGTGCCAGTTTCTGCTTTCCATTTATCAGCCCATGTAATTTGCAAATTTTTTGTACTGGGATTATTGTTTAGGAAATGGAGATTTTATGGATTTTCCTGACTCTGGTTAATGTTGCCTACTACCCTGGGCTCAGCATCTTGCTTCCCCCCACACACACACACAATTTAAATTTTGATCATCTTCCCTCCCCCCCCCCAATTATGTATGGCCAGGATTGTTTCCAGAAGCCCAAGTTTAGTTTTTTGTAACTGGGTGTTAGACTTCTTCAGTATGGAGATTGTCTGCCTCCCTCTCCCCTCCCTGTTCTCTTTCTGCCTGGCTCTTTCTTAAGGCTTGAGTTGGAAGTAGCAGTGTAAAAAATAATTAGAAGAAAATAAAAGATTAGACTAGGAAATCAGGCAGGGCTTTAGGAGGATAAAACACTGGGGACATTAGCCACACATTAATAAATCTCCCAAGATCTGACAAAAGCTGCATCCAGCAAGACACCCCACCCCCTTTCCACCTCCATAGAGAAAGTTTGGATCTGCTATATAATTACTTTTGCGCTTATTCCTTGATCTGGACCTTCCAGACACGGTTCTACTGGGTTGTAAATTTCTTTTCTGTATTTCTAATTTTTTTTGGAGAGAGATTAACTATGGATGTATTGGGGGGTTGTTTTTTTTCTTCCTTTTTTCCAGAAATTAAAAAAAAGCTTGGTCCCAAATTGGAATTCTTTTGTCTATTCAAATATTTGGGGGGTGTTTCTCTTCTCTTCCCCCCCCCCCCCCATTATCTTCTATATTCCCTGGTTCTTTTAGGCTTTCAGAATTCCAAGATACTTTTCTTTTCAGGGGTCTTCTACCCGTCCAGCCAGTAAATGAATTTTTAAATTGGTCCCATTTTTTGTCTGCAGTCCTGACGCTCCATTGGTAGCCACACTTACATCGCCATGCGGTTTCACCACATTCCTAGGTCCGGAAAATTATTTGCACCTTTGTTGTTGGTGAAGACCCATGTATTCCAGCCGTTTTGCAACTGATTTGTGTGCGTTTTTGTACATATGTGTGTGTGTGTGTGAGAGAGAGAGAGAGAGAGAGAGACTGACACAGACTAAATGGATGCTGAGGTATTCCAAATTAATCACAGAACATCGGTTGTGAGGGGCTGGAATAATTTCGTATCTTACGTTTTCTCATGTTATTCCCAGTTTATGACCTTTTCATGCTGTTAAAAGAGACGTCTTGCCACATTTAATTTTGGTTCCAATGAGATGGGGGTGGGGGAGAAAGGGAGGCCGGCGTTTTTAAGTAATTTGATAAAACCAGTAACAAATACGAACAGGGAGGGGAGGATTCGGCGGTGGGGTTGAGGGGAGAGGCTCGACTGCTTCAGGTAAGAGTTTTTTTCTTTATAACCTGAATTTACAATGAAAGCATTCTCCTTTATGGATATAATAGATTAGATTTCACAACTTAATTCAGCGGAATGGTAGCGTTTAAAGATCTCCGGCTGATTTTATTACACTGAGCCAAATTGGATGTTTGTGCTTTTAAAGGGAAAACGGTTGTGACATGGAGATATATATAAAAGTAAGAAAAGTAGACGGAGGTGGAGAAAGAAATCGAGGGGCCCGTATTTTCAGGACGCAGCCCGCTCCAAAGGCGCCGGAGCGGGCGAGACACTAAACTGTATCCGTGCGGGTGGAGTGAAATGAACCCGGATTTTTCTAAGTTGGTCGTGAAACTGACCAGGCGCTGCCTAGCGCCCCAATCCAGTGGGAGAAATTTAGCGGATATCCTAATCTTTTATTTTCCCCCTTTAGAGACGTGGAAGGTGGCAATCCCATTTTTAAACGGCGGGGAAGCACTGCCTTATTAGGAAAGCCAGCCAGCCTTTTGTAAAAAGTCATTGTCCTGAGGTTTCGAAAATAGCAGATGTGCCTGTTCTTATTTTTCATAGTAGAAGCGTGCAGAAAAGAGCCCTTCTCTCCATGCCTCATTTACGTTTCCCAGACGGAAAGACCTTTTTTTAAAAAAAAAAATCCGAGAAGCAAGCAGCAAACGAGTTCTTTCGGTCTGCCCTCCTTTTCCACCTCAACTCGGTTGGGAAACCTTCAGGCTTGGGAGTTTTCAAAAAGACCGGCCTAGTATTTCAAGTAACGTTTATTTGCACCTTTGTGTGGATTTTCTAATCTTTCGTCGAGGAGGGAAAAGTCTTACAAAGAGGAAGGAGGAATCATTAACAGTTGAAAAAGCTGCAAGATGGAATACTTAAAACCACTCAGTGGATTTTTTTTAAGAGCAATGTCTGAATCTATCCCGTCCGAATTAATGGGAACAAGGATCATTTGATACGGGTTTTTGCACAAGATTGGGTGCAAATCTTGCCCCACGGCCCATCTCTCTTCCGAGCACGCACACAACCGCTAGGCCAAGCACCACGAGGCCGACAGACTTGATGCAACCTCTCCCCCCTCCTTTGCAAACAAAGGCTCGGAATCGGGAGAAAGTAAGGTAAAAGAGTTCGAGTCCCTTTCGCTTGGCTCCGTCTCGGCTGTAAGGAGAGAAACTGCGGAGTAAAAAAAAACAGCGCGGAACCAGAGCTAAGCGCAACGCTGACCTCCGCCGAAGCGCCGCTCCCGCTAGGAAGGAAACCGCTTTCCCGGCTCTCTCCGAAAGGCCCTACAGCCTGTTTCCAACGGCAGCCGGCCAGATACTTCCCAGAAGCCCCCAAAGGAAGCCGCGGAGGTAACCGGCTTTTCTGGCGGACGCGGGGAGCTTTGGTCTAACTGCGCCATCCAGCAGTCCCCCTCCTCCCGCCGGGCTGAAGCGCGCCGACTCTGTCCGACTTCGCCGTCTGGAGCTGCTGGGGCTTTTTCCCGCCGTGCCCCTCGAGGGCTCGACCGAGTCACTTCTTGCCGCCTCCGTCGCCTTGCCGGTCTTCGGGCGCGGCTGACCTTCGCCGTCGCCTCCGCCGCGGGAGAGCGGACCATTGTCTGCTTGAGCGACGAGCCGGCCGAGGGACGCCTCGCCAGGTCTCTCGATCTGTAGCCCGGAGGCAGCGACGAGCGCTTGAGCAGCCGCGCGCGGAGCTCCAGCCTCGCCGGACGCTTCGCCTCAGCAAAGGATCCGGCGGCTGGGAAATTCTCCGCGCCTGCCCTGAGAGAGGAACCGGCGTCTTCTCCGAGAAAACGCCCCGCCCGACCCAGGCACAAGGCCTTCGCCCTCGTGGGACCGACTCCGCGCTCTTTCTGGTTCTCGGTTCGCCTGCGCGGTCGCCGGTTCCCTTCCCCGTCACGGGCGAAGAAGCGACTGGAGCTGTTTTTATGCCCCTTGTTGAGGTGAAGGAACCGAGCACCGATTGTTTTGGGTGTGCTAAATTTCGCCCGCCACAAAGCGCGGCTCCTAAACACTTCGTAGAAAGTTAGCCAGAGACTGTGCCCTTAACTGAAAAGCAGAACTCAGGTGCGATGCTATTTATTCCCCGTGCCTGGTAAAAGGGCAACCCGCTTGATAGGAGATCACGCAAGACGAGAATGCTTCCCGCTCACCGTCTTCTGCAATTCAGATACTTTTGGAGCTCCAGGGAAACTGCATTTATTTCTCAATTGTCCACCCTTTTTGCTTCCGTAGGCGATTAAAATCTTAAAATATTGCCCGGGTGGCTCTTTTCCTGGGGGGAGGGGAATAGATTTTTTTTTAAAATTTTTGATGACACTGCAATAAATAATCCTACTGGAGGACATTTAGGTACAGGAACGTGCATGTGGCGTGGTTTGTTTATAGAGAAGATTGCAACTTTGCTAAGAATTTGCAGATCCCGCAGGAAAGTTCACATGTTTGCAGTTACAGATTCATGCTGATGCTGAGCTCTTTGCAACATACAAAGTGGAGTTGGAAGCTGGGAATGGGAGGGAAGGGCAGAAGGGAGGGGAGCACAGAGCCAGGAGAGGCTTCCTGGCAGATTTGCACCTGAGAGATGCTGTTAAAGAGTCCTATGGAGAGTCCTATGGGTTGTCTGCCTGCCTTGCGGTCCTACTGAATGGAAGTCAAGAATTAAAGTGGGTTGCTTGGTGCTTCTTAACAAGCCAGATGGGCTCCAGATTCTGCTGAAACCTGGAGGCATCCTGAATGACCACCGAGTCGACTATTCAGGGTCTTCCAAGAACTTTTTGCCAGCCCTTCTTCCGTCTATTTGTGGTGCTCCGAAAGGCCTATCTTGTATTCTGCCCCCAGACAGACACGCATAACAAAAGCTCCTTTAAAAAAACCAAAAAACTGGTCAACTCTCGCCTCCAAGGAACTACAGGCTCCTGCTGCTGCTTCTTAGCAGGACTGGCCGGCGAAGAAGGTCTCAAGACTTAGCCAGAGCAGAGCCACTCCTGTGTTGGAGCCAGGGAAGCCCAAGAGGTTTTATTGGCTAGGCCAGCAGAAGGCCACTGCTTCATAGCCCCCCCCCCCATCCTGAGCTGAGGCACCAGTTCCAAACATACAAAGAAACTAAACTGCCTTTTTTTTAAAAAAATCCACCACTTTTTATATCTATCTTGAACATGAAGAAAAATATCTCTGGGAAAAAACCAGCGCTTTAAAATTTCTAAGACCATGCCCTTTCTTTCTTGACACAGTTTGAAGAAGAAGCAAAAGAGATCGCTACTTTCCTGGTTAATAAAAATAAATGTCTTTTTTTTTCATTGTAAAGACTTGTTGTCTCTCTTCCCCTCCGTCCCAGTTATAAGCAGGCTTGATTAATTTGAATAATTTCATTTTTGAGATTAGCATTAGCCATTGTAATTGGCTCTTGGTTCTTCAGGTTTTCACAGCTCTTTGTGGATACCATTTCGAAATCTATCCTAAATATACGCAATGTTATTCTGCTTAGTCAGTCTGAGGGCATATATTATTTGGTGGGTTTTTTTAACCTTGCCTTTATTATTTTTATATTTAAATTAATTTCTTTGAATATTGGAAAATTATGTGGGGTAGCCAGATATTTAAACTTCAGAAACAGTCTTAGATTATACACATATACTATCTTTCACTATATCTTTTTAAGGTAAAATGCTGTATGTTATTCTGCACCTTTCCTAGTTCAGTATTTGGTTCTCCCAGCTCTATTTTATTTTGTTGCTTGGAGCACAAAATTTTATAATGTATGTGTAGACCAAATTTCACTAGGATATAATTATAATTTCATTGTGATGCACAGGTACAGTTGAGACATTGGGAGACTTCTCTTTACATGGGCAGTTTTTATTATTTAATGAAATAATATTAAACTGATTAATTTGAGAACATCCACAAAGCAGGAGATTTCAGGGCATCCGGAGTGATCATGTAGCAAAAACCTATATGGACCTTCCAGTTTCTAATACTAGGATGCCCCTCTTTATGCTGCAATGAAATTTTAAAATAGCCTGCTTAATGGAATTTAATAACTTATTTCCAATGTCTATGGTTGAGTGAATGAAAAGCGCACATGTGACTGTCAGAAGAGGCAGAGGCACAATGTGGTACCCATGCCTGTTCAGAGCCCATCCCACTAAAAGCATGCAGTTCCAAGATTCCTGCAGTAAATCTGAACTTTGGTTCAAATAGATTCTCAATTCTTGCCTTTGCCAATTAGCAGGGAATACAGTAGAGCTCTTGTTTTGAATAGGCTTCGATGTAAATCCTACTTCATTTATTTCTTCTCTGAATTGCTCCTAAATTATCTCAAAAGTTTCCCACCTGTAAACAGGGAGTCATCTTCCCATCAGAGTTGTTCTCAAGCTAAAGAAAGTTGCACATCGGGACCTGAGAGATATGTACAATCAGAGGGGTACATGGAAGGGCAGACTGGAGAAATTATTAATACTCACAATGTAAGTCAGATGGGGCCTGTAGCCAAGAATTTAAAAGAGGCTTGCTCCTCGGGAGGAAAGCCATGACAAATCTAGACAGCACACTAAAAAGCAGAGACATCACCCTGTCAACAAAAGTGCGTATAGTCAAGGCTATGGTCTTCCCAGTTGCAATGTATGGCAGTGAAAATTGGACCATAAGAAAGGCCGAGCGCCAAAGAATTGAGACCTTTGAACTATGGTGCTGGAGAAGACTCCTGCGAGTCCCTTGGACTGCAAGGCATTCAAACTGGTCAGTCCTAGAGGAGATCAACCCTGACTGCTCTTTAGAAGACCAGATCCTGAAGCTGAAACTCAAATACTTTGGTCACCTAATGAGAAGGAAGGACTCACTGGAGAAGAGCCTAATGCTGGGAAAGATTGAGGGCAAGAGAAGAAGGGAACAACAGAGAATGAGGTGGCTGGATGGAGTCACTGAAGCAGTAGGCGTGAGCTTAAATGGACTCCAGAAGATGGTAGAAGACAGGAAGGCATGGAGGAATGTTGTCCATGGGGTCGCGATGGGTCGGACACGACTTCGCAGCTAACAACAACAAATGTAAGTCAATGGGGCTTAACTTCTAATGAATATTTTTAGAGTAGCTTTCTAAAAATATTAATGCAGCCTTTCTTAAATTCTGATTCGGCTGCAGCCTAAAACAGTTCACCCCTATGTCCATACTCCCCTTTACCCAATAAACTAGTGGTTATACTGAAGTTAGTAATACTCCAAAGTCTGAGTTTTTGTCATTTCAAAAATAGGACTCCCTTCTTCGCTCTTTGTGACTCCCAACATGTAGTTTGAGAATCTCTCTGCTAATGCAAATGTCTTTGAAAATGCTTAGAGGAGGAAAACCATGCAAGATACGGTGTTACCACAGCAAATAAACACACGCATGTTTATTTTAAACTTGCAATGGAATATACTTAAATTTTATTTGCCTAAGCACACTGTACTTTAGGGACGCGGTGGCTCAGTGGGTTAGGACGCTGAGCCTGTCGATCAGAAGGTCGGCAGTTTGGCAGGTCGAATCCTGAGTGCCGCGTAACAGAGTGAACGCCTGTTACTCGTCCCAGCTTCTGCCAACCTAGCAGTTTGAAAGCACGTAAAAATGCAAGTAGAAAAATAGGGACCACTACGGTGGGAAGGCAACAGCGTTCTGTGCGCCTTTGGCGTCTAGTCATGCCGGTCGCATGACCATGGAGACGTCCTCGGACAAGCGCTGGCTCTTCAGCTTTGAAACAGAGATGAGCACCGGCCCCTAGAGTTGGAAACGACTAGCACGCATGTGCGGGGGAACCTTTACCTTTTACCTTTACTGTACTTTATATAATGTGTCTGAGTATGATAGAAACTTCACAGCAAACACTATTGGCATCTTCAGCAGAAGAGTGACAATAGCTTCTGACAGAGGCCTCAATATCCACGGCCCATAACCCTGCACTCAGACATACACGCCCACCCATAGTTATCCCATCTTCTGGTTAAACAGGTTTGGCAGGATTTTGAAACAAAGTAACAACTCGGCTCTTTTTCTTTAAGAAACGAAAGTTCCCATCCCTGAAATGGTCCCTCCCTTTGGGAAAAAGGGGGAGGAAAAAAAAGCACCACAGCTAACCCATTTCCAGCTGCAGTTGAGGATGATATCTAGATGCATCAGTAGAAAAACAACTTAGTGCTTTTCACTGTAGCTCCACCAAAAGAGGTCTGCCAGAAATGGCTGCAATTTGAGGCTTCAGTTCTGGTTGATCAAAACCAGCAGGCCAAGCCCTGATTGCTTACCATCTATCTTACGCAACTTCCATGTCCTGCAAATGTGTTCCCAATTTGTTTTCCTGGCTGCAAATTGTGGGCTTTGAAGTTTAAACACAAGGAGGCGAGAGGATGCTCTGGAGTGTCCCTCCGGTTCTGTCTTTAGTACACAGGTGGAAGCATCAGCCCTAGGAAGGTTCACTTCAGCAGATTAAATGGGTCACTAGACGTTTAGTTTCTGGATGAGGCAAAATCCCAGCCATCCTTTTGGAGTATAAAATAGAATAAGATGCATGTCTTTAGACAAGCGGATTAAAAAATAAATAAATAAGAAAGCTCCCTTTTCTTTGTAAGGCCAAACTGGGATGAACCTTGAACGTGCGAACCTCAGTATCAAGGCGAAAATGATTTCTTTTGCAAATGGCTTCCAGACCTGGCCTTAATTAAACCATCCACGCTCCTGGACTGGGAAATGCAGAGTTGGCCTCACCTCCAGCCACCGTAATCTTGCCACCTTATAATGCCACCTTGCTCTGCCATTTGACTTTGGAGTTTGCCCTGGTGTTCTGGATATAGGCTCAGTCCTTTTTATTTGAAAGTGTGGAGACAGAATCCTTGGGGCAGGTTGCTATGCAATGAAGCCCAAAGCTTGATGAAATGGCATATCTACCTGAGGAGTGCACCTGTTTCAAGCAGCTCAGCATCCTAAATGGATATGCGCAAATAGACTTGCCGGCACATTTTCTTTCATTGCACACCTGTTTCTGTTTCACTTAGCTAGGTTGCAGCCAATTTGAAATGCGCTTGCTTAACCCTTTCTGAGGCACACAGGCTTTGGAAGTGCAAAGACCGGCCCAAAACGTTTCGCTGTCTAAGGCGGCAAAAGAAATATGCTTTCCCCACCTCCATTCTATGCCTCAAAGCTGATTGGTTAGATTTTATTTCAGCCCTGACTATAGGACAGAGAGTCTACTGTATCTTCCATTTGCAGATTCTATCAAGGAATGTAAGGGGAGCATTCTAGTGCCTGGCTACCTTTTGCAAGCTGCTCTCTGACACAAATGCTAATCATGGTTTGTTATGATTTCTAGACGCTGATTTCTAGTTCCACTGATTGGAACTTCTTCAGAAAATAATTTTCCTCTTCCTTCCCTCTCCTCTGAGGAGCAAGATCTGTTTACCAGATTTCTAAGTCACATGGGAAGCTGGGTCCACATCACTGCAAGAGGCAAAGCATCTAGAGGGCCACATGAGTGCCAAAAAATAAAATAAAATAAAATGGCTTGGTGAAAAAGTGGATTAAAGATTTGGTGTCCTTTGCTTAATCCATTGAATAACACAATTCTTGGGCTGCACAGGCAATGGAAGATACCTCAGAGAAAGAGGTGAAATATAGAGAGGTCTTGCAAGGAAAATGACCCTGGGATGGGAGCAAAATTCTCCTCCCAACAAAACACATCCTTAGGTTTTTTCTTTTTCTTTTCTTTTTGCAACAACTTAAGTAAGGGGGTGGGGGGGAACTGTGCCACTTGGCATCACTTAAGGTTTTATTATTTCCAGCTAATATATCCCTTCTATTATTGATTGATATCAGAGACAGTCTGTATTATGTGCCCCCTCTGTATTTGTAAAAATAGAATAAGCTTTTGCCACTCTTTAGGCATTAGTGAGAAGTTTGCAGCACAAGGTACAGGTGACAGCTGTGTCCCTTTTTAGACCACCACTCAAACTCCCAAGAGTTCATGCCTCAAAAGCAATAAATAGATTTAACTACTGTATTTTAAAACCTGCAACAAATAAATAAATAAATCAGAAAATGTTCAAATGTGTCATTTCTTATACCCCAAATTAATACCTACCCTCACAAAGGCATTCCCATCCTTAATGCAGAAAGTTATTCACCTGGCATTTTTTCCCAAGCCAGTGATTTCAAAATGCATAAGTGAATGCCTTGGTTTGAGTTTTGGACTACCCTTGGTGGTGTATAGGATATCCAAAACCAAGTATAGGTTAGTTCTTGACTTACAATCATTCGTTTAGTGACTGTTCGAAGTTATAACGGCACTGAAAAAAGTGACTTACGACAGTTTTTCACACGACCATTGGGCGTCCCCCATGGTCATATGATCAAAAGTCAGATGCTTGGCAACTGGCATGTATTGATGATTGCATAAGGACTACCTGTAACAGTTTTAAAAAGATAAAATATATTTTTAAAATGTCACATCTTACAAAATTGACTGCTGCCGTGTATTTTGGATTGTTTTTTTATTGTTTTAAATTTTTGTTAAATTGTTTTATTGTTTTACATTTTTGTTATTGTTTAATTGTTTTTATAGGTTTGGATTTGTAAGCTGGCCAGAGTCATTGACTGAGATGGGCAGCCATAGAAATTGCATGAATGAATGAATGAATAAATAAATGTTGTCATTTTGGTCAGAGTGTTTTTTTAAAAATGGAACAATTAAAGAATGTAGGTCAATTGACAAAGATGTGTTTTTAAAGCCATCTTCAAGGGCGCACATTATCTACTGGGGAATGGCTCTCACAGATGCAGCATAATCAAAGGGAAGGCTTGACCCCACCTATTCCTCCGGTCAGGAGGACTGCAATCCATGGAAGGAGAGCTTTCCTGAGTGGATCTTAGTGGGTGGTTAAGTATCTTGCAGGAGAAAAGGCTCTTTTAGATGTTCTGGGCCCAAGCTGTTTAGGACTGTAAGAACAGTAAGCAACTTTCATATTGTACCTGGAAACAAATGGTCAGCCAAGTTAAGGATTTCAAAATGGCTGTCACATGGTCTTTACGGACTATTTCAGACACCAACCTAGCTCTAGCATTTCCGTCTGTTGAAATTTCTGAAAGACATACAGAGGGCATAACTGAAATCAACCCAGGAGGTTATCAGTAAATGAATCTCTGGGTTTAGGCCATTATTATCTAGGATTGGAGGAAGCTGGTGTGTTAGCTAAAGTTGATAAAAAGTGCTTCTGGCCTCAGAGTAGAAGGATGAAGTGTACGACCATCATCTAGAACTTGTCAGAACATTCACAGTTATAGCCCACCACTAAATTATTTTTGTCTTATCTAGATTTCTTTTCTTTGGTCCAGCCTGCAACCATTTAGGGATATCACTAGCACACTGATAAGTTAACCTATTTCAAAAAGCTATGTGGGGTTAGATATGGCAATCACTTGAATAGAGGAATCACCAGGATAGCTAAGGCTATGCTATGAAGCTAAAAAATGGGAAGAAGACAACAGGAAATCATTTTAATTTATTGCCAAGAAAACTACATGTCACTAAGTTACTATTAGTCCACATGGATCTGAAGTACTTTTATTAGCATAACGTTATCCAACCAAACTCCAAAATCTAGTAGAAGTACTGTAGCAGCAGCCATACTACTACTAAAGAGGAGAAATAAAAATAATAATAGTTGAATAGTCTCCAAATCTGCCCTCACTATGGATACAGGATATTTATTTCCACAAGTGTCTATGCAACCAGCATAACTGTCCTCAATACACTGCTTGGAAAAGGCACTTCACTGGCAAACATATTTCTGAAAATAAATAAGTAATTTAACTCTCTCTTCATTTCTTCCTTCTGTGCAGTGATCCAATACTCAACGGCCAGCTTTCCCCCCCCCTCATCTTTTGGCTTTGATAGTATTTCTGAAATGCAGTTATTAAGTGGGTAGGGATGGCTAATACTAATTTTAAATATTTGTTATGCTCAAGATGTTTCATTTTTACCCTGCCAGGAACGCTAACCACAACCCTGCAAAGTAGGTCAGAATTATTACTCCTCTATTGCAGGGCTTTTCAACCTTTTCACCCATTGTACCACTTTTAGGATATGGCAACATCCGAGTACTACCAGTCGCCTAGCAAGGTGTCAAAAACTTGATGACCCCCCCCCGCCCCAGAAAAGGAAAATAGTGATGAAGTACAGGTAGTCCTCGACTTACAACATTTCGCTTAGTGACTGTTCGAAGTTACAATGGCACTGAAAAAAGTGCCCCCCAAGCAACAGCCGAGCAAGTCACCTGCCTGCCCACCTGGCAGCGCTCTTCCTCCTTTCCGAGGTTTTCATTGTTGTGAACATTTCTGTTGAGGATTGGCAGCGGGGGTGGGTTGGGGGGGGGTGTTTGGCTTTTATTCCCCCCCTGTCTGCTGGGTGATTGCAGCAGGTTTTGGTCACTTCACATGACCCTGGGACACTGACAGTCATAAATATGAATCAATTGCCAAGCATCTGAATGTAAATCACAAGACCCTGGAGATACTGCAACATTCCAGCTGATCGGCGCTTCTGGGCTCAGCGGAAGCGTCAGGATCAGCACTGAGCTCCAGCTGGAGCCTGGCGCTGATCCTGGCGCTTCCGCTGAGCCCTGAGAGCCCCAAAGAAGCGCCGATCCTGTGCTTCCGCTGAGCCCTGACAGCCCTGCAGCTCCAGCCGTCTCTCGCTCAGGCTTGTGCAGTGCTGCCACCGGTTCAGCTCATTCCCCTCCCCCGCTATCACTTTTCTAGGATGGTTGTGTACCACCTGCTAGGTGCCAATGTACCAAAGGTGGTACTCGTACCACTGGTTGAAAAGCCTTACTCTATGAGCTTGCAAAATAGGAGCTTACTGAAGAGACAAATTAAAGGTTGCGATATTTGAGAGTTCTTCATTTTTTTTTACATCACTGGAGGTTTACTATGAATCTCATTGGAGAAAACATAGTCCTGACTCAAGCTCATGGGAAACTGAAACTGAAAGATGGGTATTACCTATCAAATGGTGAATGCCCAATTAACCATGTGACCATCCAAAGAACTGATCTTAACACAACTTCTAGATGGAGCTGGCAAAAAAAAACCCCTACATCTGCCACCATGGCTTAAGATTTTTGCTTCTAAAATGAGAAATCCTTCCTTCTGCTAGAAATATGCCTCATTGCCAAATTATAATCTTATGATTTCTGGGGATGAAATGGCAAACTGAAGACAGCTCCACTAAAACTGAAAATGATTGATCATGATGAAATGAAAATCCAGCAAATAGACCAGCTCTTTGTAATTCCTGTTTGAACATGGAGAGGACTTAAGTGCTCCAGACAATTGTTCCTCTTGAGGAGAAAACAAGATAGTGGTCTCCAGCAGGGTTCTGGGAGATGAGGGAATAGCCATTGGTTGAAAGCATGGTAAGCACTTTTATGGACATGGGTTTGCTTGTTCACTGCTTGCTAACAGCTTTTTAGCTTGGGAAACCTTTGGATCAATAGGTTTTACAGTACCAGGTGAATTTCCTTCAATCCCTAATAAAGTTTTAAATATAAGTTTAAAGGCTTATTTTGTTTTAAATAAACAGTAAAAATGAGATTAGAATGTTAATTTCAGAAATTTACAAATGGACCAAGGATCTAGCTTTGATTTGAAATAAGAGTTTGGAATTCATTACTAGAATCTTTCTCATGGGAAAATGCTTTTATTTTGAATTATTTTTTTAAAAAAGATGATAGGATGGGACTTTGAAGGTTGGGCAGTAGAGGGAACCAGAATGAACTAAGGATTACAAGGAAAGGAGAACATTTAAATTTGACTTGCTAATTCAGAATGGAGCAAAATACTTTAAATTGGATATATTGAAGTATATTTGTGAACAATGCACCCACAGTTAATTTTAAGAGTCTGCCATTTATACATAAGGTAAAGGTAAAGGTTCCCCCGCACATGCGTGCTAGTTGTTTCCAACTCTAGGGGCCAGTGCTCATCTCCGTTTCAAAGCCGAAGAGCCAGCGCTTGTCCGAGGACGTCTCCGTGGTCATGTGGCCGGCATGACTAGATGCCAAAGGCGCACAGAACGCTGTTACCTTCCCACTGGAGTGGTCCCTATTTTTCTACTTGCATTTTTACGTGCTTTCGAACTGCTAGGTTGGCAGAAGCTGGGACGAGTAACAGGCGCTCACTCTGTTACGCGGCACTCGGGATTCAACCCGCCGAACTGCCGACCTTCTGATCGACAAGCTCAGCGTCCTAACCCACTGAGCCACCGCGTCCCTCATTTATACATAGATTATGTTTAAAATATGTTATGGAAGAGAAATAAGCCATGAGTGGACAAGACTGAGATAGATCTGAAAATGGATTTTAAAAAGTGATAAATTACAAGAATAATATGGAAAAAGATGCTATACCAAATATACAAATAAAACCAGATGATGTCTTAATAATTAAAAGAGATATACAAATAACAAACCCCAAATGGATCCTGGATAATTTGGATTTACAAAAAAAGACTTGTTAAAACTTTGAAGAATTTGTGGGAAGTGACAAAGAAAAAAATAAAAAGAAGTGAAATTTGTTAAAAGCAAAAGGAAGGAATATAAAGTTGGTTTATATGATGAGGGTTAAAATGAATATGTTGCTATCTTTGGTAACCCTTAATGAAAGTTCTGCTGATCTGAACAAGAAGGCTTTAAAGAGTTGTTTATAGATGAGATATGGGAAGAAGAGATTTCTTGAAGATAAAGAGAAAGTGATAAGTTACTAAAATTATGTATACTTATTGTTATGAGAGGGGAAGTCATTCTTTATACATCCATCCCTCCTGCCTGCCTGCAAACATATTTAACACATCTTCTTCTTACTATCCCAGACAACAATCCTGTGAGGTGAATTGGGCTGAAAGAAAGTGACTGGCCCAAGATCACCAGCGGGCTTTCATAACTAAAGCAGGACTAGACCTCACAGCTTCCTGGTTTCTAGCCTGGTGCCTTAATCACTAGATCAAACTGACTCTTTTCTTTACTATATTTTTGTTTTGTTTTTTTTTCTTTTCTGTTTCTCTTCCTGGTTTTTTTTCCTTCACTTTCTGTTTTTAATTTAAAAAAAAACACAAAAAAACTTGTATTAGCTTTTATCTTTTTAGTTGTGATGTTTAATAGAATTACGAACAAATTAATGTAAATCTTATTTACAATCCAGAATGAAATACACCATATTATTTGCAAAATAAGCATGCAAACACTTTAAAAATAAACACTTTAAAAATAAAGATTGAATTCTATTCACCAGCCTTTCAGGAAGTCCACATCCTAGAATTTCCCATTTCACAGTAATGAGGCAGACACGTGAGTCTGGCATACCCAAGCCAAATTCTGCCCTGAGATCAGGCAATAACAGAGCCAACAGGGTAAATTTTACCATCTGAGAACTTGTGGTAAATAAGCTACCTGCCAGAGTGTGCTTGTGCAGAGCATGTGGAGAGAGAACTTTTCCAGACCACCTGAAAAAGATTCCCCACAGACAGCACTATCTCTGCATTATTTCAGTTAAATAATTGCTCCAATATAAATGGAAAGGGAGATAATGCCTTCCTTACTTCATTGTTTATTTATTATCTGGTAATTGTTCAGTGTATGTTTCCCTTTCCTCCAGGAATGCAAACCAAATTTCCCCCAAAACAATCCTGTAAATGAATCAGGGTTGAGAAAGAGCAGTCAAAATTAAGTCAACAGGTCAGTTTCCACTGCTGAGGGTGAACTCAAACATGGACCTTCCCCCCCCCCCCTGCCACCCCACCCCAGCCTATTATCCAGAGCATCCTTTATCTGAATTGGCTTGTCATCTTTTTTACAACACACTCATAAATCTGACATAATAAAGAAAAGCCACATTATTTTGGCCCCTCTATTTGTAGTTTGTATGTGACCTCATTGCATCCCTTGTCCTTTGGGACTTCCAGCAAGATTTTTTCTTTCCCTTTCAGCTTCACCCATCTGCAGGCTACCTGCAAGCACCCAGACATTCCTGCAAGCATGGCTTGTATCTCAGCCACCCAGCATTTCCTTCAAAGGAAAGGCAATAATGATCAGACTCAACACAGGGCATTCCTGAAAACTAAGTGTCCTTGCTTGTGAAGGTTACTGTGCTTCACCTGTCTTATCCTTTTCTCCAAACAGGGAAGCAGAAGGCACTCCACACTAGGTAAGCGTAGAGGGCTTTGTGTCAGTTTAGAGAAGAGAATAGTAGCTGCCTGCTTTATTCTGCAAGGAGACATTTTCTGTGTCAAAACAAAAAAGGGGGGGAAAATCGAGAATGGTGGCTTCGCATCTTTCCTGGCAGAGAGAAAAGGAAGACGGTCAATCCTTAAACTTGACCCTGACATCACCCATCGGAGTTAAGTAGGCTAGAGGTTGGGCCTGGCTCTTGGATTGGATCAAATGCCCATCCTTGCTATGGCTGAGGTAGAGAGGCTGAGACTTGTTACAGTATTTTGATTCTTCCATACCCTGCTCCAAAAGGATGCAAGAGAAATGGAGGAAGATAAGAAGGAAGGCAGAAAGAAAGAAAGACAGAAAAAGGAAGGAAGGAAGGAAGGTTTCCTCCTTTGTACTTCTCACTCCTTTTCCTTTGGGTGATCCAACTAAGGATATCAGCTAAAGAAAACTCTGCATAGAAACAAGAGAAGGAACCGAGCATATGATTTGTGTGCAAAAAGTCCCAGGTTCAAACTCTGGCATTTCCAGTCAAAAAAGATGAATTATCAGATAATGAGGAACATTCTTGCCTAAATCTCTGGAGGGCCACGTGTCCCTTGCACATGGCCACTGCTTTTACTTCCTCAACCCTCAGGAACAATTTTAGGTTAATCCCTAGTCCTCTGTACTTCTGCTGACCTGAAGTCTGGGAACGGAGAGGTAAAAATATCAATAAATAA
Source organism: Vipera ursinii (assembly GCF_947247035.1). NCBI lineage: Eukaryota > Metazoa > Chordata > Lepidosauria > Squamata > Viperidae > Vipera > Vipera ursinii. The sequence continues at coordinate 128,239,461 of NC_139513.1, forward strand.
CTGTTTCGCTCCAACTACTGCCTATCTTGACGTTAAAAAAAAGTCTTCCCAACTCCATATAAAAAGGAAATGACATCAGTAGCCACCATCATGTCCTATTTTATGTAGAGTGTATATGTCTGGGCACATTTACCCAAAGCAGTTGATCTCTGTTGCCCTCAAGCCAGGGTTTCCCATGAATGAAGTGTAAAGCCCTAGGAGCTGGGAGTAGAGTTGGGCAGTTTTCTCCAGTGGCGACATGGACTGCCCAGAAGATCACTGGAATTGCAGCATTTGAAAGTGTTATGAAAGAAAATACTAGCTTTACTTCTATTTCAGCTGCACTACAGCTGAGCTGGAAATAAATTAGTTTGGAAATCAAACACGGGGAATATCGTAGATCTGGAGTTACTTGCAAACTGGGGAAAATGCTTGTGTTGGTCCCCTTAGTTAGAAGAGAAACACTGGTCTTAATAGGCAGAGTTCTGCCAGTCTAATCCAGGTAGAAAGTGTCTTCTCATCTTTCCTAGTGAATGGACCGCAGATCAAAAGTTGCTATCCAATACATCATCTGTCCACATTGCCCTGCCTTTCAGCTAGATGCACACTTAAAAATTTTTCAGTGCAAAGACTTGCAAGTCAGGGCATAACAAATTAACCTGAATGCAGTGTAATATGGGTGTAGACCATGACAGCAAAAGACACCATACAGCAGACAAGACAACCCAGTTAAACATATTGAAACCACAAGACTAGATTAAAATACCAAGGTCAGACGTGGCCTTCTGGCCTAACTTATTCTCAAGCGATGCCTCCAGGTGTACCTGTCTTTAGCTGTTGCAACCATCCCACGTGGAATTATGAAGTATTGCATCCAGCACATTTAGAGCAGAGGTCCCCGGCCTTTTCGGCACCTGGGACTGGTTCCTTGGAGAAAGATTTTTCCATGGACCGGAGAGTGCGTGGTTTTCTGTGCTGCCTGTATTCCACAGATGGGGCTTTGCTTGTTTGTGCGGACCGGTTGCTGGCATGCTGCGGCCTGATACTGGTTCACGGACCGGGGGTTGGGGACCCCTGATCAGAGAACATCGGGTTGGGAAAGGTTGTTCTAGACGTGCCAGTTTGAGGACTGCCACTACAATATCATAAAGAACATGAACAAAGAGCATTTGAACAATTGCTCCTTTTTAAAAAAAAACAAAACCTGGAAAGTAGACATCCACCTCCCTTCTTACAACAGATGTTAGGGGCAGTAAGTTGGAAGCATGTTTTCAAATCACAATACTCCTTTCTTCTCTGCTGAAGGAAACCAAGCACCATGCACATTCTTCCCATGACAGGTGACAGTTCCTTTTCTACCTCTTTGTGTGTGTGTGTGTGTGTGTGTGTGTGACCAATCTGCCACTTGCCATGCACCTAAATGGGTTAACAAGGGACCTCCCACTTTGGACACTGAGATGGGCTGCATATAAATTAATAATAATAATAACCATAAAATAGAGCAAGTAATAGAAATTGTGGAAGCTAAATTGCTCTTGGACTTTAGAATTCTGCACCTGCCACGTAACACCCCAGACATAACAATTGTCAATAATAAAGACAAAAAAGTCTGGCTAGTGGTTGTGACAGTACCTGGAGACAGCAGAAAAGAAGAGAAGGAACTAGAAAAGATAAAACACAAAGACCTGCAAATAGAAATAGAATGGCTGTGGCAAAAGAAAGCAAAAATAGTACCAATAGTAACAGGCACTTGGGTGCAATCCCAAAATAACTGGAGCAACACTTGAACACCATCAGGATTGATAAAATCATCATCAGTCAATTGCAAAAGGCAGCTTTACTAGGAGGAACAGGTTATTTCCTATGACCTATGGCAATACCTCTAACAACATCTGCCTATCCCAGGTCCTTAGAAAGGAGTTGATAGGTGGACAAAAATGCGGTATATATGCGGTGGCTCAGTGGGTTAGGACGCTGAGCTTGTCAATCAGAAGGTCGGCAGTTTGGCAGGTTGAATCCCAAGTGCCACGTAACAGAGTGAGCGCCTGTTACTCGTCCCAGCTTCTGCCAACCTAGCAGTTCGAAAGCATGTAAAAATGCAAGTAGAAAAATAGGGACCACTACGGTGGGAAGGTAACAGCGTTCCATGCGCCTTTGGCGTCTAGTCATGCCGGCCACATGACCACGGAGACGTCCTCGGACAAGTGCTGGCTCTTCAGCTTTGAAACGGAGATGAGCACCGGCCCCTAGACTCAGAAATGACTAGCACGCATGTGCGGGGGAACCTCTTTATATGTGTGTGTGTGTGTGTGTGTGTGTGTGTGTGTGTCTATATTTAGACAGCTCTTTGCATTTATTTTTCAAAAAGTGCAATGGGGAATCCCCAATCTGTTCTCCCATTTTCCTAGTCTGTCTTCTACATACATGGAACTTTTTTTTCCATTGAAAAAGAGGCATTGGGATTTTTTCTTTATTTCTCTGAGAGTATGTGAATTTCATTGGTTGTCATTTCTGGATGGACTTTTCCCCAGTGTGAGATGGCAGAGGCTACTGATGTTTTTGTACTCACCTCTCCATCCTTCTGCAACCTCTCCAGCTTCCTATGCTTCATGATTTGGAAAACCCCTACAAGAGGAGCTCCTTCTGCCAGTCTTCCTTGGGGATGTCTGTGGAGATCCTCAGTAAATCCAGGTCACAGTTGTCTTCAAAAGGCAACTGGACTTTGTTTTTTTCCTTGAGTAAGAAGAAGAAAATGTTCCCTTTCTCATCCAAGAAGCTTCATCAGTTCTGATGATGGGGTGGGGATGGGGAGATGAAAGAATAGGTACTGATAATTTCTGGCCTGGATGATGATGATGACGTAAGGATCAACCGCAACGGTAGAACTTGGTGTTTTTCACTCCACATTTTCTTCTTCTTCTTCTTTGAAATCATATTTTTGCAAACCGTTTCTTTTCTGTCACACTGAGAATGGTTAGGAAACATAGAGCCGAAGATTCCAGCATGGCACTAATATTGTCACATCTCCAGTCTATTCTGTCAAATGGGGAGTAATTACAGCATTAAGCGCTTTTTCAGGTTTCCGCGGAGATGGGGAAATAGTTTTAAGCTCTGATAATTTCAAAGACAGCTCCCTTGACACAGAAAGGACATCCAGCAAGTTCAAAGCTCAAACTTGATTCAAATTCCCACCTGCCCTGAGGGTTTATCCTGGCCCCATCAAAGAGGCAGAAGGGAATGTCTTAGGAGCCTTATGTACAAAGTGCCTATTTGCCTCACGAGGAGAGCTAGATTGGGGGGGGGGTGTATACCAAACACTGTTTGTTGTGGTTTCATTTTTTTATAGGTAGCAATGTTACCAACACATGGCAAACAATTACTTTCTTTTAAAAGGCAAAACAAAGCAAAATGATTTATGCCATTGGCATGCATAACTACTTCCTTAATTGTCAGACAAGGTACTGGGCAGAAAAAGAGTTGCTGCTGAGGAATAATTTATGAAGTCTGAAATGTTGGGTGGATGTTGGAGGTTTGGGGGTGGAGAAGGGGGAGGAAGAATAAGCATTTCGGTCTTCATCTGCCAAGGCTAGCCCTGCTATTAGATGGGCTACTTCAACCACTGGGCTTTGAAGGTTATGAAAGCCCCACATTTGTTCATTTTTTAATTCATTCGGGGCGGGGAGAATGGATAGAAGAAAGTGCTTGTCTTCTGCCCCTGATAACTCAACTCAAACTGCTTTGGATTCCCCAGTACCCTAATTAGCAGGGAGGGGAAGTTATTTGTTACCCCTACTTTAATCTTGGAAGCTGTCTCTCCAGACTGAGTGCTTGCCCCAAAATACGGAGTGCCACAAATCATTCCCTAACATTAATTAGCCTTATGAAATTGTCTTTTATTCCTCCAGAATCAGGGCTGGTTTAAAGGCTTCTTTTGTTACTTCACTTTGGTGACTTAATTTTTTCCCCAGGAAAACAAGAACAAACCTAACCCGCCCACATTAGAACCAAATTACAAGCTGCAGCAAATGAATATTGCACCTTAGCTCTGTTTTTTTTCTTTTTTTTTCTTTTTTCTTTTTGTTAGTTACTTTGGTTCAAGTGGCCAGTCCCTCCAGTTTAATGCATAGTGCTTAACTTTTTATAGAAAAAATTATTTATTTTATAGAAAACAATCTCATTTCTTGATTTGCAGGTCCCTCCTATGTTTTTGAGGTAGATGGGTGGCCGGGTGGTGGTGTACTTTTTCAAAAAGGCTTTGTGTGTTTTCCGTTCTCCCCCCTCCTGTTTGGACTCTTTGAGCATTGCAATGTAGGAGCACTGTCTGAAGATTTGGGATATGTGTGTGTTTTAAAGACCCTTTTTCCAAACAGCAATCAACATGGTTAAAAATTAAAGGAGCTGCTCAACCTTGTTGAGGCTGGTCCTGGAAGGCGAGCAGAGATAACTCGGGCTGGGTTGTTACCATTTGGTCAACTCTGCTCCATTTGCAAAGACTCTTTGTTTGGATGTTAAACATTACAGAACATGGCCCCTTTGTGGGAGAATCTTTGCAGAGATACAAGGCCCCTGGGTGCCCTTCATGTTGACATTTCTAAGTCCCGAGGGCAGGGAAAAATAAGAGAGGATTCTCCTCCTTCCCCTCCCCCCCCACTCCAAGGTTAATCATTCCTCCCTGCCCTTCTCCCCCCCTCCAAAGACTCGTGATGCATAGTTGGCTTTCTTTTTTTGGAAAACTTAAGCTATATAACATTATATAATGCATCCTTTGTTTAATTGTTCCTAAGTTCCATGGTCTGTTATTTATTTATTAAACACATTTATATGGATGCTGTATGGTGACTCCGGGCGTCTTACCCCATTAAAATTCCACTATATAAAGCCCTTCTTCCCCCAAACATTCAAACATGGGTTAGGGTTGTTTTTTCTTCTCCCCAAATTTTCCAAAGATAAGATGGAGTTGGAGGAGGAAGTTTGGGGTAGGTTGACTTTCTTTTTAAGTTTTTAATCTCCCAACATCTGCAAGATCTTCCTGATCATAATCAGTGCCAAGGCTAGTACTTTAAAAAAAATAGATGTAGAGTTGTCTTGCATTCTCTGTCTTGACTGGCTGGGAAAAACAGCACCGCGAAGGAACAAAACCCACTGCATTGCTTATTCTCTGTACAGCATCATATATATATGATGCATCATATATATATGGGGGAATCATTTTCCTGCAGAAAATAGAAGTGAGAGATCACATCATTCAAGAATGCTACTCCTTGATTCTGTCAACCCTGGCAAAGGCATGATTTCCATATGCTTCATTGGACACAGACTCTATCAGGAGGACATCTTGTATAACATCTTGTGTATTGTATTGCATCCAATGTAATATATCTAGTTTATTATGTTGAATGCATTGGACATAATGTACCGGACATAAAGCTGAACATGATCGGTTTGTGATGGAATGGGTACAACTGTACATTGTGGAGTATAATGCGCTTCTTGTATTTGGTTATGCGGATTAGACCTGTCATGTTTAGAACCTGATTTAATATATCTATAAGCAGTAGGCACAGCCTCTGTGCGAAACAGCAGATGTCATGAAATAGGAACCGCTAAAGACTTCCTCTCTATATTTGGCTGTTTATGTCAGCATTCCAACAATGGGAGGTTTGGGGATTGTTCCTTAGCAATGAAAAGGGGGCTTACATTTTGTAAAAAATAAAATGAATTTTTTTTTAAAAAAAAACCCCACAATTAGCCCAGTTTACCAACAGGAAAGTGGGCCTGACACACACAGCTGGCCCTGGAATGAGAGGAATGTCGGCAGAAGGAGAGGATTGTCTTTCCTGACCCTGGTGAATCAACAGGCCTAGTGTAGCTTCATGGTCACACAATATGCATTCTGCTGGCCAAGACAATCTGTGGGTGCAAACAAGTACATGATGCACTTGGCAGAGCAGGAGAAAGAGTGAAGCCTCTTTACAGCTGAGCTTAACTCCTTGGTGCCTTCATGACATGCATCATTGAGAATCTTCCTGCAATTGTTTGCAGAGGTGGAACAAGCATTTGTGACTCCTGCTTGTTGGATTTTAGTGCAATGGAATATCAAGAACGGCAAAATGATCTCCATTTCCAAATTAGACCAAAGATAACCAAGAAGGGGCGTTTTGTGTGTAGAAAGATTGTGAGTTCATCTCTTTTCTGCTGCTCAAAGTAAGCCTCTGAATTCAGCGACTGCTGTGAGACCCACAGTTCTGTCCTTCTAAATGTGCATTTTTATGAACTGCTGAATTAAGTCTGCCTTTTCTTGGTTTAAAAGGGAGTAGTGTCTAATGGGAGAGCTGAGAGTTGGTGTAGTGGTTAAGGCATCAGGCTAGAAACTAGAAGACTGGGAATTCAAGTCCCATCTTAGCCATTAAGCTATCTGAGGGACCTTGGGCCTGTCACTCTCTCTTAACCCTAGAAAAGAGGCAATGATAAACCACTCCCAAAAATTTGCCAAGAAAACTGCAGGGACTGGTTCAGGCAGTCGCCAGGAGTCAAAAACTGACTCAAAGGCACACACACACACAAAAAAAAGTCTGATGGAGAGGATGTAGACATCTGTACAATTCCAGTACCACAAAAGATACCTAACTTTTATTTCTTAATAAAATACGACAACTGAGAAACATTCTTCTGAAACTGGTTGGAACATCATCTAGGACAAAAGCATAGTTAACTACTGCAGAAAATGGCAATGGTCTCTGTATACATATGCTACGTACGTATGAATGTATTTATTTATCATACATTCCCTGCCACTATCAACCAGACTCTTGACAATTGACAGCAATTAGGAGCAACAACAACAACAAAAAAAAAACAACTAAAGAGGTCACAAAGTCCATGGTGGGTCACATAAAACCTGAAACTATAACTATAACTATAAATGAAAAAATCCAGAGTCTCCTATCTTTTACCATAGCAATGACTCATTTATTTATTATTTATTTGAGGAACTTGTATGGCCACACGATTCTAGGCAGCTCACAGCAATCAATAAACATTCAGATAAAAACAGAAGTACCCTTCTCTCAGGTGTTAGACCAGGGGTGGGGAACCTCGGCTCTTTTATGACTTGAGGACTTCAACTCCCAGAATTCTTGAGCCAGAATGGCTGGCTCAGGAATTCTGGGAGTTGAAGTCCTCAAGTCATAAAAGAGCCGAGGTTCCCCACCCCTGTGCTAGACCAAGCAACCTCCCAGCTTAACCCCCATCTTAGTCTAATGCTTGATGGCTCTCCAGAAAGCCAAAAGAGTAAGGATCCCTCAGGTCTCAGGTGGGAAGCTATTCTAAAAAGTGGGGATGGTCACCCAGAAGTGGTGTTACTTGGGTGAACCCTGGTGCTGCTGTATTCTGGACCAGTTGCAACTTCTGGCTGGTCTTCCAGGTCCCCAGGTAGAGGACCTCAAGTGGTCCTATTCTTGCTCCAATATCCTAAAGTCCCAACTACACTCCTTGTTTTGTTTTTCACAAGCGTGATGGCATCTTCTAATGAAATCCATACATTGATCTTGGGCAGGTGCTTGGCCCACTTCAACCGATGTATCTGTTATAAAAATGTTTGCTAGTGTCTGCGCTTTGTTTTTATTTTTTTTTAAAAAAATCCTGGTGCTGCCTAATCATTACTCTTTTATATAACTAAATGTCCTATATAGAGCCCGTTCTCTCATTTTTCTAATAATGGCTATAAATTTATTTACATTTCAAGTATGCCAGGTATGTGAGTAGAAATGCATTGCATTTATCTAAGATGTGCTGAAGATATGAACTGAACTTTAGTCTTTGAGCAATTAAGGCCCTCTGAAACAGCTCTTCATTAATGGTTGTTATGCAATAAAAACAAGAGAACCATCCTTATTTGTGATATAAAAATGCCATTTATTGTAATTTAAGTTGGAAAATCTTTAGTGAGTTTGTTCAGGGGCCCTGGCAGTCATCTTCCTAACACCAGGAGAATTGTGTGCTTTGAGAAAGAAATGAGGAACAGAAAGACACTGCAGCAGCCTGAGCTTGCTATGGATAGCTTTCTTCTCATTCCTCAGGAAGACAACACTTGCTGAATCAAAAAGAAAGGAAAAGGTCTCACATGCATGCACACTGTCTCAACCCTGATGACAAAACAAGGAGAAGGAAAGATCATAGACATTGCTATTCCTGGGCGAAACCTTGAAATGTAGAGGCCAGCAACTTTCTTGAGTCACAGTTTTAAATAATTCTAAAATGCAGATAGAGATAGGAAAGATGGAAGGCTGGAAAGTGTTGCAGTCGGTCCAGATGGTATATGTCAACTGAAGCTGGTCTGTTGTCCTTCTCTCCTCCCACCTGACAAAACTGTTCATTCAAGAGATATTTGCTAAAATAGGTGGAGGTCAAGAGAGGGAGATTCCACAGGAGGCTTATTCTAGCCTAGCTTAAATATTGACATCCCTGACGCCCATGGCACAATCTATACAGGTTTTGAAGCAGACATCACATTCTAACACTGGCTGCCATGCAACCTATAGGAATGGGGACGAGCCTGCTCTTTGTGGAAAACTGGGTTTCCTTGCACTCATGACACCCATTCCCCAGCTCTTTGATTTAGCAGAGAGAGAGAGAGAGAAATTTATTTACCAGCTGCTCAGTAGAGATGGCAAAATGGTACTGGGCAGAGCTACACAGCTCCTGTTTTGCTAGTCCCTTCCAACAAGACAGTATATTTTCAGGCAAATTGAAAAGGATGGACTGCATTTCAAGATTGATGGATGAGGCAATTGATTATTGATTGATTATGTGCCATCAAGGCTATGATGATTCCAGCAAGCATGAAGATAGCTTTTCTCTATGGTGATCTGTACCTAACCTGATTCAAGGGCATCTACTGCTACTACTTACTGCTGATTGTCCTCTTCTTTTCTTTCCTTCCACCTTTCAGAGCATTAGAGCTGAGTCTTCACATGATGTATCTAAAGCAGGATAATTTGAGCCTGGTCATTTGTGCCTTGAGGGGGAACTATGAGTTGATTTGTTCAATGATCCATCAATTTGTTTTCTTGGTTGTCCATGGCATTCTCAAGAGTCTTCTCCAAACCCAAAGTTAAAAAACACCAATACTCTTCCTACCCTACTTCTTCAAAGTCCACCTTTTGCTGGACAGGTGACAGGGAACACCATGGATTGCATGATTCTGAGCTTTCTAGGTATAGATTCAGAACAGCATCTGAATATCTTCTCCAAGGCCTTCATGGATGGCTCACCAAGAACTAGTCTGCAGCATATTTTTTTTGACTCTCTTGTTCCTTTACTTTTAGTGGTCGATCCTAAAAGGAAGAACCTATCTACCATTTCAAAATCTCCCTTGCGAATTATACATATTATATTCAGTTTGGTCTTGTTCATATTTCATATTCATATAAAAGAGCCTTGGTGGAGCAGTGGGCTAAGGCCTCCTTAAGTAACACCAGCTGCCTGCAATTAGTGCAGGTTCGCATCCCACCAGGCTCAAGGTTGACTCAGCCTTCCATCCTTCCGAGGTAGGTAAAATGAAGACCCAGATTGTTGGGGGCAATAAGCTGACTTTGTAATAATGCCGCTTGGGGTGTGTGAAAGCCCTAATAAGCAAGCATATACATAGAATGAAGGCTACTGCTAAGTTTGTAAAGCCGCCCTGAGTCTTCGGAGAAGGGCGGGATATAAATGGAATTAAATAAAAATAAAAATAAATAAATATTTAATTTTAGTCCCCCTTTTTCACTGTGTCTCGTGACTTTTATTATTGGAACTTGTAGATCCTTTGCATTTTCAGCTATCAGAGTAGTGTCATCAGCTTAGTGCAGGTTATTGATGTTTTTTGGTCCACTTTTAAAATCATGTCCATCTTTTTCCAATCCAGTTTTTAATATATATTCAGCATGTAAATTGAATAATCAGGGGGAGAGTATATAGCCCTGTCTCACTCTTTTGCCAACCTGCAGCCAGTTTGGTTTGCCACATTCGATCCGTACTTTGGCTTCCTGACCTACCTATAGGTTTTGCATGAGGACAATGAGATGGTCTGGGATTCCCATTTCTCTAAGCACATTTCACAGTTTGACATGATCAATGGGATATCAATAAAGCACATACTGACTTTTTTTTGGAATTTTGGGGGTTTCTCGGTTATCCATCATGCATCCACAATAGTGTCTTATGTTCCTGGGCCTTTTAAAAAGCCATCTTGGACATTTAGTATCTCTTTTTCCATGTATGGTTCTAATCTGCATGGATGTTTCTAATGCATGGATGTTTCTATTTTGCTAGCATGTGAATTAAGGATATTGTATAACAGTTTGCCCCCTCTGTTAGCTCGCTCTTTTTTTGATATCATAATGTAGACTAATCTCTTCCAAAATGTTGGTCATTATATTGTTTTCCAGATTTGTTGACATAGTTTGGTTATAACATTCACTGATTTTTCTTTAGTTACCTGCAGATATCTATGGGTTCCTGTAGCTTTCAGACTTGGCAAGGACTAGAATGCTGATCTAACTGAATCTTTTTGTACTAGAAGTTCTTATCTTCTTCTAAGTATCATGAATATCTTCTAGGTGTCATGTTTGTTGACATCTCTACTGTATGTTATATTCCTTCCATCTTTAATTGATCTACTTTGAACCAGTTAATATATCTGTCCACTAGAATTCTTTAGCTAATCAGTTTGAGACTGGAACTTCCTTGGAAGACTTTGTTTGTGGAAAAATGTGTCTGTTTCCATATTCAATGCCTTTACTGATGTTGTTCTAATTCTGCTTCTTCCTTCTTTTTTCCAACAGCTCTCTGATACTCCTTGTTAAGTTTCTTTCTAAGATGTTTGTCTTTCTTGGCTTTGGCTTCTCTTTGTGGCAATTTCCAGAATTTGCTTTGAATCTGGTATGCTTTTTCCCCCCTTCAGCTTTGACAGTCTCTTTTCACATTCATTCTAAATAACTTCTTTAATTTCACTTCACAGTTCTCCTGGCTTGCTATAGATGAGTTCCAAAGTGATTCCTGATGTTCTTCTTGAAATAGGTGGGTATATATTCAAGATCATATTGTGGAAACTTGTTGTCTTCCCGCTTTTCTTTAGCTCCACTTGGAATTTGCACATGAGGAGTTTATGAGCTATTCTACAGTCAGCATCTGGCCATGTCTTTGATGCTATAAATGAGGACCTCCACCACCTACTGGCAATAATACAATAATTTGATTTATATATATTCCATTGAGTGACGTCTACATATACAGGCAATATTTTGGTTGTTTGAAGATAATGTTAGCATGAAGAAATCTCTAGAGTGGCAGAAATTGGTAAGTCATTCTATTTCATTTCCGTTTTCTCAACCTTATAATCCAATGGCCTTTTTCTCCTTAATTTTTCCAGTGTTGGAATTCCAGTCTCAATTCACAAAAGGTATACCTTGCTTGCATGTTCTATCCATTTCAAATTGAACTTGATCATAAAACTCATCAGCCTTCTCTTCTTCTGCATTAGTAACTGGAGCATAAACCTGGATTATTGTCAGGTTAAAGGGTGCCCATGAAGTCTAATTGATTTATTTGATCATTGATTGCATGACATGCATTTGCTATACCTTCTCAACTATAAAAGCAATGCAGTTCCTTCTTTAGTTTTTATGTCCTGAAAAATAAACAGCAGGATCTTCTGAGAGAAAGTGTCCCAATTCCATTCATTTCAACTCACTGATGTCTAAGATGTCAATGTATATAGTCATTTCATTTCATCTTTCACTGTGTTGTGCTTCTTCATGTCTATGCTCCTTATGTTCCATGTTCCCACTATACAATAATTCTATTTTTGCTGTAAAGAAAGTTTCTATCAGCAACTATTTGTCTCAAAGGCTTCAATCTAGCTGTGTCACAAATAGATCATTAGATCCTCAGCTCTTCCTCACTTGGATGTTGGATGCCATCCAACTGGAAGGTCACTATATGATCAATCATTTTATATTTTCTAATCTGTGTGATTTTCTTTGTAAAAATACAGAAGTGGTTACTATTGCCTTCTTCTATGCAGTATGAATGGATGCCTTTGCCATTGTCACTAAGCTGATCATCTGGGATGAATTGGGATGAACTTCATGTTGGGAATACATACTTTCCATATACTCTAGGACAGGGTTCTTTAAACTTGGCCCTTTTATGAGTTGTGGACTTCAACTCCCAGAATTCCTCAGCCAGCATGCTTAGCTGAGGAATTCTGGGAGTTGAAGTCCACAAGTCATAAAAGGGCCAAGTTTGAAGACCCCTGCTCTAGGAGTTCTTCACCCATCCCTCCTCAGAACATCAGGTGATACATACAATGAAGTATTGAAACTTCCAGTCTAGATTCATAATACCTATGGTAGATAATATCTATGATAGATAATATCTATCATCCAGATTTATCCGTTATCTTTGAGAAATCCTGAAGAAATGGTAAAATACCAAATAGCTAGGAAGGAGCAAATGTTGATACTATTTTCAAAAAGAGACAAAAAGAAGACCTGGAATTAGTCATTATTGGCATCAATTCTTGGGGGAATTTTAAAATAGGTTATAAAATGATGAAACTGTAAACAGTTTGAAAGCAGTGTAGTGATTTCCAGAAGTCAACATTCGTTAAAAAAAACTTGACAGTTTAACATCTCATTTTTTAATTGTTGTGCATTTCTATAATATATTATGGAGATGCTGTAGAGATATTATACCTTAATTTCAGCAAGGATTTGACAGAATACCCTGTGAAATTCTGATTTAAAAAATAAGAAAGATCATGGCTCAGCTTAACATCTGATGATGGCACCCATGCAGTTTTCTTGGCAACATTATGTAAGTAATTTGCCATTGTCCTTTGCTTGGGTGGTTTATAACTTATTAGTCTAGCCCCGTGGTGGCAAACCTATGGCAAGGGTGCCACAGGTGGCACTCAGAGCCCTCTCTGTGGGCATACGTGCCATCGCCCCAGTCCTAGGCCTTCAGCTGGGTTTTATAAAACCTTTTTGCTTTAGGCCTCCACCGCCATGTACAAAAAAAAAGGTTCAATCACTCAATCAATTTCAACTTTTCGTGGGAAAAATATGTTTATTTTTATTTATTTATTTTATTACATTTATATACCGCCCTTTCCCTGAGGACTCAGGGCGGTTTACAGGGAATTAAAAACCAACAATACAAAAGTTAAAACCAATTTAAAAAAGATTAAACTTAACCCTGTGCAATTAAAACCCCAATTAAAATAAATTACTCCTCAGCCTGGGCCAGAGAGCTCGAAGAGCCAGGTCTTCAGGCCCCGGCGGAATGAACGGAGGTCGGGGGCAGTCCTCAGCTCTTTGTTCTCGCAAAGTTGGAATTGATTGCTTGAAGTTTTTAGTCCCATCCAGTCTGCCATTACCACTGCAGCCACGCCCACCCAGTGGGCCATGCCCACAAAATGGGCCACACCCACGCAAAGGGCCACACCCACCCGGTACCCAATGATACGTAAGTGGGTTTTGGGTTGCAGTTTGGGCACTCAGTCTCTAAAAGGTTCGCCATCACTGGTCTAGCCAATCCTCTGAGGCTACTATTCCGATTAACACGTTATTAAATATAAATTATGAAGGATAACACTTAGGTGGATATACAGTGGCCCAGAAAACCTCATGCTCAAAGAATATATATGTATGCATATGTATGTAAATGTACAAATGATAAATGTAAATGTAAATGATATATTTAAATGATAAAAATCTAATAACAATAACTATTATAAGGGAAAACATGTCTTGGATGATGATTATGTAAAAGACAGCCAAGAATAAACAGCAATGCAGGTTAAAAATTGGAACCAACTAAATGTATAGGTAAAAAAGTGAGAATCAGAATAATATAATTAAAAACATTCTGACAATAAAAGCATCAAATGATCAAGTTCTACAGAAGATCAAGGGGAAAGTAGTTAAAGACACAACCTTTCAATGGCTCATACAGTATTGACCCTACCAGCTAAGCTTGCAAATGGTCTCCCCAAGACACAGTTTATTCAGTCTAGAAATATTAAGTTGAAATGAGGTAAGTTGAATAATTAAGCCAGGAAGTCTTTTTATAGTTAAAGAAGTCAACAAAGACCACAAACTTAAAGTTATTCAGAGTGTGTTCCAATATCTATAAATGCAGTGCAGTATTGCTATAATACAATATTGTAATTCACTACTACAAGGATAGAGAAGGTGGACTGCTTGCAGAGAGAAAGGTTTTCCTTGACTAATAGCAGGTGATTGTAATGGCTGCAGGGTGTGGGGGAACCACAAGCTGATGCACTCACAGCAGAATAGATGAGGTTTCACAGTCACAGCTCTAAAGCCCTCTTCTTTATTGGGCACACTTTTGAAACAGAGTTGTTGTTATTGGTAGGGAAACTATGTAAAACCTGAAGCGGATGCTGTTATTTTCCTTCCTACTGAAAGCGATGGCTACAAAAATACAATAAATATTATGTGCAGCAGTAGATGAGAACACAAATAAAAATAAGAGGCTCTCCTGTCCTTAATTTTATCTGCCAACTTATGAAACTGAAATAAACTTACATATTTCTGTCCAGTGTGCATGTGTGCGCATAATGTATTGGAGTATATATTTCTGAGAAAGCGGACAAACTGTCAGCTAACATGATGTTTAAGAAAATGTACCATGCAGTGTTAGGAGAGCTATTTCTAATTTCTTTTTCATTCCATGTTATGTTAATTTATAATTAGAATAACTCAAGGAACAAATCTGTCTATCTTTCAGTCGAGGCCCACAGCTTAAAATATGTGTCTACCCCGCATCCCTATAAACTTTATAGGATTATAAACCTTTGAACAATAACAAACAGTATATAGGTGGTCCCTGACTTTTTATGATCACAATTGGGCCCAAAATTTCTGTTTCTCAGCAAGACAGTTGTTAACTGAATTTTGTCCCAGTTTACAACCTTTCTTGCCACAGTTGTTAAGTGAATCACTGCAGTTGTTAAGTTACTAACACGTTTGTTAGGTGAACCTGGCTTCTCCATTGACTTTCCTTGTCAGAACATCACTAAGTGTGATCATATGACCCGTCATAAATATGAATCAGTTGTCAAGCATCCAAATGTTGATCACATGACCGTAGGGATGCTGCAACAATCGTAAGTACCATGTTCCCCTGAAAATAAAACCCAACCGGAAAATAAGCCCTAGCATGATTTTTCAGGATGCTCATAATATAAGCCCCACCCCCAAAATAAGCCCCAGTTAAGAGCGTCAGCCAGACGTACACATTTAGTACTGTATTTCCCCCAAAATAAGAGCTAACCAGAAAATAAGCCCTAATTTTTGGAGCAAAAATTAATATAAGATCTGGTCTTATTTCCAGGGAAACGGGTATGAAAAACAGTCATGAGCCATTTTTTCCAGTGCCATTGTAACTTCGAACAGTTACTAAATGAACTGTTGTAAGTCAAAGACTACCTGTATAAAAATAAGAACATTTGCTTGACAATCATGCCTTCACTAATTTTGGATTAATAGTCGGCGGAATATTGGACACAGTTACAGACCACAGCCATGGAAGGGCTTTGGAGCCTTTTGGTCCGAGAAACAGGAGTGAAACCGAATTCCTTTCCACACCATGATTGTGCATTCGTCAGCTGAGCATCTTTGGCCTCAACAGAGAACAAGAGGTAGCAAAGACGTTGTGTGCCTGTAAGCCACAAAATACCATTAGATCAGTGATGGGCACCCTCTGGTCCTCTATGTGTTTGTGGCTTTAAGAACTGGAGGGTACTATGAAATTGGGATGTGCAATCTTTAACCCTCTTTGTCTAGTTTTTTTTTAAAAAAATATTGTCAGAAATCAGTTCAGATCAATGATAAGAGCAATTTATTCTTCCTTTCCTCCCTCGCCTGGAAAAAGTTGTGAGAGGAGAAGAAGAAGAGGAGCTGCCAGATGGAACCAGGGTCCCCACTTCCTTTTCTCTCAGGTCCTCCCCACCTGCTCTTCACTATGGAGTCCCTCAATAAATTGCTCCAGGCTCCTGAGAAAAAAGCTGGAAAGGGGGGGGGGAGGGAGAAAGCACAGAAGCACAAAGCAGAAGAAAGCAGATATTCAAATGATGTTGGCACCCCACTTGATTGAAGTACCGGTTTACAAGAGAAGCCTGTCTTCTATATCCTACTGGCCCGGCCCCTTAGTCTATACTGGTGATAAATCTGTCAGATTCTGTCTCGTAACTAAGCACATGGTTTTACTGCTGACAACCTGGCAGAATATCCTCACCACCTGGATAATGGGGAAAGCACCAGGAAGACTCTTCCGGAGCATGTGGAAGAGGGGGCAATGGGAGGCAATTAGAGCGGAGTCCCTAGAAGTTACATTCCCAAGTTGTCAAGATCAGGAGCAAAATAGCACTGGCAAGGCAGGGATCAAAAAAAAAGACCAGGCTCCTGCTTGAATTGATCCTGCCTGGACTTGTAAAATTGCCAGCTCTTCCCAACTGCAAAGAGGAAATCCTTCAGCTTCTTGATGGATGGAACCTCAGCTGCTATTTAAAGCCTTTGCATCTCTCATTGCAGAGCTAATCTAATTTTGTGCCAAGGCACGGTTTGTTTTAATCATGGTTTGTTCACACATAACATCATGAGCAATTATAGAAAATGGCTAGAATTATATTATTTCTAAAAACCCAGGGGGAAAAATAGGATATGCCTCAGCCCCATTATGATAGTATAGGTTATCGGGTTATCAGTAGGGTTATCAGATCTGCTGCAGAAATCCAGCCAGCCACTAGATGGCCACAACAAGTTGGAACATTGTGTTTCTCTACTGCCATCTAGTGATCACTCAGAATTCTGCAGCCTAGTCTCATCAAGAGTGCTATCCATTTTGCATCATCACCCCAGCCACTGCAAAGTTGTTTCTTACAATGGTTCATATGAAAACCCAAACTAACAAAAAGTTATCTATCCCTATTATAGAGTTTCTATGCAGGGATACCTGATTTTCTCCATGTTTCAACAGTTAATAGTTACGAAAATGCAACTATACCAGCGAGATTGTGCCCTTGACATCACTAGTAAATCATGGTCCATCTCTCTGGAGTGCAGCCATAGGCACTCCAATTTTGAGGCCTTCTTAATAAAAGCAGGAGAAGAGGCTTGTTGTTACCTTAGTGTAGTGCTTCCATAGGGAGTGCTGATCAGTATTTTAAACACAAATGTGGGGCTTGGTAGCAAAAGGAGCAACTCCCCCATATAGCCCTATTCCATATTTGGTTGACCTCTTCTGTTTTGTTTTTAAAAACCACTGTGATAAATCTCTGTTTATGGAATGACATAAACACTGGCAGAAATGCCCTGTAGCATTTGATAATTTGACCCCAGGCTAAGAGACCTCAACAGATGGAATGTTTTCTGTTTTCCATTAAAGCTTCTTCCAATATAATCCTTTTAATGAATGGCGTACCTGGTTAGTACCAATACCATTATCATTCATTAAGGATCATTACATTATATTCTACTTTGCTGTCCAGAGCAAAGCATCAGAAATGAAGTGTCTATTTGTTTGGGCTAACAATAACAGAATTGCTTTTGCTTTATCCTCTGTGTTCTGTAAACCTAAGGATACTGTTCAGGAAAGGAGGAGCATTCAGAGGACGGCCTGCCTAACAAAATCCAAACGGAACATGCAGATTGCCTCTCATCAACCATTTTCTCTGAAATGAAGATCTGCTGCATTCCGTGCTGTTATGCATGACAGTAATAAATGATAAGTAACTACTTTAGCTAGACTGGCAATGGGCCTTTTCTATCTGCATATAACCACAATATGAACACATCCTGGCAATACCGTTTTTTTTCTTCCGCGTTCTAATGACAAAGTCCTCATCATTTCCCAGCCCATGCTTTAAGCCATTCTCAGAGAGCCCAGCTTTAAATAATATTTCTCCCATTATTCACACATTGTAAACAGCAGTCCCAAGACACGTAGAACCTGTTCAGCTTTACTATCCATTTATTGGGAGGGAAGTCAAGTGATTGGCAGTCAGGGGGAACAGGAGAAAGTTATGGATCAAGCAATGGCGATTTCATGCCAGTATAATTTTCTGACAGCACAAGGATGGGGGGGATAGCCCTTCAACTTGACAGGAGAGAAAGATCGCCTATTGATGTTATTAGGAATCCTGGGTGAGAGCAGAAGGGATAAAGAGATAAAGCTTCAGCAAACCACGCCCCCACCAACACTGGCAGGGCAAGCCACTACAGGTAGTCCTTGACCTTTCATTTAGTGACCATTCAAAGTTACAACAGCGCGGAAAAAAGTGGCTTATGACTTTTTCACACCTACGAACCATTGCAAGCATCCCCATGGTCATGTGATCAAAATGGGGACACTTGGCAACAGGCTCATGTTTATGACACTTGCAGCATCCCTGGGGTCATGTGTGATCACCTTTTGCCACCTTCCGACAAACAAAGTCAACGGGGGAAGTCAGATTCACTTTATAACCATGTTACTGACTTAACAGTTGCAGTGTTTCACTTAGCAATTGTGGCAAGAAAGGCCACAAAATGGGGCAAAACTCACTTAACCACTGTCTCGTTTAGCAACAGAAATTTTGAGCTCAACTGTGTTCACAAGTCAGACTTTAAGGACTACATGTATGCATAAACAGGGAGAAAACTCCACACACAACAGCACTGATGGTGTTACCTACTCAAGTAATGGAACGACTGCAAGCAAACAACCAAGCCCAGAGAACAGCAAGGACCCCCCAGTTCAACCCTGAGCTACATATCTACTCTTCTGTTTGAAGTGATAAAGCTCCATGAGAAAATATTCCCCCAGATCTCTTCTTCTTGCCCCAGGAGAAGCAGATAATGCTTTGAGAGGAAACCGGAGGAGTCTTGAGCCACGGAAAAGGCGGAAAAGGCTTCAATGGGAGTTCACTCAGCAGGGCTGACTACAGATAAATCTTTATGGCTCTCTTCTCCCAGAAGCATTAGGCATTAGGAGGCCTCCAGGCACCAAGCAACCTTCAAATAAGGGCCAAATGGACTTTGCAAAAAAGTACACTTTGGTTTTTACTGATGTCAAGGCATCTCTTCAAGGTTTATAGCACTTTAGAGAAATTGCTGTCAGATACTCCAGGACAGAGGCTTAGCCTTTAGTTTTGTTTTGTTTTTTTAAAATCACATCCCCCCCACCCCCACCCCCACCCATAAAAATAATAGTGATTTAAGCTTTCCTACACCCATGTCACCACTTGTATTTCACCGTGGCACATTCATTCCTTGATCGTGGCAACCTTCCCACCCTTCCCGGGAATGCTTCCTTCCTTTCACCCCTAGCCCATGAGCAAGACAAACTTCTGTTGACCTTTAACCCCTGGGGTGTTAAAATGGCCTCCTCCCATTCTCTCAATACCATGCAAGGGCATTCCCAAAGTGTGAAAAATCTCTTGGCGTTCACCATTCTTAATGCTGGAGATGCAATCAGGTGACCAGGAGCGGCAGTGATCAGAAAAGCACTTATTGGATTTTCAGACTGATGCAGGCCGAGAAATGAGTTTTTGAATTATTGAAGAAATCTAGTAGATAAAGATACATGATTTGCTCCTTGGGGGATAAAGGGCGAAGAGTGCTAGTGAAACTGGTCAAGAGAAAGTGGCCGAGGATTGTCTGCAGCAAACCACGATGAGATTAATTTGATGACACATGCACAATGTCATTAAACAAATACAGGTAGTCCTCGACTTATGACCACAATTCATCCCGACATTTCTGTTGCTAAGTGAGACATTTGTTAAGTGAGTTTTTGCCCCATTTTACGACCTTTCCTGCCACAGTGGTTAAGTGAATTGTTGCAGTTTTTAGGTTAGAGACACGAAGGTTGCAAAAGGTGATCCGGGGACACTGCAATCATCAGTTGCCAAGTGTCTGAATTTTGATCATGGGGATGCTGCAATGGTTGTACATGTGGAAAATGGCCATGAATCAGTTTTTTCAGTTGTAACTTCAAACGGTCAGTAAACGGACTGTTGTAAGTCGAGAACTATCTGTATAGCCCTTAAGTATTTGTATGCAGACCCCTAGTGCAAGTATGTAATATTTGCATGCTGACATGGTTGTGCACATGTTGCTATTTGCTTCCTATTACTCCTCCCACCCACCAGATGTCCACACGGGGGCTGAAGGAGTGGTCTTCCTAGCAGAAACCCAGGAGGAGATAAAAGGCTAAGCAAGACTCAGCCAAGATGAATGCCCAAAGTGAATTAAAATTTAAGTGTTATCAGGTAAATCTTGACCAATCCTTGGATCTGTAGTTCAGCGAGCTACCTTCGAAAGCCAAAAGGTCCCTTCTTCTTGATTTATTCCTTCAGAGCATTTAACAAGTATTCAAATTACAGGCTCTTATTTCTACGAGCAGTTGCTTTTGGCTGAAATACACACATGGAAATTAGCTCTTGTGAAACTAAACTTTCCTGCTATAGCTTGTGGATATGGAAAACATATACATTAGCTGCACACAGACTAGCTGCCTCCCTTTTTTTAATCCATCATTCTTTGTGGATCGGGGTCCACTTTATCAGCAGTTTTCTTGACTGAAAAATGTAGTGGGACCCCTGCCATTTAGGCCTCTCTATGGTGTGGGTCAGCTGATTTAGAGTTCTTCAGTATAAGAATAAGAATTTGAACGTCGCTTCCTGCTAATCAAGCTTTCCTCAACCCTCCATGATGGGTTGATGGGGACACCCATCAATACTAACAATGATTAGTACAGACCAGTGTTTCTTTTCCTTGTCAACTTTAAGATGGGTGGGCTTCAACTCCCAGAATTCCCCAGCCAGTTAAAGTTAAAGTCCACGCATCTTAAAGTTGACAAGATTGAGAAATACTGTTATAGGTCAACATGTTTAGGAAAGCGCCATACTGTATTGCGAAACATCACAATAAAGCCGATGGGCCGATTTTCATCTGCCAAATGTAACAAGCAGGCAGTTGTTAGGTGAACTTATTCTTTCCTAAATACCCCCAATATAGTACAGGCACTACGGAACATGTATATCCTGTTGCTTCCCAGCTTCCTAAAATAACGCTACAATAGACTCAAGACCCAATCTTGAAATATACCGAGGCTGGCTGTGTACAGATCTCTGGTGAACATAACTAATAGCAGTAGCATTTTTCCCCCCTGAGAGCTGCCTTTCTTGATCAACGCACACAAACATATAGACGTGTTTCCCCTTTGGCTCTGAACCTGACTCATTTCTGCATATTTCAGCTTGGCCCGCAGCCTTTGGCTTATTGAGATGGCCAGCAACAGTTGCTATAGTCCCACACCTGGAAAAGTGACTTTTACTCCTCAAGCTTGTGATGATGGATAGGGTTGCTGGGTCAGAAGCAGAGACCCGACTTGCCAATTTTAAAAACTCAGGGCAACAAGACAATACACAGCGGGGAACTTTCCCTCCCTCGGATGTGAACGTTCCTTACATTTGCAGAATTCTCTGTCGAGTGTCTTGAGGCAAGGCGAGAGAGCCCTGCTTGTTTTTTTCTTTCCTTGCAGCAAGAGAAACAGACAAATGGGCCATTCAGACAGCGGGTGTCACTCTTCCTGTCCAGCTAAAGACGGACTCTGGAACAGTTGATGCAGTTCTCAGTGACACAAAGGAGTTTGAAAAGCTGAGTGCAGACTAAGACATTCCATAACAATGAGACCACAATGCTTGGCCTCCTGTTGGAAAGGAGAGCCCCCGTGCTGAATCAGACCTAGGGTTTTTTTTCATTCCAGACTTCAGCTCTCCAGTAGGGTCAGGCCAGATGGTCCCAGGCAGATGGAGACACCCATCCTCTTGGCCTGCTTCTGGCAAGAGGAGAATCGAAAACTGTGTATGGTTTCCTCAGCACTGTGAAGCCCTTTCAGATAGCAGCTGCATTTGCCTTCCAGTCTTGAATTACCACTTGCCACGTAACCAGAGTTTGAATGGGATGAACCGCCTCCTGATAGGTTCTTGATCTTGATTTGTGGGACATTGGCTGGTTGAGGCTGGTCGAGTTGCTCCACAATTACATCTGAATGTCGACGCCCTGAAGGATTGAGTATTGGAATAGAGTTCACCAATTGCAAAAAAAAAAGAGTGCAAGGAGGGTGTATTTTTCTCTTCAGGAGCTTCAAGGCATTGTTCACAATATTTGCTGAAAAGCAAGACAACCAGGATAGCCTTGAAAAAGGCTTTTCTCCCTCCCTCCCTCCCACACATCTCATACATTATGCTAGCCATGGTGTAATCATCAGCCAGGTGCATCCCAAAATAGTAACAGGCTGTGCTTGTATTGGAAAAATCTACCTGCTAAAATTAACAGAATTAAGCCACCGAGTGAGAAACCCATGAGTCTTGTGATATTTCTGCCTTGGGAAGTGATTGTTCCAAGAGTAAGGGTTACACTTCTATTCCCCCCCCACACACACACAGAGGCATGACACAAAGGACCCTGCTATTCCCACTCTACTTTTAATGTATTCACCTCTCTGGGCCAACCTATCATTTGCTGACTGTATATTTTAGTCCTGCAAAATAGGCCGGGAAATAATGAACTCACCTTACACCCCACTAATAATGGTATGAATTGGTAGTCATTTTTTTTAAAAAAAATATCATGTCCTCAGAACAACGCCTTTATCTTACCGCCAGGACACAGTTGAAGCAACTTGCGGTGTTCCAGTTTTAAATTAGCATATTTCCTCCTGACTCAGTTTTGTGGATAGGATCAAGGACTCTTCTTTGATGATGTCATTGATGCATGGTGAAAGGATGGGATTCACCCAGCTCTTATTGGCTGCCCTAGATGGCTGCAGAAATGCTCTGTAAGCCCCTTTGAGCCTAGGATGCAACAGAGGCCCAGCCCCTGGCTTTTGCAGAGGGATCTTCCCATGCTGATTGACCCTTTCTAAGTGCTTGTCAGGTCCTACTCAGATTAAATGCTCTTTTGGAATAATATTAGACCTGTCTGTTAAAAAGAACACTAGTACTTTTCAAAGGGAACACTAGTCTTGCGCTACACAGAAAGTCTATTTCAGCCAGGGAACTTCACTTTGTTTGACATCTGTGAATTGCTATTTCAAAACTCCCGAAACCGGTATCCTTGGGAGAGGCATCATTTTGCTTACACTATTATGGCTTTGGTGGCACTAGACAGCAAGGAGATGGCTCTTAGAAAGTGCAGACCAATGCCTATGGCTCCTTCTGGGTGCTGTCCGTCATAAAGAAAGCATTCAATGCCATGGTGACAACTGTTGCTATTACTCATGGGCCAGTCTGGAACTCAGCTCCTGTGTTCTCTAGGGCTCTCCATCAGCTACTTCAGGATGTTTCAGGCCTCAAAGTCAGAACTGAGCTCCTTGGGCACTTGTTATAAGCACCATGTCCTTGCAGCACCAGTACGGGTCAGGACTCATTGGCTGACCCCATTGGTGCTCCTTCCACCTTCATAACAAGATTTTGGGCCATCGAGTCTTCTTTTTCAACATGAACCCGTCATCTACCATGGGCTGACAATGAAGCACATGGAAAGAGGCTGAGACAATTGCACTGATGGAAATCTGAAGCAAGGCACAGGTTTGGCGGGAGCTATTTCAATAACTATAAAGCTATAACCTTTCTGGGTCTTTGTTTTTGTTTTTTTAGAAAAATGCAGAAAAACTAGGTGGACATAGGTACTATTGCTTAGCAATGGAGTGACAGATGAAAAGGACTCTGCAATTTGAAAAGTGTTTGGGGGCAGAGAATGCAAAATCTGGAAAAGTCCCAGTAGTGTACCTATGCTGACTGCAGTTGTCCCACATTCTCTGGTGCGATAGAAGCATGGCACCTAAATACAGGCAGCACAGCATCCCTTGGCACAAACAGCTAAAGGAATGCTGGTGTCTCATAGCCAAATGGCCTGGGCTGCCGTGGCCAGTGCTGGGAATTCAGCTTGGGGGCCATGTGAATCTGACATGGGTGTTGCTGGTTGGTTTGATGCATGGTGTCATCAGTGCAAGAGACATTCCGGATCCTACAGTGTGAGTATGTCTGTAGGTGCTTTTAGGGGACTTTGGTCCAGGAGAAATTGTCTGTTTAATTAATACAGTAATGTAGCAGAGAGCTCTTGGATGATTAAAGACAACGTGGTGCTGCCTCACTGCAAGACTGCCAACGGTTAAGGAGAGTGCTGTGCGGATAATAGTCTCATATGCTGAGATACGCAACGTGTGAGAAAGCAAGAGACAGCGTCTGAGTGCAGAGACTGTAGCATCTACAAACAGTACACCTAGGGAAGACCTTGTAGCCATCACCTGGCAGAGGGAGAAGCAGCACAGGGAATCATTGCTGGCTTTATATGGTGGAGTCAGGAATGTGTACCAGTGTTCCGTTTCTCTCTGGGTTTGCTTCCTTAGCAGCCCTAATGGCTCCCTGTAACTATAAAAGAACCAGTTTGGCGTATCAGGCTAGAAATCAGAAGGCAGTGAGTTCTAGTCCCACCTTAGGCCTGGGTGACCTTGGGCCAGTCACTCTCAGCCCAGCCCATCTCTCAAGGTTGTTATTGTGGAGGGGAATGGAAAACCAATCAATAAATGTCTGCACATCTGGATTCGCGGCAAACATTTACAAAAAGGCAACGGTGCCATCCCTGCAGCCATGGCTAAGAGTGTTGTTCTTGCTCATCCTTCTTTTATGGGGAAGAGTAATTCTAATGGCTTACAGAAGGCCCAAAGCAAAGTCCTGAGATTTGTAGCCATCATAAGCATGGGTGGATCTGCCTGCTGCTGGGGGGTTAGGCTGCATTGCAGAGAATTTGATGCTGGGACATCAGAAGAGATAAGGTGGGAGTTAAAGAGAAGCAACTGCACAGATAGGCAGATTTAACAGTGGGCATCCTACTGCTTGGATATGGACTGGTAAGGTTGGGGGGGAGGGGGAAGGGCCTGCTGAGTGGTGTTGAGTAGTGAGTCCGATGCAAGGAAGAGATGCCAGCCGGTGTGTGAGTTCAGCTCTTTATTGGAAGGGGGTAGTGAACTGGGGAATGAGGGTTACCTGGCCTCCTTAAATACCTAGCCAGGTAAGCGGACAGCCAATGGGGTTGGCCCTAGGTTTCCCGCCGAAACTGGGTTTCCCGCCAAAACCATTCAGGCCAACGCCCCCTGGTGGCTGTTGCTATGTGGGATAATGGTAAAGCGGTTAGACTAGGGCTAGAGAGATTCAGGTTCAAGTTGAACTCAGCTAGGGCTGACTTTGGGACTGTCAATCTCTCTCAATCAAGCCACCTCATAGAGTTGTTGTTATACAGAAAAGTAGAAGGAAGAGGGGTAACGTATACTGCCTTGAGCCTGGGGGGAGAAAAAATAAGATACAAATATATCAGCAGGGAGTGAGTGAGATGTCAAATAAGAGTGTGGGGAAGGGGAGAATGGGAAGAAGCTGGCTGAGCAGAGTAAGCTGCTTCTTTGGGTTTCCTTGCTTGCCCTCCACTTCTTCAGAACACCGTCTTTTGTTCTGCACTTCCAGGGGACAGTTTATTGCTCTCACCGTTAAGGGAGGTCAAAGAAAGGAAAAGAGCGCAGCTACATCAGCCAGGTTGATTGTCATGATCTGAGTCTGAATTCCAGATCTGTTATTGTATGCTTCACCAGTTCACTCTATATAAAGTTTTTTGCCAATGCAGATTCCTGGGTGAAAGTAGTAGCCACAAGGCAACTGTTCTATTTTTCTGTGCTCTGAGCACCCACCTTGCTGGATGAAAACTTAATAATATAGATATTATATATTATATATAAGGACCTTTGCCTGCGTTCCCTCTGCCTGGGTAAATCTAGGAATATCTTTCCTGGCTTTTTGTGTGCAGCATGGCTGAAGAGGGAAAGCCCGGGAAAGACTGCTTTCTCCTCTGTACCAATTTTGGTTTCTTTTCACATAAGCAGAAGCAAGAAATGAACATCAAAATGGACGTAGTTTGTGTTTACTGTTACACAGACAGTGGGAAAGAGCCTTTGGGTCTTTGCTTCCTTCCTTTCACGGGGATCTTGAAGAAGCATTCCTGGCCTTGAATTCCTCTCTCTATTGTTTCCCTGGAGCACCGTATCAAAAGTGCCTTAATATCTTTGATCTTGTCTTGAAATGATCCCCGTTATAGAAGCAGTACAAATGTTCTTGGGAGGGAGAGGGGTGAGTGAGTGACCAACTCATTCCCAAGAAGGAAATTATGGGATTGTATGGGCACAATATGGGACGCGGTGGCTCAGTGGGTTAGGACGCTGAGCTTGTCGATCAGAAGATTGGCAGTTTGGCGGGTCGAGTCCCGAGTGCCGCGTAGCAGAGTGAGCGCCTGTTACTCATCCCAGCTTCTGCCAACCTAGCAGTTCGAAAGCATGTAAAAATGCAAGTAGAAAAATAGGGACCACTACGGTGGGAAGGTAACAGCGTTCTGTGCGCCTTTGGTGTCTAGTCATGCCGGCCACATGACCACGGAGATGTCCTCGGACAAGCGCTGGCTCTTCGGCTTTGAAATGGAGATGAGCACCGGCCTCTAGAGTCAGAAACGACTAGCACGCATGTGTGGGGGAACCTTTACCTTTACCTTTATGGGCACAATGAACAAAAGTTGCTTCTTCAAAATATTTGCATGTCTCCCAACTGATGGTCCCCAGCATGTGGCACAAGAATCCTGGCAGGCAGGTAGAAACCTGACTTTATTATGGAGCTGTCTGATTAATCCAAAGCCCTGGAAGTGGATAGCAAGGGGTCTTCAAAAAGGCATTCAGGAGAGGAAGATTGATGGACCTTCCCCTGTTTGCAGCCTTGCAGGTACACAGTAAGTGCATGCTAATTGCAGAGTTGTGGGCATTAAAACCCACAGCTGTGTTTGAAGCACAGTGCAGGCAGTTTGTGGCACCTGCTTTCAATACATGGCTGCTTTGGAATCATGTCCTGTGCTGTGGGGGGGGGGGGGAGTAATCAAAAGAATCCCAGAGGTCCCCACAACTGGTTTCTCCTCTCTCTAGCCAGGTTTTGTCAAGATCTCTCTAGCTTCAGGGAAGAAGGATGGCTACAAAATGACCTTTTTCTGACTGCTGACCTGATCTGGTTGCCTTGGGGATGGCATTGCAGAGAGCAATTTGTTAAATGAAACTTTGGAACACGATCTAATAGGGCACATGCAGGAACAGATCATATAAAAAAACATGAGAGTCACTTGGAAAAGTCTCTCTTTCCTGAAATTGCCTGCTTCCTGTACCAAATAAGAAAATGCTAGCACATTGGAGAAGAAAGGGAAGCTAGAGGCATGATCTGTAGCTCCAGCATCATAGGAGAGTTGGTGGCCAAATGGGAACTGAAAGTAAAGCAAAAGTCCAACGCGTTTCTACCTAAGGTTGGAGGCAGTTTGAATTTTGGCTTCAGAACAGCACGAATGTCCAAGAGTGTCAATCCAGAATCTGCCTAATTATCTCATTTACTATGAAGGCTGGGATAGACTTGATGCAGCTGGTATTTTCACTTGTTGAAAGTACCCAAGAGGCCCTGGTTGTAGGGCATTTGTGGGCCGCAATTCAAGGAAAGTGGCAACTGCATATGGGCAGCACATTTTTTGAATTTCCTTTTGTAGCTGTGTAATAAGTGCTCTGGATGGGGATGCATGTTTTGGTACCTATGCAAAACTTTAACTCTGAATGTTGATTGGGGAGTGGGGGAATGGGGTGTCCTTTCCTGAAGCAATGTCCCCTACCTGCAGGAACGATTTTGTGCAAGAACTGGTGCCCAAGGATGTTACACAGCAACGTATGCTGAAAATGGTGGCCGGGTGGTGGTGGTGGTGGTTAGCTGGACCACCAAGGCATAATCCTTTAACCTAATTCACCAGGGGATGCAGGGCTTTAGTGGCAAGTAAGGTGAAAACCTATGTTTCTGATGCTTTGAGTAAGTCTTTTTACTCCTGGCAATTGTCTGGACATATCCCTGCAGTTTTCTGGGGAAGATTTCAGGGGGTTGGGCTAGAAGACCTCCAAGGTCCCTTCCAACCAGATTGTACTATGTTCTGAGTGGTTTGTCCCTGTTTACTTGCTAGGGCTGAGAGAGAACAACTAGCCCAGTTGACTTTGTGCCTAAGGCAGGACTAAAACAGTCTCCTGGTCTCTAGCCCATTGTCTTAAAACACCACGTCAAACTAGCTAGTCTCTCCAAACTGGCTATTCCACACAAGAAATCACATTAGATTTCCAGTGGACTGAACAGGAGATCAAGGAATCCTTTAATGTAAACTCCCAAAGTATCCGTGATATGAAGGTCAAGTGCAGAGAAATCCCCATCCTTTGGCATCTGTATCCTAAAGCCACACTTGTGTGTTATATATAAAAAAGGCTGAATAGGTGGTGAAGAAACAATCCTCTATATGTATATGCGGATATGGAAAATTTGATGGAAATTATCTGACCTGGTGGGTTCAGGTCTGTTAAGTCGCTGGTTCTTTGGCGCAGGAATGAAGACGAGGTAACTGAGTACAGGGAAACTCATAGATTATTTCGTGTAGAAACTGTACTGGCAAATGGCTGCAACTAGCCGCAATATATAGTCTAGCCCCCTAGGCGGCAGCCAATAGGTTTGAAACAACCATTGCCACCTAGAGATAGCCAATTATGGCGCTGGAGACTTGTAGTCTGGGTTGCTGGAGAGCCATTAGCTGCTCCAGCAACCCACGTGGTATTACTAAGGAGCCCAGCACATAACAAGGTCCAACGGCTAAACTTGCCATGGGCCAGCCAAATCCTCTGCGTGCTGTTGAGAACACAAGGCAGCGGAGACAAATGTTTGAAACAACCATTGCCACCTAGAGATAGCCAATTATGGCGCTGGGAGACTTGTAGTCTGGGTTGTTGGAGAGCCATTAGCTGCTCCAGCAACCCACGTGGTATTACTAAGGAGCCCAGTACATAACAAGGTCCAACCGGCTAAAACTTGCCATGGGCCAGCCAATCCTCTGCGTGCTGTTGAGAACACAAGGCAGCGGAGACAAATGTTTGAAACAACCATTGCCGCCTAGAGATAGCCAATTATGGCGCTGGAGACTTGTAGTCTGGGTGTTGGAGAGCCATTAGCTGCTCCAGCAACCCACGTGGTATTACTAAGGAGCCCAGTACATAACAAGGTCCAACCGGCTAAACTTGCCATGGGCCAGCCAAATCCTCTGCGTGCTGTTGAGAACACAAGGCAGCGGAGACAAATGTTTGAAACAACCATTGCCGCCTAGAGATAGCCAATTATGGCGCTGGAGGACTTGTAGTCCCTGGGTTGTTGGAGAGCCATTAGCTGCTCCAGCAACCCACGTGGTATTACTAAGGAGCCCAGTACATAACAAGGTCCAACCGGCTAAACTTGCTATGGGCCAGCCAAATCCTCTGCGTGCTGTTGAGAACACAGGGCAGCGGAGACAAATGTTTTGCCTTTGTCCTCCTCGAGAAGGAGAACAAAGTGTATCTTGAGTTATTCCAACTTGTTCCACACCTGGTCCCAGATGCAGATATACTATTTCTTCAGTAATTTTACTACATATGGAGGCTGATGGAAGATTGGGGGGCAGGAAT